>NW_023605083.1:108030857-108455547 GCF_014898055.3 Talpa occidentalis
TCTGCCTGCTCTGCTCTCCCCTCTGGCTCTGGTGAATTCTCTCACCCTCCTGCGCTTCTGACTGTACCCAGTGCTTGTATAAATAAATAAATAAATCTTAAAAAAAAAAATATATATATATATATATATTATATATATATATATAAAGCAAAGGATAGTGGCCTGGCTCTTAAAGGAAGAGTTTGGTGTTTGTCAGATAAACAAAGAGTGAAGAAAGAAAGAATAGTGATAGTAGAGAGAACAATAACATGAAAGCTTGAAACAACTGATGCATTTGGAGAACTCTAAAAGTAGTTCAGTCTATGGTTGGAACATAGATTTGAGGGCTGTGGTGAAGGGAGAAGGAAGCAATAAAACTGGAGAGGTAGTTAAGGACAAGGTTATAAAAGAATTGCAGGCTATGCTAAGAAGATTTGGGCTTTATTGGGTAGTGATGGCAAAACACTGAAAGTAATAAGCAGGGAAATGGCAATTTTGGAAAGGCTATTTTGTAAATGTGCAGAGAGTGGTTGAGAAGGAGGTAAGATTGGAAATAGATTAGCTAGAAGACTGTTACAATAGCTAAGTTAAGGGCCTAAGTTAGGGCTGTAGAGGCCAAAGAGACAGGAAATGGCACCAGCAATATATATAGGAAGTAGATTTGATAAGATTTAGTCATTACTTCGCCATGGAGAGGAAGGACTGAGATTTAAGGACAAAATCAGATCTTGGCGTAAAGAGAGGGTAAGTTAGGATGATCTTAGTTAATTGTGTTTATAGGCAGAACATTTAAATAAAACCCCCTGGGACAAACACAAAACACCATGCTCCAAGTTATCTGTAGATCCATAGTCTAAACACAGTAAGTATGTTGACAATTTTTTAGAAAACCAGAACTGACTCCCTAACTTCCCCAAATCTAAAATTTTCATTTATCAATGACATTAAAATGGACAACTGTAGCATAAAATGACAACTTCTACAAGGAACCATAAATGCCAAATAATTCAAGGGCGGGAGAATTTTCCAGCATCTTAGTTGAAGAGCTGTGGTACTGAGGACCTCTACTGTTGAGAATATGAATGGCTTCGATGTTAGGATTAAGCATGCAGAAATTTGTCAACCAGATGTGGGCAATCTACAAAGTTCAGAAATTATTTTCAGAGGCACACAGATAGCGGTGTCATTGAGGCCTATCTACAAATGCTTATAAGGTAGAATTGAAGTCTTTCTCACCCTTGGAAATAATTCTTTACCTCCAGGTGCCTAATGTTCTAGTACTGGTTTCTGGCTTATAAATCTATGTTGCACCTGATTTTCAGTTTTGTTTTCAAGGCTTATAGTTTTCCTGAGACTTTTCTGAGGTACAATTACAGGCAAATTTAGTTACACAATACAAAGCTGCTGATGCTAAGAAGTGGGAGTAACCTATTATCTAATGGCTCCCGGTCTATGCACAAATCCCTTTGGAAAGGGAGGTATTTCTTCTATCCATCTCCTGCCACCAGTGCCATCTGGAAAGGTTAATGGTGAAAAATGAGAAACATTCAATAGAAATACTCCCTTCTTCAGGTAATTTTCCTTTTACTCAGATGCTGAAATGTTGACTATATGCACCAGATTCTCCTACAATTTTACCTCCACAAAGTCTGAATCAAAAAAATGTTTGATTTTGCCAAGCCACTGAGGCTAGGGTACACATTTTCCCTCAGACTGTCTCATATTTATCTCAGAAGACACACAATTATTTTTAAAGTGGGGTTTTGTGAGAAGATTTTTCTCAAATGCCACAAGCTATAGTATTGTGAAAGAGTGCTTTTATGTTGATACGTAATATCTACATGTGTTTGGCCCTCCGTATGAGCTTTACACTTAAGGGAAACTTAGTTCCATTATTTTCATGATATTCATCAACAGCAATTAAATTGACCCAAAGGTCACTCGAGGTATAGTTTGGCTAATAACTATCATAAACACTAACCCTTGAATTTGGGCTCTGTTATTAATAAGGTACTTGTTCAAGTGATTTAACCTCTCTGGCTCTCCTCTGCTGAAATGGGGAAAAATAATATTTATCTCACAGATTTTATGAGGTTGAATAAATTAGCATTTATGAAAACATATATGATGAAGATAAGCACAAAATTTATGCTTAATGTAACTAAGTTTCCTCTCCATGTTCCTTTCATTTATATAGAACAAATTAAATAATCACTTTAAAGGGAAAGTTGTTTGTGTTAAAAAATATGCCTGGGTGGGGTCCTTTATCAACGATACATTTTCAAGCCAAACATGAGTAAAATCAAACTCTTCTCTTTATGAGACTGTGTTTTTATCATTAAAAAAAAAGCTAGTCAAATTAGGAGTGATACTGGGAAAAGGGGCTGGCAATCAGAGGCTTTGATTGTATACATAAAGAACCAAAATCATAAATCATTTAATGTAAGGAATTCAATAGAATTACAAGAGTTTAGTCAATATCTAAGTTACATGTGAATATGTAGTTCGGTACAAGGGCTACTGAAGGAAAGAATCCTATGAAAGTTTGAAACAAGATGAACTGAAGCCGTAGACATAAAGGGGACTCACATCTCTAGCACCACCCAGTCACATTCATAACATGCACCATGTGCACTGGGCACTCTAGACAGAGAAAGTTCAACTGCTTCTACGCCTCACGTTTGTGAACTCGGTTAGGTCATCCTGCCACAAACTTTTTTGTTAATAAGATATGTTAAATCATAGGCATAGAACCGCAGACTATAATACAAATTCAAGCTAGTGCATAAGGTGTTTTTTTCACATTGCTGGGAGAGTTTGTTATTTTCAATGCTTGGGATGAAATGTAAAAGCTAATGGTTCCTATTCACTTTGAAAAATAAACAAGGAGCAGCAACCTATTTGAAAGAACAGTGGGTTAGCAATCAGGAGACCAAGGATCTAAACCTTGCTCATGTCACTGCAATGTAGGACCTCAGATAAGGACTCTAAATACTGTGCCTCAGTTTCCCTACCAGAATGCTCTAAATAACAATCTGGCTTGTACCTCAAAGGGAGGAGATAATAAATATAAAATACTTTGCAATCTTCCTTAAGACGATGTTACATAAATCCTATTCAAATCCTATTCATTACTCCACTAATACACCAGGATGTTAGTACCTGCAGGGAGGTAATCATCACCTTGTAGAGAGAGAGAACTACTAATCAGTTCAAATCCCTCAAGTTGTGTGTGAAGTCAAGGGCAAGTGAAATGTCGGTAAACTATAATACTGGTGTCAGAATGATTGTTATAGAAGCTTCAGGCCTTCGGTGTGGACATCTGGCTTCTAAGAAAATAATTCTGTATTCAAAGTGACCTCATTGCTATGGAAAGATAGGGGCTTGACCAGCTTACCTCTCTTGAGGCTTTAAGACTTGGCAAACAATGTTATAATACCACGTAAGCTGAAGTACCTGTGCAGGATCGTGCTGTCTACATAACCAGGAGGAAAGATACTTATATTAACTATTTCCCACATAGGACCATAAGATGGTCTTTTGCAGATCAAGTGGTTAGATTAATAAATATGGTGACTTGCTAAAAAACTCACTCATTGACAGAGCCCAGAAACCAAAGGTGATTAGTTGACTAAAGAGAGAAGATGAGCACCAGACAAGCTTGTTGGTCATTTTGCCACTTAATCACATCAATCCCTTAAAACGAAGTAAATCTGCATGGCAGGAAATTAAACACTGACAAAAATAAAACCAAAGCTCCCAAATCAGTTCAGACACCTGCTTTACAAGAGCGAGTGTGATAACATTGTGGGCAGCAACTCTTTTTTGTAGACACTCTTGACATTTTATTATTGACATACACACACTTAAGGATTCATTTTCACAAGGATGTTGCTTTTTCAATAATGTAGATAAATGTTATTTTCCAGGTAAAAAGCAGACCAGATTCTAATGAAACAAATAGAACATCCCTAACTATGGTTACTAATTCATAAGCAATATATTTCCTATTTCTGAAGGAAACCAAGTTAAAAATTTCTTCTAACTGCCCCCCAAAACCACTAAAAGTGACCTGTGTTTATACACACACATTTAACCTATTTGATTCAGATCAAGATTTCTCTTGTGATACTTATATTCAGTTATTTATAAGGTTTTAATTCTTTATAAAATTTTAATTCTTTAAAATATTAGTTTATGGGGCCTCCCCGGTGGCGCAGCAATTGAGCGCTGGGTTGCGAAGCTGCCCGCAGCCTCTGCAGCGCCGGTTCGATCCCCGGCTGCTCCCCGGCCACCAGAGGAGGGTCCCACATGGCGCGCAGACCTCTCCTGCCGCCCCGCTGCTCCCCTCAGCAGTGTGCTTCGGTCCTTCTGCCTGCTCTGCTCCCCGCTCTGGCTCTGGTGAATTCTCTCACCCTCCCGTGCTTCTGACTGTACCCTGTGCTTGTATAAATAAATAAATAAATAAATAAATCTTTAAAAAAATATATTAGTTCATGAGAGTATTATTTAAATATTTTTATCCATATGAAAAATATCAATTTACAAACTATACCCTTTTTTTCTTTAAAAAAAAAAAAAAACAGTCACAGGTTTGGTTTTTCTTTTTTACCACCATTGGGAAATCTTTTTTCTCCTATGTCCCATTTTTTAGCTAAAGCCACAGATATAATCATGTGCAAATCAGTAAACATCTGAGAAAATATCAGTGAAAAATTAAAGTAGAAAATACTCCTTTCTGAGAAAAACCTACCATAGAAAGGAAGTGCTAATTAAATCCTTTTAATTTAAAGATCATTTTAATTTAAAGATGATTTTAAATAGAAAATCTTTAATTACAGTGAGCTTTAAGGGGATCTTAGTTTTTCCTTAGCAGCACAGAGGTACAGAAAATCCTAGAGAGGTTCAAAGGCACAGGGCAACATCCAAGCAGATAAAACCCAGAAAAGATCCCTGGAGGGTTTTCATGCCTACTGGAGGGAGTGGGCACAGGGTACCGTGACTACTCAAAACATACCAAGTGTGGAATAAAGCAGTCCAAGCACAAAGTGAGCACTCAACAAGAGCTGCAAAAGAGTCTTTTACCTAATTAAAAGCTTAAATTTACAGAACTTCAGAGCACTGCAGTTTTAGCTGAACTTTGCCAAAATAATCATGCAGAATGAAGCAAAACAAATAGGGAAACAAGCTTGCCACTCTGGTTTTGATTTGCTGCCCATTATAGTGGAGCGGTTTGGCCTGCTTGGGCTAGACTGCTCTCCAATGTCTTCCACACACCCTATAATGACACCTAATTTTACATTTAACTCTTGGAGGAAAAAGTTGCTCTCCTCGTGATGGTATTGGTTCTATTTGTACATTATCAAACTGTTGGTTCTCACCCATTAGAAAAACCCGTAAGACTCATCTATGGGGCTTTTCCTGGTTAGGAAGGTGACTGAAAAGATGTAGGTATTTAGCCTGTCTTTAAATTTTCTAAATGAAAGATGATTTACAATGAAGTCACAAAAAATGTGAACACTCAAGTCTGGAAAGTTTCAGTCTTAATTTAGGGATTCTAAATCAATGCAAAAGACTCTTGTCTCAGAGAAAAAAAAATTTTATGCTCAAATCTTGTTAATAAATTATAAAGATTCATACTATGTTTATGTTCAGCTAACTTCAGCTGAAACGCTGTCAGTTTTTCCCAATAGTGTGCTATGAAAAGAACAATAGGGCTTATATTTAAAGTAAACTATAAAGTGGGCCTCCCCTGTGGCGCAGCGGTTGAACACTAGGTTGCGAAGCTGCCCGCAGCCTCTGCAGCGCCGGTTCGATCCCCGGCCACCAGATGAGGGTCCCACATGGCGCGCAGACCCCTCCTGCCGCCCGCTGCTCCCCTCAGCAGTGTATTTCGTCAGTCTGCCTTCTGTGCTCTCCGCTCTGACTCTGGTGAATTCTCTCACCCTCCCGCGCTTCTGACTGTACCCAGTGCTTGAATAAACAAATAAATAAATAAATCTTTAAAAAAAATAAATAAAGTAAACTATAAAGTACTAGGAAATTGTCACATGAAGATCATTTTCTTTAAGGAAAAAATGATGGTATTTCTAAGAATTTCATAAACTGAAATAGGAAGATGAAGTTTGCCAGGCTCTTCAGAAGACATCTCCAGGTTTAGTTGCAAATTAAGGTCAATTTTCACAAAGAGAATCCTCGAATTAGTTATATTTTTAACCAATTTAGGATCATCAAGTTTGGGTGTCTCATCAGCATAAATAAATGCCTTGCTTTCCCCTGTTCAGCCCATGCCTTTGCCCTTATTTAGAGATTTTATTTCCATTCAACAAGCAAGTAAGTATAGACCCTGGTTAGAATCTAGATTTGGATACAGGCTGTATAACTTTAGGCAAGTTTCTTTTCACTGGAGCTTATTTCCCTCATCTGGAAAACAGTGGAATTAGGCTAGTAAATCTCTAAGAATTCATTGCAGTTGAAAACTCTGAGTTTCTGGCAAAGAAGGAAGGAAGACCAGGCAGTGGCACCACATATCGCATCACTGGGTCTCTCAGCAGACTCTTTGGGTAGATTCTGTAAAACTACTCAACTGTCTGAATATTGAAAACAAGAACTACAGACCAAGAAACTAGGAGATTTGACAAAAAAAAACAAAAAAAGAAAGAAAGAAAAGAAAGGAAAGAAAGAAAGAAAGAAAGAAAGAAAGAAAGAAAGAAAGAAAGAAAGAAAGAAAGAAAGAAAGAAAGAAAGAAAGAAAGAGAAAAGCTAATAAGCTAAGCAGATAAAATCTACTCGAGAGAAAAAAATTGCATAGGAAAATTTGTGGCACATGGTCTGTGTCCATAAATTCCCCTTCAGAGAGTGACAGCAGACACAGGAGGAAAAAATAATACAAACCTAAAAGACTAAACATGAACAATTTATAAAACTGTGTCAGAACTGGCACTGAGAAGTTAATGTTGATGAAAGGCCATCATAGATAATTAACACATACTTTATGAATATGTGAAGAAATAGATTCAAAGTAATATGTCCAGTCTTGCAATGAGAACAATGATAAACAAATTTGCAGCTAGCAGGGGCAAATCTCCTATCTACGCTGTGGAGAATGTGGGCAAATAGGAAGGCTAGTTTAATAACAGTGTAGAAGAATGTTTAGAAAACATTGTTTAAAAAAAATCACTATATCTCAACCATGTGCAAGATTTTATGTGAATCTCTCAAGCATGGAGAATAGAGGTATTGTAGGACAAATAAGCTAGTTCCTGCCCTCAAGCAGTTTACAAATAATTTGGGAGGATGACACATACATACATATTGTCACATAATGTGATGAGTTCTGTAATAGAGGCAGTACTAGCGTCTATGAGCCAAAGAGTTGGGGGAATCATTTCCTTTGGGAAAAACAGAGGGTGGGGAAAGGAGAGGGGTTTCTGTAGGAGGTAGTAATTAATTATACCTCCAGAGATGAATAGGTTTTCATTAAGCTAAAAAGGAGAGAAGGCCATTCCAGGCAGATGACTGAAAGAAAGTATTCCAGAGTGGAAATATAAGACCCAAAATACAAAATACAAACATTCAGTATGATATGAGGGTAACCAATGATTCAAGTCCTAATTGTTTGAATCATATAAGAGAAATCATCTTCACAGTCACATTTACGTAACAATCCATTTTTAAGGGTAGCATTCTTGGGCAGATTTTTATGTATAATAGCATTGCTAACTCCAAAAAGTGCCAACATGAATACATATATTTTGTTGGCTATTTCACAGGGATAGTGAAAAAGATAAGAAACAGAATCTTTCAGAACTAAAATTCAGGCTAATGCAGTTTTGGGGGACATCACACAACTTTTTATTTTATTTTACAGATTTCATATCTTAATCCAAACTCTAAAATGGACTTAAAGCCAACATTGCCTATAATAAATTTCACCAAAAATTATGTAGTTAAATACATATATTTAGGGCTTGGACTCTTAGTCAAACTCGAATCACATTTAAGAGCTCTCATTTCTATTTTTAAACAGCACTGAAACTTACTTTTCTCACTGTGGCTCTAGCACAATCTTACTTGTTTCCATCTTTCCCCAGCACATTCCTTTAGCTCCCTTCCAGAGAGGTGGCATATATTTTACTCACTTTTCTGTCAGACCTGACTGCTCACTAATTAGCCTGGCTAAAATATCTTTCCAAACCCTATCTTACCACTGGCTAATCACACTAAAAGGTAACTTCTGAATACTGCAATATAAGGCATATTATCCTTGCCACATTCAAGATCCTATTGGCGTAGTTCCAGAGTTTGGGCCTGGAAATTCAATCAGAACTATGCTTTCCTATGGAATTTGACCTTATATTATTTTTAACACATACAGTCCAACAGAAACAAACAGCCATGAAAAGGAACTTCACATACTAAGCACGTAGCAAGCAGTTAGGTAAACATGCCATAGTATGCCAAGTATATAGCGGCTAGGGACAACATTATCCTGCCACACTCTCCTGTAGGATATCCATTCAGCATGTCTGCTGTTAGAAGACATAGGACCGTCCATCTGAAGATAGCTGAGTAATACTAAAGCAGGTGACCTGGTCTACTGATTCTTTGGAGAACATGGTTTTGGAAGGACGGGAAAGAAAAGTTGTGGCCTTTTTCATTTCCCATGTTCCACAAAGGTCAGACTACTTTTATGAAAGGAAATTAAATATTAAAAACCAACACGGTATTTTCTCACCTAACCCTACCAAAGTCAGGGTGTTTAGAGATCTTGTCTTCCTATTTACACTAAGCAGTAGATTCCAATTTAGGATTTAAAAACAAAAGATTTATTTGTATTCATTTATGCATACAAGAACTGGGGTGTAGGCCAGAGGTGTGAGGAGTGAGAGGATTCACCAAAGACAGAGTGAAGAACAGAAAAGGCGGATCTACTGAAATACACTGCTGAGGGGAGCAGCGGGCGAGACAGGAGAGAGGTCTGCTGCACCATGTGGATAGTTCCCTGGCTGGGGATTGAACTCGTGCTGCAGTAGTTGCTGATAGCTTCATAGTGCTGAGACTTAACCCCTTGTGCCAGCAGGGAGGCCCCCCAAATTTAAGATTTAAAAAAAAATGTCTCTGGCTATTTCATATGTTCTAATCCTTGAGAACATAATGTTATTGGTTCTTATTTAAGAAGTAATGAATTAGAATACAATGAACTGGATACTTCAGTTTCTAAACCACAATTAAATTTTCATTGAATTCCTTTACATATTATAACATTTGTGTAAGTACATTTAGTGTATGTATAATTCTATCTTTAAATATATGCCTATTAAGGAGACAAGCAGGTTATTTTAGATGCCAATCCTAAAGTCCTCACTTGCATGACAAGTATACTTTATAACACTTCCTTTTGGTTACTAATGGGAAAGACCTGCTTTGAAGTATATAAGTTTTGGATCCATGTGATGTAATTGGGAAGATTTATGTGACAAAATTCACCTGTATGGAGCACTCAGTGACATATTTATAATAATTCATATTCATATTTGGTGGCACAGGGGTTAAGTCTCAGCACTATGAAGCTATCATGGCTGTGGAATGAGTTGGATCCCCTGCCAGGGAGTTAACCCACATGGCACAGCAGACCTCTCCTTTCTCGCCAGCTGCTGCTCTCAGCAGTATATTTCAGTTAATCCATCTGTTCTGCTCCCCCACTCTGTTTCTGGTGAATCCTCTCACCCCACCCCTCCACGCCTCTGGCCTAGTTCTTCCATGCATAAATAAATAAATCTTTAAAAAAAGTTCATAATTGAGAAGCAGCATAATATCATAGTGAAAGTCTGTTGGCTGCTGAGGCTAGTATGCTTGAATTCAGGTTTTCCCATCCACTGAACGATCATCTTTCTTTGTTTTGATATAATAGGAGAAATTCTAAAGGCAAAAGAAATAGTCTCACACTGGCCAATAATTACTTACTAAAATATTTTTATGAAAGTCCTTTTTAAGCAAAAACTAATATAGATAGCAAAAAAATGTCCAGAAAGGGAAGCTACCCCTTTAAGAAATGTTGCTGCAACATATCTGGGAAAGATCTTTTCAGAGACATGATCAAAGAAGTATGTTTGATTTAAAAAGCAACATACACACCTGCTGAAATATTCATTTTCTATTAATGTTTACATGGTACTGGACTCTTTAGTATTTTTCTTACAGTTCTACTATAGGATGGGAAGTCAACAAAAGGTTATTTCTTTGTACCTTTTGAAAATTGTGTTCTGTCTAGAAGCTGAAACTTCTTTTGCCTCCTCCTTTTTGTTCTATTGTACACATTGATGGATTTTCATTTAAGTGACTCACCATTAATGTAACTTGTGAAAAGTTCAGCATAACTAGTAATTAAATGAAGGCATTTTTGAAAACATTACAACTTTTGTGTTAAATGGGTGTAGCCCCAAAATGGGCCTAGCGAATATTCTCTTTTATGTATTATGACTCCACCACATTAAAACTAGATGATAAGTAAACACTAAATATACTTTAAAGTGTAAGGTATTATCAAGTAGAAATCATTGATCTTGTACCTAACATGTTAACAATGATCAAATGATATTACTTATGAGTAAGAGAGTACTGCATTCTATATAAATTGAAAATTGTTTGAGCTAATGCAAATTATTTTCAATATGCCTTGAACTTCTTTTCACTGGAAACAGTTATTACTGGGAACTATTATCTCTGAAAACTAACAATGAAAATATCAGCAAAAACAAGCTGAAAAGTTCTTTAACAGCTATTTTTCTATAGAGCTGAAAGGTTGGATATTTTAAAGATAAAAGACATTTCAAACACCCTGGATTAATATTAAAATTGACTTCTTCACCTGGTTTTCAAACATGTTGGTCTCCAAGACAAGAAACTGCAGGTTAATTAACACAGCTTTCATTTCAACTTAAAGTTCAAAGAGGAAGCACGCTTTGGAAGGTATGCTGAAGTTAGGTGACTAAATCTACCTAAGAACTATTAGGTATCTTTGCTTTCTTTTAGGTGTTTCTTGTGCATTTTTATTATTAAAAAGCCAACTTTTCCTTAGATGTCTTGAGCTTAGTAAGAAGCATTTCTTCCCTACCTCCACCTAGCTCAATTTTTTTTACTCCCTGACTCAATACCCACCATGAAAGAAACCAGAAAGAATTATTACAAATGTGCAAGTCATTATTGTAAGCACTGAAAATAGAATGTTTCTACAGGTTCACATTTAATTCATTTATCTCCTGTGTTGACCTAACCAACCACACCTATGTTGACATAATGATTCACAGAGAAAAAGAAAAACCCATATTTAAGCATAAAGATGAACAACAAAAAAATACCACCCAGGAAAATACTGTTGCTGAGTGAGATCATTAGGAACATTTAGTCAGAAAAATGGATAAATGAATTACCAACCTAGTGGCTCATGTGCCAAAGGATACTAATTGGAGTCAAACCTCTGAACCACCTCCGAGTTTTTGTAGCTGAATGGTGAGCACAAAAAGGGGAGGGTGTGGGAAAAAAGGAGGTGAAGATCAGATCACTCCCCAGACCAGAACAAAAATCTTTTCTGTGGCAAAGGAGAGGTTGCCTTTGTCACGTATTCAAGTTATGAAAATTAGCCAGACTGGGGTGGTGCATACCCTAAGGGGGACCTTAGGATCATCAAACACCTCAGTTCATCCTCTGATAAAATAAGTTTTCAAAGCAACTATGAGTGAAGGCTATGTACTGACTTAAGAATACAACTGTTGCAATTTCTGATCTAAAGACACAAACATAGACTTTAAATAAAATTATGAGCTAGTCCATATTTTTGGTTATCTACATAGTTTTACTCCCAAATTATTTGAATATTTTGAATGTATTTGTATTTTTCAGTGGTGTTTATTTTTATGAAATGTATGGATTATGTTCTTCAGGAATTGAAATGTAATTAAATAAACCTATTTGGGTACTTGCTGGACCTTTTGATTATGATTTTTCTTAAATATGTCTTAATGTCTTAATGCTTTATGTCTTAATGCTTAAAATCTGTAATCTCAGTTGTAACAGAAAAACATGTCAAACATAGTAAGACTATATATTGGTATTATAGAAATGTTATATTGCCTTGATTCATTAGAATTTTCAATTGATGAAATGGTTCATTAAAGTGGGCTACAGTGGAGATAGTGGGACACTGCAAGGTGGAAGACCAAGTTAGGAGACATTTGTGAGTTATTTCTGGACTCTCAGTTCTATTCCAATGGCCTATATGTCTGTCTTTAGCACTGAGCTTTCTTATACTATACAGAAAAAATTAAAAATGCTTTTATAATATAAGGTCCTTACTCTTAATATCAATTACATTGCATTGTATAGTAATAGTGCCACCTCAGGGTACACTGAAACAAATTGGATGTTTAAATCTATAGCAAGTGATCCCAGTTTTTATACACATATATTTTTTATATTTTATTTTTTATATTTGTACATCATTTTTCTTTTTTGCACAATGTATGCTTTTTCATCTTGGTTATAGTCCCCATACAATTCCCACTCCCCATTATTTTAACCGTAATCCCTCCTATCCCTCCCCCCACCTGTAGTGTGTCTCTGGATCATAGTTGCTTGTTGCTTGTTGCTTGTTGATTTTTACTTTATTATAATTAGTCTTTCTCCTGGTCCCTTATTTAGGTTTTCTAAATTCCTGCAAGATGGTCTTCTATCTTCCCCTTGCTGAGAGCTATCATCTTTGCATTGCTACAATCGTGATGCCTATCATTGCAAGTAATCTTATTTCCTCCTGGGAATGCATTCTTTCTAATGCTTCTATGAATTCAGATTACTGAGCTTTATTCATTCAATAAACATTCTGAATGTCTACTCTTTTAGTTTTGAGGAATTGCTAATGACTTTCACATTCTAAAATGAGTATGAAAGTGCTCACAATTTAATAAGCATATACACACATATATACACAGCTAATTATAAAATGCGACATGTGTTAGTAAAGGTAAGAATACTTTTGTGGGAGTTTAAAGAAGGAAATACTAATTTAACCCAGGGAGACAGGAGTAGATTTCACAGGATTGGTGACATTGAAAGAATGCCTTTAAAGATGAATTAGATTTTGTCAGATCTTCAGAACAGAATGGGAACTATGATTTAAGGGAAGAAAATAGAGTATGTTCAGAGAACAATAAATATTCCAGTGTAACTACAATCAAAGCAAAATGGAGGTGGATGAAAGAGACAGAGAAATGGAGAGGGATGTGAGGGGCAGGGAGAGAGAAGGGAAAGGTGGAAGACCAGGTTAGGAGACATTCGTGAGTTTATTTCTGGACTCTCAATTCTATTCCAATGGTCTATATGTCTGTCCTTAGTCACTGAGCTTTCTTATACTATATAGAAAAAATTATAAGTGCTTTTGTAATATAAGGTCATTACTCTTAGTATCAATTACATTGCATTGAATAGTAATAGCACCACCAAAGGATACGCTGAAACAAATTGGGGAGTGGAGAGAGACAGAGGGAAAGAAAAAGACAGGGAGAGGAAAAATGTGTGGGGGTGGGGGAGAGAAAGAGAGAGAGAAACAGGGCTAAGTGAGCAGCCTTGAAAGCTATGCTTAGGAGTTTGAACTTTATTACAAAGGCATCTGGAAGGTAGTGAAGGTGTTTGAATAAGCAATGTAACTAGTTCTACTTTAGGGAAATAATTTAAGTGGTGTGGAGTTTGGTGCCAGTGGTAAGACAGAGGCATACAGAGGGAGAGAGGAGATTAATTTTTAATTTATGTATGAGATGATGAGGGGTAGGCAATAGGGACAGATTTGTGATTTATAAAAGTAAAGCACCTGAGGAGGACTTTGAGGGCATTTCTTATGAGGAAAGTGCTCTAGTGTGTAGAAAGCTATAGTGTTTCAATTTCACAACACTTTACTATTGGCTGCTCTGAGGTAAGGGAGTGATGGGATTCATGACATGTACCTCCAAATATAGCACCTGGGCATATTGAATTTTTGAAGAGGAAGGAATGAGAGAAACAGCATGTGCAGGAAGAACTTCCTGACCTTCCCCTGAGGCATAGAACCTTTTTGTGAGAAATGTTCTTCCTATACCTGGAGGAAAAGGAGCATCCTTATCTCGAAGATAAAGGGGTATCAGGGGAATCTGAATGAACAGGCCTTATAAGTTTTTCCCAGATTGCTACACTTCTCTCATACATTTTCATCCTATCACATTTCTCAGGAAACTTTATGCTTCATCATCACAACCTGGCATAAACTTGCTCAAGTCTAATAGCTTCACTTCCTTTGGAAGGCTCCTATGTTGTGTAAGACATGTATCAAATAAATTTGGATATTTTTTCTCTTTTTAACCTGTTTTTTGTTACAGGAAACCCAGCTGAGATCTTGGAAGAGCAAGAAGAAAAATATTTTTTTCCTCCCCTACAAAGCATTTAAAAAAGAATGGACTTTAGAGTTCCCAGAGCCCAAGGATGGGAAAACAAACAAACAAACAAATAAATAAATAAATCAAGCGCTCAGAGCCCCAACTCTGGTTCTAACTTTTCCTACTCAATGTAGGCAAGTTCCTTCATGTTTTTAAGCCCTACCATAAAATAGAGATGTTAATATCACAGAATAAGTGTGAGACTAGTCTTGAGATAACAAAAATCTATTCAGTAGATGTCAGTTATTTTATTTATTTTCCTTCCCTTCTCAGAGTCTTAACTATTGATATTTTTGATAGTTGTGGCTGTCAGTTGAGTGTTCTTGGGATTCTGCATTAGGTTATAGTTAAGGGTTGATGGGAAAATAGTGAAATTGACTCTGCCCTTTATAGCCAACAAATTTTTTCTTCTAAACTTTCATACTACATCATGGTATTAGGGCTAGATCTATTATTTCATGTTTCATTCCATGCTGTCCAGTTTGTGCTGCTCTTCCATTTGGAATGTCCTTCCTCTATCCCTTCCAGTTGGCTAGTCTAGCCTATAAGATTCAATTAACATCATTTCCTTCAGGAAAGTTCTCCTCCCCTCCACCTCAGGTAAGCTGTGCCTTCGTTAAATTCCCATGTTACCATATATTACAACATGCTGAATGCAAAGGTAGAACACACACTGTGTTATTATTTTTTTTTTTTAGAACACACTGCATTGATGATCTATTTGTGTGGTGGTTTCCCTCTAGAGTATAAAAGGGCAAGAACTGTGTACAACAGACTATGTCATTCCTCCATTCCTATCCTGAGCCTGGTGTATATCAGACATTTAATAAATATTTATTGAATTAAGAAACAAACGCATTTAAAAAATCACTCATGAACTATTCCAAGTCCCTGCAAATTATATCTGTTTTCCTGCCTTAAATCTCCTGTGTCCTCTTTCTCTTCAGAACCAGTTGTAATAGCTCTGGAGGAAGTGATCTTAGAATTTAAAAATATCCATTATAGCCTGACTTCACCACTATTAGCAGTGGAATCTGGGCAACTTATTGAATCTCTTTGCTTTTGCTTCTTTATATGCAAAATAATAGTAACTGTAGGTTTGTAATTAGGGTTAAAGGAAATAAGATATAAAAAAGTCTCATATGGTATATGTCACATAGTGAGTTTGCAACATTTACCGATTACTTACAATTTTCTTTCGTTAAAAATTTAAGTTGGAATACAAATGTTGGTGAGGTTGTGGAGAAAAAGGAACTCTCCTGCACTGTTGGTGGGAGTGCAAACTGGTCCAACCAGTATGGAGAGCTGTGTGGAGATTTCTTGACCTACTAAACACAGAGCTTCCATATGATCCAGCAATTCCACTCCTAGGTATTTACCCAAAGGACACAGAAACATCAATTCCAAAAAGCACCTGCACCCCTATGTTTAGAGCAGCACTGTTTACAATAGCTAAGCTTTGGAAATAACCCATATACCCAAAAATAGATACTGGATCAAGAAGATGTGGTACATATACACCATGGAATATTACTCAGCATTCAAAAAAGATTAACACATGCAATTTGTAGCAACATGGATGGAGCTGGAAGGGATCATGCTCAGCGAAATAAGCCAGAAAGAAAAAGAAAAATACCGGATGGTCTCACTCATAGCAGGAATCTAGAAAACTTAAATAAGGGACCAGGAAAAAGAATAACTGTAAGAAAGAAAATATCAAAATCAACAAACAACTATGAACCAGAGACATTCTATGGGGGCTGGGGGCGGGGAAAGGAGAGATTGGGGTCAAAATAAGGGGGTTGTAATTGTATGGGGAATATAAAAATAAAATTAAAAAAAAATTAAGTTGGAATAAAGCCGAAAATGAAAAGGACTTTTCATGAAAAGTTTGGAGTTTTTTTGCAATTAACTAGATTATTCTAATCATCCAGAGAACTCTATAAAACTACTTTTATTTTAGGCTCTACTGTTATCACTTGCACCAAAATGAACCTGTTAACAAAAATAAAACAAAGTAAAAGCACCCTAGCCTCAAAGTCCTAGCCAGTCATAAATAACTTGAAAATTATTTAATGATATATTGCCTTTATAATGGGGTTGTGTCTATAAATCAGGAAGAAAAACAAACAAATAAAAGGCCCATTAATGTGAAATGCTGACAAATCTGTGTTTTCAAAGGTCCTCCAATTAGTATTTTCAAAAGCTCTAATAAAATACACATTCATTGTATTTTCCAAACCCCACAACCAAAGGAACCTGCTAAGAGTTTTAGAGGTGAAGGTTTGCAGAGTCAAGGAAAGTTTTCACTCTTAACAAAGAAAACTTGTGGCCGGTTTTCAGTGACTGAACAAGTTGTTGTGCAGGCACCAGAGAAAGTGGAGTGTCTTGCTCACAAATTCACACTGGGAGGCTTTAGGAAGGATGTGTTAGTGTGATGCTGCCATCTACAGCCAGAATTTCCTATATGCTTCCATCAAAGAATGAAAAATAATCCCAGGTCTATCCAGTCAGCATGCACGTTAAACAGCCATTTAGGTTGCTTCATTGAATAAGGAGGCACTCGTGAGTTCCAAAAGAATTTTTGGCTGAGGTCTCTTCTGCTAACCAAAGGAACCCTAAGTTTCACTTCAAGAGAAATCTCACAGAGAAGATGCTTCCCCCTCATTCAAATTTTCCTGCATTTCTAGGGCACATGTTTCCATCAGATGGTATCACTACAGAAATTTTTTTCAAAGACTTAACGTTTGTGTGCTCTAGTGATGATATGGACTCACTTCAGAGTGAAGTTATAAAATGGCATTAATGACAGGTGCTTCGGCCCGTGGGGATGCTGATGCCAGAATTTCCATGTGTTGCTCCTTGGCCACTTGATTGGGTTTGCCCTTTCCTTCTTGACTTGACAGCAAGCAGAAGGAAATGGGATGACAGCAGAGGGCATCAGTCTTTTTTCTAGAGAACAATGCTGCCTCAGTAAGTGGCAGCCAACTAATATATAAATCACATTTATAGAGCCTCCCTGCTGGCACAGTGGTTAAAGTCTCAGTGCTATCAAGCTATCTCCAGTCACTACAGCCTGAGTTTGATCCTGGACCAGGTAGCTCACCCACATGGTGCAGCAGACCTCGCCTATCGTGCCCGCTGCTCCCCTCAGCAGTGAATTTCAGTAGATCCGCCTGTTCTCCTCCCCACTCTGTCTCTGGGGAATCTCACTGCCCACATCTCTGTTCTTACATGCATAAACAAAATAAATCTTTTAAAATAAATAAGTAAATCACTTTTATAAAACCCAGAACATTCCTAGAAATAACCAACCCATTTTATGAATATGAAAATTATGCCCTCTAGTCTAACTTGTTCCCAAGTTTGTTTTTTCTCAGCTAATCTTTGATCTCTGCTGTCTCACATACTTTCTGAATGTTCTTGTATCTCATTGAGTTATTTTCCTCAAATTAATTTTGTTTCTCAATGCTCACTTAAAAACAAAATTAAAAAATCAATCTTTGTAATATCTTTAAAATATAATAATATATTAGCTTATTTATGCCATTATAGTGTTTGTGTGTATTTTAGCTTGAGTTCAACTACTTGCTCAAGTGTAGATAAAGATATCATACAAAATTTATAGGTCATACTAAAAATATTAGTTTGTTGAGGCGTTTCTGAGTTATCCAATATCTATTCCAAGAATATAAACATTACTTGATATTACACAATTATTTTTGGTCATTATAAGCAACCACATATCAAGACCATGCTTTACTCTCATTTGGCAGATGAAAAGAAGTTAAATGACTTATTCAAGGTCATTTCAAGTAATGTGTCTGAATACTTAGAGAAGAGGTTCTTATCAAAGGCTGTACTAAGGTGCTACCAATGATATTAGGCTTCATCTTTTTTACCTCTCAGTGAGAGGTTTATTTCAAATTGTCCATCTGTAAAATGGGTATCAATTTCTCAAATTCAATAGGGAGAGAATAAAGTATAACCACCCATTTAATTTCTAAGAGGTGGACTAGGGAAGAAAAACCAATGCTCTATTTATACTGGAGTTTATACTGGAGTGTTAAGGGGGAAAGGTTTTATCTAAATTTACAATGGTAGCATTATGTTTTCATAACTTCAATAGTACAAGTTATTAAAAAGTCATTTCATGCAGTAGTACTGCATGAAAGTACTATTCAACTTGTTTATAAAACAGTTAAGAAAGAAAGGATTGCTAGCAAGCTTATTGCAAGGGCTCAAGTAGCAAAACCTAGTTAACTCTTTCATAATTAATCAATCTTACAACAGGATAAAATACCAACGTCCCAATTACTACTAATCGCTTTGAATCAGACCTATGTTTTCTCAAAATACAAGCAGGTGTTTTTTTTTTTTGTTTTTTTTGTTTTTTTTTCATGTCATGAAGACAACTATTATCCCTCAATCACCTTCAGGTTTTATTCAGGGTATTTTTAAATGACTAAATATGCATAATAAATTCAGGAACATGAATTCTTCTCAGTCTCTTATTCATCTTTCATTGTATTTTGCAACATACACACACTTCTAATTTTTCTGTATTATGTAAAGAAAAGATTTCCAAATAGGATTTGGTAGAAGATAAATTTCAAATTAAACTGAAAATGTACCTACAACATGTCCAGTTATCTTATTAACTCTGAATTGTTTAAATTCTTACAGCCAAACAAGATCTTGAATGAAAAAAAGATCTATATACAATGCAAAATCTAATAAAAAGAAGCAAGCGATTGGTGTGTTTTCTATATACATTCATTTTGTTTTTAAAATGTATCTACAGTGATGGCTGTAACCCTGTGATATACAAAAAAGCAATGTAAGAGACTGAATTTTATGATATTTGAATTATATCTCAATAAAGTATTTTTTAATCCACATCTAACTACATAAATGTCCCACAAGAAAATCCTCCAAGGAAGTAATAAATTATTTTTTCCTTGTTAGCACCATATTTAACAGTATATTCAAAAGTGATATAACAAAACAATTGTTCACTGCATGCAAGAAAAGTGATGATATCTGCTTTCAATAGGATATTTTCTGTGCTGTAATTACAAGCCCCAAATTCTAATCACAAAGATTTGTGTGACATTCCCATTGAAAGCAGTGACCATTACCCTATAAAAATCGGGGCATAATTTGGTATATACTGCACTATAATTATATTTTTAAAGGATTCTTTGTTATAACTCTCATCTGTTTTTGTTTAATGACAAAAGGATCAAGCAAAAGTTATGCTGTTGTCACTGAAATTTTTGGAAATAAATATTACAGGCATCTCCAATTGAATTTTGGAAGCAAACATAGAAGGGCCATTCTTTCCTGGAAAAAAAAATGGTTTGATAGCCTCAGAGAATCTTGGGTCAAAACCACTTCAGCAATAATCTGGCTAAACCCACTACCTTCCTTGACAAAGAAATAAGAGACCCAAAGAGGTTATGTAATTTGTGTAAGGTCACACAACGAGTTAGTGAAAGAGCAAAATAGAGCATGGGTCTCTTAGATCCCTAACCTAAACTTTTATACTCACATTCCCTAGATTATTTACATATGGGGGAAATTTTGTTAAGTGTTCCCAATTAAAAGTAATATTTGTGTGTAGTATAAGCCCATGTACAGCAGGTGCTTAAGAAGTATTTTTAAATTATGAGCTACTTTCTATTTGCATTACATGTTTTTTTCACACACAGTTTGTGAGATATTTTGTAATTCATCTCATAATGAAGGAAATCTGACATAGAAAGATTAAGGGAAAAAGGAATTTGTAAAGCAGCAAGGACACCTCCCAAGTTTCACTGTGAATTCCATAGAATCTCATGAAATCCCAAGAGAGTTTAAAAAATCAGCCATCTGAATGAATCATGAGATAAATATTATCACACTCTGCTAGAGTGAGCATAAATTGAAGCAACATTCTAGAGGACAATGTCTTTGGAAAGTCTTCAGTTTTAATAGTTTAACCTAATAATTCTGTATCTGGAAACCAATTATATGAATATAAACAAGATTCAGAGATAAAACTTTGCTGATAAATGTTCATTGCAGCATTACTTTTCATGATAGGAAATGGTAAATATCCACAAGGAAATGATTAAGAATACCATACTGTATTCTTTTGATAGATTAACCATTGTAGCTAATAAAATTTAGAAGAATTTAATACAAAAGTATTTATGTGATCATAGTGTCAAACTTTATGTGCATAGAAAAATATATTGATTGTCTTTGAGTCATAAAATTATGGGTAGCTTTTCTTACATTATCCAATTGTTAAGGAAAAATATATATTGATTTTATAATAGAGAAATCTTTAATAGATGCTGTTACCAAAGCAAACATAAAATGAGCCAACCAGTCAGAAACCAATTAAGAAAATATAATTCGAATCTCCTGTTGGAATGAAGTATTTATAGGCTTTGGGTTCAGATGCCTCTCCTCTACATTCCATTACCCAATGCCATCGTTTTTCATATCATTGCCAAATGCTTCTCTTTGCAGAATCACGTACGATTAGTATCTAACATAATATATAGTTCTTTAAGATGCTGAAGAATACCATTCACTCTAGAGCTTATAAATACTTCACTCTTTTGATATGCTTGATCAGACCATACCAATTAAAACCAAACTGCACATGTCTCCCAAACTTAGTTCAGGTGGAGAGGCTCCCCTGGCTGCTTCCTGACAGTTTTCCTAATTCAAGTCGGTTCCTCTTTTACCACACATGGCAAAGTCATGTTTTCTCTTTGTACTATGGCAGTATCCAAACTCATGCAAAAGTATGAGCCATAATTCATTACTTTGCAAAATCCCAAGTTCACCAAAATTGGCACATAGAGATCTGGAAGAATAGCAAATACTCAAAGGGAAGCACAACTGTCTAAAAGGATAAGTAAAATTTGTTTTAAGTAAGAAAACGGGTCCTAGTGAACTGTTAAGTGAAAATGTTCTTCATTTCAAGAGGAGAATTTGTTAAGGGGAATTTTGAAATTATTGAGTCTCACCTTTAGAAAAACTCCCCCTCTTGCTTACACTTGGGATAACAAGAACAGATAGAAGAATCTTCTATTACTCTGTCAGCGTGATTCATGTCCCAGCATTTGAAATGAAGAGGATCCTTTCCTGACTAGATCTCAATGAGACAACCATGGAGGCAAACTGACAAGCTGGGTTTCTACTGTCAGAGATTTGCACATCAATCAGTGAGACCCCATATGGCATCTGTTTTCAGTGATCATGTCACTTACCATCAACATCACATTAAATCCTTGCAATAAAAATAGGTTCTTTTCTCCATATTCACAAGCAGATGAGTTCTGCTTTTATCTGCTGGCCTCTTAGGTTGAGAAGAAAACAGTGCAACAGTGTCTCCTGCTGCCGATTATAGTGGTGACACATGCTTCCGAGAGACTCTTCCTAATGAAAAAGGAATGAATACTTAATCCTCAGCAGTCCTTGACTTCATTCCAGTGTATACTTTATTTACATTCAATGAAACTGAGTTTTGAATTTCACATTGCTCATTTCAAAGTGTAAGAATGTCATTATCTCTAGAACTAGAATTCTTCTATTATTAAGCAAGTTATCACATTCTTTCAATTTTTGGCCAATTCACTCCCATACTTGCCTGCTCAGCACTTCTCTCCTTACCACCAAAAGTCATGCAAGAGAGCTCAATTTGGAGAATGATGGTATCAACAGAAGGATCTGAATTTTAGATGCCGGAGAGAAAATTACTGGTGTCAGGATATATCTTAATTCTTTCACAGGCTTGGCATAACGCTTGGGGGGAATTGTTCTGAATGAGTGCCACTAAAACACACACACACACACACACACACACACATTCAAATCGGCTTTTCTAGCAGTATTTCAGATCCTCTATGGACGGTGAAACGCATGTCTGGGAGCAATCATACTCAAGCATATATCTTGCTCGGAATCAATTTTGTGAATCCAAAGTGATAAAAAGAAGTTGTGACTTTTGACATGACTGAATAAATTCTGAGGTACTGTTTGATTCAATCAGGTTACTTCTTCCCTTGAAATAATCCCAGTATGTTTACATTCTTGCCATATGTTAAAAGAATGCATTTGGAAATCTCATGATGAGTTCATTTTTTTTTAAAGTGTGGGGGTGGGTGGATATGGAAAATTCATGTAGAAAATTACACAGTGATACCCTGACTCTTCCATTTTCTCCAAATTTCTGGTCATTTTTCTAATTTTAAAGATCTGCTCATGGGAAATTGTTCAGTTTTACTGTCTTTTGTTTGGAGAAAATTTGACAAGCAGAGCTGTGCTCATCATAGATGCTAAAGTATCTGTCTTTGAGGGAAAGGATAGTATGTTCCATATGTGCTCACGGTTAACTGAGGGAGGGCAATTAATTACCTTCTTTGGTCTCAAGTAGTTAGGGTGTAAAACAAAAATAGTAATGCCTCCTGTTCCTAAGGAGTAAAAGAGCCCTTTGCTCTAACACTGACATTAGATTTGGCTTTCTACCTCTCTGCTAGTCTGATCTACAGCACTTATTTTCTATTTTGGCACATAATCATGTCCAATCTTGAATATTCCTTAATTGTTACAGAAGTGCATATTTGGCTTGCAAAACAAGACTAATTTACTTAAGAGTATCTTGAATGTGCCACATCCTTCTAGCCCAAAGTACACTCACTGGAATGAGCTCTTCTTTCTTTACTTTAGAAATCTCAGCAAGAACACTAACAAACTTTAAAAGAATGTTATAGTATTGGGTTTATGAATATTTGTGCAGCACTTCAGAAATGTAAAGCACTAAATATCATAGTGGGTAGTATGTTAATAAGATAATTAACCCACCATTTCTAACTTGAAGCTGTGTAAGTATGGGCATGTCTACTTCTGAATATTTTATTCTTTCTTCCTTTTATTGGCTTAAGCATAATACAGAACATTCTGATGACTCAATTTGAGTGAAAGAAAAAGAGACATTTTTCGTTTGAATAAGAATTACCTTACCATTTAGCACCATCATTTTCTCTCAGTATACAGAGTGTTTTTCATTTTAACACGCCATTTTTTTGTGCCCTGAATAGAAAGACTGTTAAAGGTAAACACCTGGGCTAATCTTCAGTTAGGAAAGCATTTGATCACTGGCTTTGCTTCACAATTGAACCAGGACACTCTTTAAGAAGACAACCAACCCCTCCCAGGGTAGACAGCAACTACTCATTTCTCTTGTAAACACAGTTAAACCTTCTATTATGTGTCCTATTAATAATTGTATTTGCTTTTTTAGTGTGTACTAGCTCCTGATCTTCTGAGCTCATACCTATTATAATCCTCTCTAAATAAATAACATCCAAGTTCCAACTCCCATAAACCTGCTGGCAGAGACCATCTCCCTCCATTTCTTAACTCTCTAGGACCTATGCCTACACTGAGTCTAAAATTATTTTAAAACAAAAAATAGAGTGGGGAAAACAATAACAAGCCACTAAAATCTTACAAAATATTTAAATACATTTACTGATTTTTTTTCTGACAAGATGTGTTGTTTAAGCCATAAATAACTCTTAAACTATATTGAAGATGGGAAAACAGAAAATAAATGAAGCAAGAGTTTCAAATGAAAAATAGAGAAAAATAAGTAATATAAAGCATTGTTTTTTAAATGGAAAAATTGTCTCATTTACCTTGCTGAATATTAGGTTTAAAGCTATCATTGCTGTAATATTACTCTGACGAGAGAATGCATTCTGTTTTGCATCTTCAATCCTTATTGGAGTGTCTGGAACAATGAAATATTTGACAGGTGAGTGGGAGAATGAATGAATGGGTAAATTGTCAATGTATGTAAATATGCACTGTGGTTCTGCATAAGTCTATATCTTAAAACTGAGGTTCAGTTTACAAATGTAGCTGAAAATAAGATCTAGCAGCCAAACATACAAAGTCAGAAATCAAACACCCTTAACCTAGACTCCTTGGAGTTAATAGCAGATGCATCACCGGCAAGTAAGTATTTAAGAGGAGGTATTGGTTGAAGAAATCATCTTGGAAAGCAGATTCTTATATACTTGGAAGCTTTAAGTAAATTCTTAGGTTAACTCTATTGTCACCAAATTCTTTAAACTTTTGTTTTAAATAACATCTAATAGTAGCTCACAAACTGCATTCGGTCCTATGCTATATGCAAACACTATTTTAAAGTCATAACTGCAGAGAAGCTGATCATGCTAAGAGAGAACTCATTTGGCGTTCCCATTGGGATCATGGTCAAGAATGCCCCCACAAATGTGTTTATGGAGGGCAGTATAGAAAATCTTGGCATATGTTGTCAATTTAGGAACAAGCACATGTATCTACAATGGTATCAGGCAATTAATTTGTTAGACCCAGAGGCAGGAGTCTAAGTGATGTACTAACAAGGCAAAAATAAGAACACTGTTTTAAAAGCATATTATTAGATTCAGAACAAAAACACTACCCCCAAATAGTTCATACATAAAACACACCACTTTGTGGAATGAAAGATAAATGCTTTACTATGTTCTGTCACTTGTGAATGATGTCATTGCTGTGATTACATGAAGAAGAAACTTCTTAGCTCCAGATGGTCACCATTCTCCCTCTTTTGTAACTCTAGTGTTCATAACTTACTATAATTTTTGTTCAATTCAATTGTATAAAAGCACATTGCCTTTTCTCACTGATATGAGAAAACGAACACACTGTTTTATCTTATTACTCTCTTCAGTCTTTGTTAATGTGTTTTTCTGTATGATTTATTCTCTTAGTATAGTGATCATAAGCTTTGCCTAAGAAATTCAAATAGACTTTTAGAAACTTCTTTTTCTCTTGGTTTCTAGCTGGAGTCAGCAATTTCTTTCAAGTTTTTTTAAACTCTCTTTCATTCAAAGAAAGATATTGCTTTGCTTCCTAATTACACAATATAAGGTATCCCCCCAATTAATGCGGAAAGAAAAAAATGAATAACTCCTGTTATTCTACCATTTATCTACCAAATAACTATCTCAAGCCTCACTATTGCCAAGATATAGGATTTAGAAATCATGTAGTGTTATACCTTCATTTTTAAAATTAGGAAATTAAGGCCTGGAAAGGTTAAGTGAATCACCCAAAGTTACATCATCAGTTAATGGTTGAGGTAAGACCAAATCCCAGACTTTTTATACTCTCAAGAGCATTTTCTACTAGACGACACAATATTGCTTAGAAGTAGAGTGTATTTTAAATGGGCTTTCCAGATGACAGAATTCATTATGCTTAGGAACATGCTTCTTATTCAAAAGCTATTAATTGCTCATGATTTTTATATTTTATGTCTTCAAATCAATGCAAGATTTAACTCTGATGAAAATAAAGCTTTATTATGTATTTCCTAATTGTAATTTTTAAAAAACATGCATTTTATTTTGAGATTTGCCTTGTTATATGTGTTTTTAAAAACCAGGATAATGGAAACATTTCTGATTTTTCCATCAGCAAAAAAGGCAATGTATTTGCTTCAAGATGAGGAAACATTGTAGGTATTTAATCTGTTGTACATATGAATTCTGCCAGATGCTTGGCTGATCCACATTACAGAAGTTTGATGACAGCTATCTTGCAATTTCTAATTGAAAGAGCTTTAAGTAATTGTGCGAAAGTCATGTTCAGTGTGTGTAGCAATGAAGAAGCCCAGATACTAGAGAAGAATCTTTTACTGGAGCTGTTAATAGAATCCAAATTCTAGGATGTAAAGTAACCAGCTGCAACCCACTTGTGATATATCATGTGACAAGGAACAGATGAATTTGACAAATAATTTATTTGAGAAAACAGTGATCTATTTAAAATTCACACTGGTTGATTTTTAAAAAGTGCCTTTGCTTTAGAACTATTACTTTGAAATAAGAACTAGCAGCTTAAGTTAAACTCTTTATTTTCTAAAAATACACAGTGTTGAAAACACATAACTTCCTTCTTTCAAAAGGGCTTTTTGAAAAATGGAATTAGAATACCACTTGTATCATTTCCTTTGTTTTAAAAATTGGGTATAAAATTCAGAAAAGAGGTTTCTTGTATGATTCATAGGTGGTAAACAAAATGGTCTATATTCCCAGATGAATCTTATAATAAAATGCGAATTCAAGTATACTAGTTTCTTTGGAAGAAAATGTACATATTTTCAGTGAGGGGGGGGAAAAAGAATAGTGTGAAATCTAACTAAATCTGACTTTTACTAACCTATGTCATCACTAATTCCTCCTGTTTCTCCTGCTTCTCCTCCTTCCTTCCTCCTTCTCTTTGTGGTAGATAATTTAGTTGTGGGTCATTTAAAGCAGTGATTTTCAAGCTATGAGTTTTGACTCATTTATTGGGTCCTGACCAGAATTAAAAAAAAAAAATAGAAACCATCAAAGGTACATCACATATAGTTGAGGATAACTTCTTTGAGTCTTAAGATAAAACGCATTAAGGAATGCATTGAATCATGATTTTCAAAGTTTAAAAGGCAAAGATTTTAACAATTATGATAATGATTGGCAGTTTTCTTCAACATTTTGTGCATTTTTCTCCTCTTTGATTTCTTTCTTGGTATACCTGGACTTTTTTTAGTCACCAATTAATATATCTTGAGATTTATTTTCTATACTTAGAGCTTTGTAGAAGGGAGCTTTGCAGAATGTATACTAACAAACAACTAACAAACAACTAATATATTTTGACATATATCTTAGTATACTAACATATGCTAATAACATGTGCTAACAGATATAAAGGAAACATGTAGTTAGAACTCCCTTAGCTATTGACTTACATTTTTTTTTTTTTAAAGATTTATTTATCTATGCATACAAGAGCTGGGGCACAGGCCAGAGGTGTGGCGAGTGAGAGGACCCATCAGAAAGAGAGTGGGGAACAGAACAGGCAGACCAGCCGAGGTACACTCCTGAGGGGAGCAGCGGGAGAGCCAGGAGAGGTCTTCTACACCATGTGGCCTGCTCGCTGGCTGGCCAGGAATTGAACTCATGCTGCAGTGGCTGCAGACCGCCCCATAGGCTGCAACCTAACCCTTGTGCTACCAGGGAGGCCCCACTATTGACTTACTTTTAATAAAGAACTATCTAGGAGGCAGGATATCTACCTATTGTTTCTATAATTGTCATAAAGTCTTTGAACAAGTCCTTAGTTCTCTAGTATATTTGGTGAGAATAATTCCTGCTGTCAATATTTTAAAGACCCTTGTTAATTCTCCTCATTGCATATTTCCTTTGTGACTATTCCTTATATCCTTGAAAAGATTTTTTTAGGTAACATGTTTTTCATGTGTTTGATTCTCCCATTAGACTCTAAGAAACTCTGAGAATAAAGAACACAACATAGAAGGTCTTATATCACTTTTTTTTTAAAGTAACTATGACTTTTTTTTTTTTTTTAAAGATTTATTTATTTATTTATACAAGCACTGGGTACAGTCAGAAGCGCAGGAGGGGGAGAGAATTCACCAGAGCCAGAGGGGGAAGCACAACAGGCAGAAGGATCGAAGTACACTGCTGAGAGGAGCAGCGGGCGCAGCAAGAGAGGTCTGTGCACCATGTGTGACCCTCTCACCAGCGGCCCGGGATGGAACCGGCGCTGCAGAGGCTGCGGGCAGCTTCGCAACCCAGCACTCAACCGCAGAGCCACCAGGGAGGCCCAGGTCTTATATCACTTTAAGGCACAGAAAAGAGCTCCTTGAACAGATGCTACTTAAGAGATGATTATATTATATAATTAAATCATGATGAGGATAAGAGACAGATGAAGAATTAAAATTTACAATGAACTTGGGCCTCCCTGGTGGTGCAGCGGTTGAGTGCTGGGCTGTGAAGCTGCCCACAGCCTCTGCAGCCCCGATTCTATCCCCGGCCACCTGGGACGGTCCCACATGGCACACA
Organism: Talpa occidentalis; assembly: GCF_014898055.3. NCBI lineage: Eukaryota > Metazoa > Chordata > Mammalia > Eulipotyphla > Talpidae > Talpa > Talpa occidentalis. Next base: position 108,059,248 of record NW_023605083.1, read on the forward strand.
GACCTCTCCTGCTGCACCCGCTCTTCCCCTCAGCACTGTATTTTGTCCATCTGCCTGTTCTGCTCCCCACTCTGGCTCTGGTGAATTCTCTCACTCTCCCGCACTTCTGACTGTACCCAGTGCTTGTATAAATAAATAAATAAATAAATCTTAAAAAAAAATTACAATGAACTTGATATATACTCTACTGAACATCAAAGAAATGCCAGAAAAATCAATTAGGAATATAGACAAGAGGAAAAACAACCAAGAGGAAGGGTAAAAGAGTGCTAACTTGACAATAGGTAGAAAGAAAATTGATCTATAATTTGATATATATTTAAATATATTGCTGATTTTTATGAAACAAAACTTCACTAACCTTTTTAATTTCCATTCATTGGATATTTCCCTGTCACCAGGTACTAAAGGTTCTTGCATCATCGTCTTCTTTCTAGTATTAAGCTAGAAGACATAGATAATGTGTCAACCTATCTACCCAAGACAAATCATGCTTCCCTCCAAGAGCTTCATCAAGGGCATCAAGTTAAAAGCAGTAACTGAATTTGGTTTCATCCACATAATAGCACAATCAAGATGGAGATATGACAAAAAAAAGTTATGATAGTTACTACATTCCCTGGGAGACTGACAGAGAATGTGGCATCAAAGTGTATGCCCAAATTGGAGTCTGTACTTAGACAAAGTATAGATATCAGATTTAGTAATTGGAAATTTTCCATCAATCCTCCTTCCCCATATAAAAGACTCAATGTCCAGTGGCAAGAAAACTCCCCATACAGAAGGATTGATACACTGTTATTCTATAGGAGACAAAGACCATGGCAAGTTAATTTCCTCTGATGACCTGTACAAGTTAGGGCAGATCAGCAGAGGCAGGATCTTAGCCTCAGTAACAACTTTGTTGTTTAATGAAGTTAGAAGATAGGCATCTTTCTTCAAGAACAGTTAATAATGGGTGAATTAGTTAGCCTTATTTAGTTGTGGTTTCTGAATGCAAAGATAATATTTGTATATAAGTGCCTAGCTTAGCTTTAACATCATTTCTGGCATAGTGTGGGCTCTAAATAAGATTTGTATTGTTGTTAATAGGGAAGACTGATTTATTTCTATAGTTATGTTCTTGCCTGTGATTTCTCTTATGACCAATAATACATATTTTTGAGATGTTTGACCAGAGAACGAAGGCACCATCTGTGACCATGAACACTAAACTTAAGTTAACTTAAGTTACTTAACTTCAATAAACCAAGTCAATTCTATTTCACAGTAGTTGGTACCCTTGAGAGCTATCTTAGTAAAAGATTAATCTATATTTTATAATATTTTTTGGGGGGAAGGTATTTCTAATAGGTTGGCCAAAGTAGCTTTACTGTGTGGTAAGATGTGGCCAAATTATTGTGATGATTAATTTTTCAAATGCTTTGCATATTATTAAATGTTCACAATAATGATGATGATAAGTAACATTTACTTAATATTTCTGAGCTTTATACTATATCATGTTCTCATTGAAGCTTTGAGTATAAACCTCATATTATTTAGAAATTTTGTCTAAAGTAGTCAAAAATTTTTTAAAAGACAAAACAAGCATTCTTGACTGTGTACATCAAAATTAGCAGTGCCTCCCCTTGGGAAGCTATGTAAACATTCCAACAATCCTACCATTGCTCAAAACATTTTAGGAACTTCTCTTTGGGATTGCCTTATGATACAATTCATGAGTCATACAAAGAAAGTCAGACTCTTTAATTTATAGTCACACATAATTTTTCAACACTGAGCATTACCCAGCTTGATTACCCATACTCTTGCTGCTTCCAAAATAAAATCCAGTCTCAAAGGTGACTCTTACCCTCTGTCTAGGATATTTTGGAGGATATATTGTATGTTCTGAGGACAATCCCAACAAGAATTCCTGAAATTCATATGCTTGAATAATATCTCCTATAGCAATGAGCTTAGAGAGGGCAATTCTCCTCTAAATAGAAAGTTATAGTATAAATTTTAAAGGACTGTTCATTCAACAACAACAAACAGTTATTGAGTGCTAACTATTGAGAACTGGCTTATTCAGTAATTCACTCAACAAGTATTTATTGAATGCAGACTGTGTGACAGGTATTGAGCCACAGATTCATCAGTGAACAAAACAGACATGGCCACTGATTTTACAGAAACTTCATTTTGGCAGGAAAACAAATGTTAAATATGCAATTGTAATAGAGAGGTATAATGGGAACATATTTTAGGGGTATCTAATCTAATTTAGAAATCAAGGTAAACTTCCTGAGGAAATAACTTTCAAGCTCAGGTTTAAAGATGAATAATGGTGTATCAGATAGAGGGAGTGTCACGTAGAAGCTTGAGGGTAAGGAAGTATGATGTTGCAGAAACTGGGAAAAAAGTCAGTATAAATAGTGTTTGGGGGAATAGCAAAAGACAGGTAGAGGTTAGACCATGCAAGGGTTACTGTGCCATATTAAAGAGTTCAGATTATTTCAGTTGCACATACTCTGAACAATGGATATGCAACTTTGATTGCAGAATTGGTTGGTGAGAAGATGGGATGTAGGGAGACCATTTAGTGGTTCATTGCAAAAATTAGGAAGGGATGATGACAGTAGAGATAGAAGGAAGTGCATGTATTTGAGAAATGTTCAAGAGATAAAAGCAACAGGGCTTGAAGATTTATTGGCTGTCACAGAGAAGGGACAGGAAAGTGTTAAGGATAATAATCAGGTTGTTGATTTAGAAATGCGGGATGTAATGGTGCCACTCAATGAGTTGGGGACACTGGAGAAAAATCTCTAATCATTCAGTGAGAGAGAAGTTATCAGTTAACTTCTAGATGTGCCATGTTTGAGGTGCCCAAGTAAAGATGTTAAGTAGACAGTTCTATATCCAAGGGTGTGCATCAGGACAAAGATAGGAGGGCATATTAAAGACTTCTGTGTCAACAGCAGCAGGAATTAATCAGATTATGAAAGGTAAGAGTGTAGAGTGAAAAGAACACAAGGCTTGAAAAGACCACTGAGATACAACAATATCTGCGGGTCAGCAGAGTTGCCCACAAAGGAAACTGAGGAGTAAGCCAGAAAGGAAGGAAGAAGATTGGCAGAAGTGAGTGGGCTCATGGAAACCAAAGAAAGAACATTTCTGAAGACAGATGTCAGTAGTGTCAAATCTTGCCAAGAGAGGTCAAGTAAACTTGGAACTGAACAGCATTGGTTGAATTTATAAAATATAAGTTATAGATGCTCCAGAATACAATAGAAACCCTTCTATATATTATTATATTTTAATTGAAGTAATGATGGATTATAACATTATATGTTTCAGGTGTGCATCATTAAATCAGCATGTGTTATCTACTACATTAAGTTCATTGTTGACCCCCCACAAAGATGCTCAAAGTGTTAAAAAGGGGGCTGCCCTGCCCTTGGGGTACCTGCTCTCTGTCTGTTTGGCTTATAAACTGTTTTCGCTTTTATCTCTGAGACTTGCATTTGATTTCCACCCTTCATGAAGTACAAGAACCCTCACATGTGAAAGGGGAGTCCCGGACTCCTGGTATCACAGCACCTTTACCCATTCTAGCCCTTCTTCTCCCCAGGGGTTACCACCCCTCTAGTAACCTCCATATTTTTCAGAGTCTGAGTTATTTTTTTACTGCATTTTGCTAGTTTGTCTGATAGGTTACACATATTCCACAAATGAGTGAAACCATCTGGTACTTGTCTTTCACTTTCTGACTTACTCACTTAGTATAACCACCTCAAGATTCATTCATATTGTAACAGAAGTCACAATTTTATGTTTTTAATAGCTGAGTAGTATTCCATTGAGAATATATACTATAATTTCTTTATTCAGTTATCTGTCAATGGGCTGTTAGGTTGATGTCAATCTTGGCCGTTGGGCTTCCCCGGTGGTGCAGCGGTTGAGCGCTGGGTTGCGAAGCTGCCCGCAGCCTCTGCAGCACCGGTTGGATCCCTGGCTGCTCCCCGGCCACCGGAGGAGGGTCCCACATGGCGCGCAGACCTTTCCTGCCGCCCACTGCTCCCCTCAGCAGTGTACTTCGGTCCTTCTGCCTGCTCTGCTCCCCGCTCTGGCTCTGGTGAATTCTCTCATCCTCCCGCGCTTCTGACTGTACCCAGTGCTTGTATAAATAAATAAATAAATCTTAAAAAAAAACAAAAACAAACTTGGCCGTTGTGAATAATATTGCTTCCATATTTATCCAAATACTTAGAAGAGGTATTGTTGGGCTATATGGTGCTTCCACTTTTAATTTAATTTAAAGTGCCTGTTCTTTGAAAAGCACTAGTAAGAAAATGAGAAGACAAGTCACAGACTAAAAGAAAATATTTGCAAAGCATATATCTATCTGATAAAGAATTGAAATCCAAAAATATGAAGAGCTCTCCAAATGCACTAATAAGAAAATAAACAACCCAGTTTAAAAAAAGGCCACAAGATTTGAAGACACATTTTAGCAAATAAAATATATGGATGATGTGAATTAGGAAAATAGAAATTAAAATCACAGTAAAATACCACTATACACCTACTAGAATGGCTAAAATTTATAAAGACTGACCACACCAAGTGTTTGCAAATGTGGGTAAACTGAAACTTTTATATCCTGCTTGTAGAAATGTAACATAGTACAATCACTTTGATAAACAGTTTTGCAGTTTTCAAGCAGTTAAATATGCATCTACCATATTACCTTAGGTATTTACACAAGAGAAACAGAAGTATATGTCCTACAAAGACTTATACCCAAATGTTCATAGAAGCTTAATTTGTAATAGGCAAAAATTAAAAATGAACAATGATGTAAAAAATAAAGAAAAAATTAAATAAAAATTAAATTAAAAAAATTTAAATATGCATTAAAATATAAACAAATAAATGATGACAGGTTGGAAAATACTACCCATATAATGGAACACTACTTAGCCTAAAAGTGAATGAAGTATTGTTACACAAAACAGCCAAATCTCAAAATAATTATTTTAAGTAAAAGAAACCAGACAAAAAAGAATACATACTGTATAATTCCATATATAATTCTAGAAAATGCAAACTAATCCACAGTGACAGAAAGTTGACTAGTGGTTTTTTAGAGCTAGGGGAATGGCAGGGCAGAGGCTGGAGGAAGGGACTATAAGAGGGATGAGACAGGCAATGGATATGTCCATTATCTTGATTGTATTGATAGTTTCAAGCATTATAAAAACATCAAGTTGTGCAATTTTGTACATTTCAATTACATACTAATTAAGGTGAGTTCATTTATTTATTTATTTATTTATTATTTTGGTGGGACCCTCGCCAGTGGCCGGGGATCAAACCGGCGCTGCAGAGGCTGTGGGCAGCCTCACAACCCAGCGCTCAACCGCTGCGCCACCAAGGGAGGCCCAAGGTGAGTTTAAAAATAAATAAATGAAACTAAACTATTAAAGCACTAGAAGAAATTAAAAGGTATTTTCAAGATCTTGGGTGAAGAAGACCTTCCTGGGCCTCCCCGGTGGCGCCGCGGTTGAGCGCTGGGTTGCGAAGCTGCCCATAGCCTCTGCAGCGCCGGTTCGATCCCTGGCTGCTTCCGGCTGCCGGAGGAGGTTCCTACATGGCGTGCAGACCTCTCCTGCCGCCTGCTGCTCCCCTCAGCAGTGTACTTCGGTCCTTCTGCCTGCTCTGCTCCCTGCTCTGACTCTGGTGAATTCTCTCACCCTAACGCGCTTCTGACTGTACCCAGAGCTTGTATAAATAAATAAATAAATAAATAAATAAATAAATCAATCTTTAAAAAAAAAACAAAAAAAAAACACCTTCCTTAGCATGCAATAAAGCTAGAAACTATCAATAAAAAGACTAACAAAATTGGTCACATAACATAAATCAAGTTAAAGGATAACTTCAACATAGAATACACAAAGGGTTAATACATTCACTATATAAAAGTCTCTGACAAATCAATAAGAAAAAGATGACTACTTAGAAAAATGGGGGACAGGCATACATTTTCTGGTACTTCACAAATGAAGAAATCTAAAATTGTCAATAAATATGCAAGACATGCTAGCCCATCATTATGTCATTAGCAAATATTGGAATGTATATTAGATCCAAGGTGGGTGAGGGTGTGTATACCCTCTCACATACTGTTGATGGCACTGTACATTTGTTATTGTTTGGCATAACTCAGAGAGGTTGACAAAATACATAAAAACCTTAAAATATCCAAACAGTTAACCCAATAATTTGATTTTTTGGAAGTTTATTCCCCCCCAAATCATTAAACGAAAGCAACATTGCTTGTAAAAGTCTCAAATTGTGAACAACCTACATAATTAGGCAAAGGCAATGGTATGATAATCTCAAATTGGAAACAACCTAAATGTCTATTAACAGAGAACTTTATTTATTAGCATTTTACCCATTGGTAGTTAACTATGACCAGCATGCATGTTATTAAAAATTCTTCATGTATTGATTTGGAAAGACATTCAAGATTTATTAAGGAGGGCCTCCCTGGTGGAACAAGGGGTTACATCTCAGCACTATGAAGCTATCACCAGCCACTGCAGTGCAAGGAAGCTTACCCACCTGGTGCAGCAGACCTCTCCTCTCTCACCCGCTGCTCCCCTCAGCAGTGTATTTCAGTCAATCTGCCTGTTCTGCTCCCCCACTCTGTCTGGTGATTCCTCTCACCCCCTTGCACTCTGACCTACACCCCAGTTCTTGTATGCATAAATAAATAAAAATAAATCCTTAAAAGAAAGATTTATTAAGCAGAAAAAAGGCAGGTTGCAAGGTAATATGTATAAGAAAATTTCAAAAGTGTTTTGTAAAAGAATTCCTGGAAAAATAAACAGCCCCTTGTTAACAATGGCTTTCTCTAAGAGGTAAGAGTACAGATAGAATTTCCAGTTTTGATATTTTTGTATTGTTTGATTTTTATAAAAATGTAATTTTGTGTAAAAAGTTGGTCAAAAGTTTCCATTTAGAAAATATTCTTTTCTGTTGCTATTCAATAAAAATTTTCTAATAAAATTAAGAATAAAATCATCCCTACCTAGGTTTCAAAATATTCTACATTGTTCATTGAAAGCTTTTAGAAAGCGTTTCTTCCACTTAAAGATCATGAACAATTTTCTTGAATTGATTTTAAAACATTTATAAGCAATGGTTCCTAACCAAATAGTTTTGAGTATATGAAAAGTACAAGATGTTGAGCTTGTATAACTAGGTTTAAGTAAAATACATCTATCATCACTTTGTGAGATGACTTCCCACTAAACAAACACCTGGGCTATGAAAATTAATGGATAAACCAATACTGCAAGCCTGGGCTACATTCATATATATTGGATTAGTTTTCATTCACATCATTTCTTGTTGAAAAGTATTCCATTTAAATAGTTTAAAAATTCTTTTCACAATGTATTGTCACATTTAAACATATACTGAAATACTCTGTATAATGTTACACAAAAGCTACAAAACCCTGTAATCATTTTTGAAAATATGCTGTATAATAATCATCTGTGCTGTATATTTACACATTAAAACACAGCTCTATGAGGAATACCAGTTGTTAAAATAGTGTCTCAAAAGGAACCATTTTCAAATTTTTAAAAATTCCTATTAGAATGCTGCCAAGAGCAAGACATGATTAAAAGTAATGATAAGTTATATATTAGATATGAATTGCATCACTTCTCAGCACCAAATTTTATCACTGCTGCTTGACAATTTTAACAAAAAAACCCCAAACACATCATAAATCATGCACCCTCACATACACTCTCTTAAGCAAAAACATCTACCAGGTATGCAATAAAATTAAAGCTGTAGCAAAGATTTATTAGCCTGTAGATGTTCCCAATTATTTGAAAAACTTGTCTTACGTTCAATAGCAATATCATTCAAGAGCACATTTCAATCTTAGGAAAGAGGATCAAATCATCATATAAGTGATCAGAGTGTTTATTAAATCAACATTTCAATGAAAAGCAAATTTGGAGAAGGTAGTGTAGATTTTATTCTATAACATACACAAGAGTTCTCAGACTCTGCCACTATCTAGAAAGTTTGCTATGTATAGGAGATACGATAACATAGAAGGTATACTGGGGTAAGGGCCATGTAGAGGGATAAAAGGTTAAGATTTATTACCTTCAATTATTTCTGTTAAAAACTTTCCTCAGGGCACAGGCACATAATATATCGTATTTTCCATTACATAGTGCAAATGTAAAGTATATCTAAAAAACACATTTCATCTTTATAACATATTAAAATAACAAGTAGGATGTCATGACATTAATTTGACAGATGGACCGTCATTTAACAATGTTGTATGATGTAAATTAACAAGTCAGTATCATCATACCCAATTTTTCCTTCACATCTAGAAATTAAAAGATTGGGGAAGAATTTCCTAGTGAGGTATCTTTGATTTGTTTACCAATCTAATAAGTAAAATAGTGAGTTAAAATATGCAAATATGATCTACATATAATTTGTAAATAGTTAATTCAAAAACAAGTGGTAGAAAATTAAAAACTCAGCTCTTAGCCACTCCCCCTCAATTTTATCCTCACTAAGATATTGATTTTTTTGACACATTCACATGTACATTATGAATTGACTCATAAAAATTTTTTAGCATATTGTACTAGGTTTATTGTAACCACTTTTACTATATTTTAAGAGCGGCATCTTTTCATCAACACCAGCTGTTACGCAAACTCAAGTGACCTGGTAGATTCATGATTAGTCCATAGAAAAGAAAGCAAAAATAGAGTGACATAAATTTAATTTCATTACACTTTGGCATCCAAAGCCACATTTTATGTCCCACTGACCACAAATGACTTCTTTATTGTAAAGTAATCTTGATGTATAAAATTCTAGTAATAATAACATTCACCAAACGGATTGCAATTACAAAGTCTTCGTATCAAATACTGATGTTTTCTGAAACAATTTTGAATAACATGAAAAAATTGTTTCTTACAAATTCTGTAGTTCTGTAGGTACTTTTCTGGTAATTTTTTTTTTTTCATTTTTAATGATACAAAGGGAAGGAGCAAAAGAGAAAGAAGAACTTTAAGCCTATCAGAGTTTGAATCAAACATCAGCTCAACTTTATATGGCTCTTGAAGCAGTAATGGGAAGGGTTCCTTTAACCCTTTAGTAGCTACATTCTAGAAAAATAAACTTTTGATGTGATAGCATTAAATGGAACTAGTTCTTCGAAAAAGGGATGGTGGTACAGCATACTTTTTAGCAAAGAAGTTATTTTCTAAATGAAAACAAAGACCTTATTTCAGGAATGACTGTAAAAAACTTTAGGAAGGAATTTAAATGTTTTTTGTTTAAAACTTGCAAATATTCCGCCTCCTTTGAGAAGCAAACCCATCCCATACCAATATCATAAAACTTATTTCTCCAGTTCTCTTAATGTATGTTAATTCAGTCACCCCATTGGGGTTTATATTCTTTGAAAGCAAGGACCATATCTTAAACTTCTCCTCAATCCCCTTATAAGCATAGAGTTAAGTACAGAATATGTACTCAATAAATACTTGATTGTGAAATTCTAGCAATATTTATCTGTTAAAAAACTAGACGTATTTTTTACCCCCAAAGTTCAATTTTATTAGAGAAGTCTAACTCCCTTTTCTACTTATGACTTAGTCTGAGTCTCATTTTCCCTTCATCTATTTATTACTCCCAAAGTTTCCTTTTTCTCTTTCCTCCCACTCCCAGGATATATACGTATATTATGTATATATTTATGTATAAGTATATCCAAGCACACTCACACAGACACCAAATATATATCATTTCTACAAAAACTTACACTGTTGGGGCCTTCCTGGTGGCTCAAGGGGTTAAGACACAGCACTATGAAGCTATCTGCAGCCATTGCAGCACAAGTTTAATCCCCTGCCAGGGAGGTAACCCACATGGCACAGCAGACCTCTTGCAGCAGTCATCTCCTGTCTCCCTCACTGCTCTCCTCAGCAGTGTATTTCAGTACATCTGACTGTTCTGCTCCCTACTCTGTCTCTGGTGAATCCTCTCAACCTCCCACACCTGCATCTCTGGCCTGTACACCAGCTCTTCTATGCATAAATAAATGAATCTTTAAAAGAATTTACACTGTAAATTATAATTTTACATGATTTTGAGTTTTATATACAAGGAAACTACTTTGTTTCTATTTTATTGCTTTAAAAGAAATCTAGGAAAGCAAATATAGATAATTTTCTTAGGTTATCTTAAATTGATTTTTCCACTAAAATCACTGATTTTCTCTTTTATTGATTGGTCTACATTATCTCAAAATACAGTAATAATTTCACTCAAATGTCATTATTCACTATAAATAAGATAGTTTTATTAATTTCTTGAAAACTGTTTTACTGCATTTGCTGACTTCACTGGAAGAAAGTGATAACTGTTGCTGATAAAAGATGATTTAAAAAAATCATTCTTGATTTCTTTTCAAAGTGGTATTATCAATCTCACTCAACTTCAATGCTAGATTCCTAGATTGTAAATCCTTATATCTTTTTGAGATATATGATTGATTTTAGAAGAAAGAAGGTACATTAGTACAGTAAATGATGCACTTGGAATTTAGTAGGAAGCCTAATTTATTTCCTACCCTTCTAAAATAAAAGCAGCATGTTTGTTCATTTCTATGTCAGTAAAATTTGAATACTGCCATTCATTCATTATTTATAAGGAAATCGGTTATATCAATCAATTTAATATATTAACAAAAAGGACAAGTAAGATCTGGTCATGTGATATATACAATGCAATCATTATGAAAGTTATGCTATCATTTGACCATCAAAATATTTTGGAGAAAATTTTATTTCAGTAATTTGAAAGATACTATTGGTAAATATGTTGAACATAGGTTTATGGGAAGTCAATATTCAGATTTGACTTTCAGGTGCTGACAACATGAGATTGAAGAAATACATTTATCTTTGTGTTAGCAAACTGCAGTGACAAGTTGGCTTGTATTGTTATGGTAAATAATAAATGATAATTAAATGAAAAGATAAGTAAATGATAAATAATAATGGTGTCCAGTGAGTAGAAACTGCATACTTCAAGTATCCTGAATAGTGTTTGATATTTAGTTTGTGAAGTTAACTTTTTTAAAATATAAAACTGAAATCAAAACATTCTTTTCTTTTTTTTTAATATACTAAGGTAACAAATGCTGTCTCTGATCTGCTGAAATTTACGTAATACTCCAACATATCAATATTTTGTGAACTGCAAATAAAAACAAACACATTTACAGTAGTATATTGGTCATCAAATGGAGAAAGAGAGGAGATTCTACAATTTTGAGAATGCACAAATGTTCTCATTACGGCAATATTGACCCAGATGACCATTTTGTATCTCTCCCCTCAAATATCTCACAACTCTGGAATGCCCACTGTGACAAACATGTTAGCACAGTATTTCCTAAATTCTCACACATTCTTTCTGATTCATCTGGTGAACTGGGAGTAGGAAGTTGGTCATAGACAATGCACCATCCCTCCCTTGTCTGGCCGAGACTTGAAGCAATCACATAGGTTTGGCCTTTTCCTCAGAGGCAGCTAACCAAAGATTTATGCCAATAAGAACCAGTGCTTGTATTGATTGTGTATTATGTACATAATGCACGTACTATGTATTATGTATTATGCAACCCCATGTTATGTATTTTCTCAGTGATATGCATGCCCTATGAGTTGGTCAGTCTCCCTACAACAGGGTTTCCTGTGGCTAGAGCCCATGTTGGGTCAAATGCATCTATAGCAGAACTCAGATGGAGTGGCCTTTTTTTTTTTTTTTTTGCCAATTAGCAGATCAAATGTCTGTTCCATGACCTTCTGGAAGCCAAGTCGATCTATGTCTCTCATGGAAAAATATTGAATATCGTAATCCTTTAGAGTAAAACATTCAGGAGGTATATATGATACTTGGGGAAGAGATTCAAGGTTTGATCCAGAAAATCTTGGGAGTTGTGGTAACTTGTCCCGTAATTCTCTGAGGAGAAATGAAACCAGCTGTCTATGGAGATTTGCAGAGGAAGTGGTTGAGGGATATATTGATGTCAGCATGGGCATCAATCCAGATCACACAAAAGTCTGAGCAGTGCCAGGGGTGCCCACTAATAGTTCTCATTGCCAGGCTGTCATCCCCTCCCACTGTGATAGCTGTAGCCACCTGACTTGACTCTACTAGCCACTTGAGCTAATTCTTAGCTGGCAAGGCCCACGGGGCAAGGATTCTCTAACAGATTGTTGTAAAGATCATCTTTGGGAACTGGTATAAAATTCAAATCTTCAAAGTCTTTTTGGCAGCAGCCCAAGTTGGACAGCTTTTCATCAAGCCAGTTTCTTTTACAGTAGCTGGACCATATTCCACTACTTTATTTTCTGTCCTTGTGAGAATAGGGTTCCAATCACTGTTAGGAGTGAATGTGTAACAGGGTGGTCCCCAGGAAAGGGGGAGGTTCCCTGCCCCACCCAAGGGAGGGTGGAGCTCAGCAGGAAGAGGAGAAGCAGAAGAAGAGACTGAGGAAGGAAGGAAGCAGGATGGAGCCAGGAGACCCGGAGGAGGCGCGTGGTGCCTAGAGACACGTGAAGAAACTGTGCTTGTCTTTTGGTCGTGGACTGGGTGACACAGATGTGGGTGAGACCGTGGGGAGGTGACAATGGCAGCTTTTATCTGGATGTTGATTTTGCTCTTTTCCTTCCGGGCTTGTCCGGTTGTTTGTGACCCTTTTCTGTGGGTCCCCACTGGAAGATGCTTTAGACTTGTGGCAGGCTTTGGGGCCTTGTTCTGGGCCAATCCCATATGGATGGAGTTTTACCCACGAGGGGATGGGTAACTTTGGGTGCTTCATCTAGAAACTAGACTCTTTGCCTCACCTGTATTGTTTCCTAGTTTTTATTAAAGATCCTTCCCATTAAAGTGTCATATGTTTTGTGTTGATGCGGCGGATGGCAGAACCCATTTAGAATAGGCAGGTTTGCGGGGTTTGGGCTGCCCCTCTCCCTGTCCTATAACAAATGGACTTCCTTAGGTCAGAAGGCGCTTGCTCCCAAAGGGTGCTTCTCAGAGACATGATGGGTAGCATGGGATGCAAACTCTGCAAATGGCCACCTTAAAATCCAGAACATTATTTGCAGCATCAAATAAGAAGCCAGAGGGCCACCCTGCTGGCGCAAGGGGTTAAGTCTCAGCACTAGGAAGCTATCGGCAGCCACTATAGCATAAGTTCGTTCCCCGACTTGGGAGCTAACCCACATAGCACAGCAGACCTCTCCTGTCTCACCTGCTGCTGCTCCCCTCAGCAGTGTATTTCAGTCAATCCACCTGTTCTGCTTCCCACTCTGTCTCTGGTGAATCCTCTCACACACACCACCCCCTGCACCTCTGGCCTACACTCCAAATCTTGTATGCATAAATAAAATAAATCTTGAAAAAAGAAAACAATAAGTAGCCGGTTACTATGAAATCTTTAAACCTACTCTAAATGTAGATGGAAAAACAACTGCAACTCCCACAATCGACCTATCCAGTATGACTGCCATTAATTTACTGATTACCTCTGTGTGTGAAATTCCATCAGAATTATCTTTCTAAATCTCGTTGCTTTTTACCCAAATGACAAATATTTATAATTATAACCATTATAATGTGGTAAAATTAAAAACTGCATCTGACCTTTGTCCTTGATTCAAGGAGCAGAGCTTCAAAAATCCTTGGACTTTTTTGGTGATAGGAGTCTCTTTGTTATGTTAATAAGGTGGTGGAGGTCTGGATAGCATCAACCATGTGACAGAGGATTAGAATATTGGGCCAGTCCACAACAGGCATATGAAAAAATATTCAACATCCCTTTTAATCAGGGAAATGCAAATTAAAACCACATTGAGATACCACCTCATACCAGTAAAAATCACACATATCAAAAAAACAAGCAACAACAAATATTGGCGAGGATGTGGTGAAAAAGGAACTCTCCTACATGGCTGGTGGGAGTGCAACCACTATGGAACGCTGTCTGCAGGTTCCTCAATCTACTGAAAATGGAGTTACCATACGACCCAGCAATTTCACTACTAGGGATCTACCCAGAGGACACAAAAACATTGATTCAAAAGAACATCTGTGCACCTATGTTTATTGCAGCACTATTTACAATAGGTAAAACCTGGAAACAACCCAAATGCCCAAAAATAGATGACTGGATCAAGAAGATGTGCCATATATACACAATGGAATATTACTCAGCAATCAAAAAAGATAAACTCATGCCATTCGCAGCAACATGGATGGAATTAGAAGGAATTATGCTCAGTGAAATAAGCCAGAAGGAAAAAGAAAAATATTGGATGGTTTCACTTACAGCAGGAATATAGGGGAACCAAATAAGACATCAGTGTAAAAATAATAATAACAGTACAAAACACAAAAAAGCAAAAATGGACAATTATAAATCAGAGACATACTGCAAGGGAGGAGGAGGAAGAGGGAGGGAGGGAGGAGCACAGGGGACTGTGGTGATGGTGCATGGCTGCTTTGGTGAAGGAAACTCTATGGGGACTACACCTGAAGGAGTGGGAGGAAGCAAATATTGTTTAAAAATAAACAATGATGTAAAACAAACAAACAAAAAAACCAAGCCCCTCACACCTGACCCAGCAGGCAGGTTTGGGAGGCTGGAATAGATAAGGCTGCTCAGGGACAAGGCCTAAAACTGACCACAACCATGACAGAAGAACAAGCCTGGCTCCAGGGATGCAGATCAGAGGCCAGAACATGTTTCTGTGGCAAAGACCAATACCAGAGACCAGACATCCCAGCAGATAATAGGTGCAAACTGGAGCCCCAAGTCAGAAAGTCTATGAAAATGGAGAATAAAAGAGAGCCTCAAGTCTTCCTTAGCATGCAGGCTTCTCAGGTCTCGCCCCATATTTCAATAAATCCACCTGTTCTGTTCTCTCTCTCTCTCTCTCTCTCTCTATATATATATATATATATATATATATATTGGGCCAGTCCATACTTTAAGGAAAGGAGAGAGGCTAAAGAGTCCAATCATAGTGGCCAATTATTTAATCATTTCTATCGATGTAATAAGATGTAATAAAACCATCTGCACATCTAGACTTAGGGGAACTTCCTGGATGGTGAAAACATATCAATGTGCTAATGGCACACCTAATTCCACAGGCACAGAAGCTCTTGCATTTTGGACTCTTTCAGAACTTGCTCTGTATCTGTTCATCTTATTTCATTTGTATCCTTTATCAGAAAGTAATTCTATGTATAGCACGTTCCTGAGTTCTGTGAGTCAATCAAGTCAATTATCAAATCCAGGGATATTGTAGAGAGCCAGATTGGCACCTGAATGGTGACACCCAGAACTTGTGACTGACTGGCTTCCAAATTAGGGGTAGTCTTGTGAAGGACTTTGTCCTAAACCTGTGTGGAGTCTGACTCCAATGCTGGGCAATTGGTGTCAGAATTTAATTTGAATTGTAGGACAATCATTTGGCATCGGAAAATTGGTGTTGGAACACAGCAACCCTTTTTTCTTAAGAATTATAGACTTTTGAGTGTATTTTCATCCTGCCCCATGCAATAGGTCCCCTGCAAATAATTTAAATAGTCTTTAAAAGAAAAGATATCAGTGACATCACAGTCATTACTCTACTTTCTAAATGTTATTTTCATCTTAAATTAAAAAAAGATAGCAACAACAACAAAACCCAATTAATACCTACTAATACATATACAGAATGGACAGGGCATGAAAATAAAATAAAAACTAAAACTCTTAAAAACTAATTCAATGGCCTTTAGTACAATGATTTTTGTAGAGATTAAAAAACGAAGCTCTCATATGTATTATTGTGATTTTTGACTGATGGTGATGTTATACGTGTTGACATTGCAATGACCCTGACTGATCAAAAAGTGATAGCGACTTAAAGTTACCAATCAAAAAGTAACATTTGACTAGGGTGCATTGGTGCTGGGAGAATCACGGTGACCACACCTGAGCAAAGTCATATACTGTCCAAGAATTAACAATGATGTAAGAAAAGAAAAAAAAAACCTCAAAATAATTTTTAAAGTAACATTTGTTTATGAAGACAAAATAAACAAACAAGTGAAATATAAGGACAGATTAAAAACCTGGCTGAGCTCTGA
This sequence comes from Talpa occidentalis, assembly GCF_014898055.3. NCBI lineage: Eukaryota > Metazoa > Chordata > Mammalia > Eulipotyphla > Talpidae > Talpa > Talpa occidentalis. Next base: position 108,075,520 of record NW_023605083.1, read on the forward strand.
GGCTCTATTTAAATTATAATTAACAGGTGGTCCTGATAATATACCCCAGAAAAGTGGTGTAAATAAAATTACTGAATTTGAGGCAATCTGAGATGTTTGTGGACTCACTGCCCTAATCCTGATGCCTTCTCCAGACTTTGGCAAGCACCATGGAGGACTACTGCTCCCTGACCTTCCTCCCTGTAGACAGATGGCTGCCAGGAACTCTCTGGACCAGGTCTCACCAGCTCTGCACTGTCAGTCTCCTGAGCCTTACCAAGAGATTCATTACCTTCCCCCCCCCTTTTTTGCTGCCAATTGAATTGTATGTTTATATTGTTATGTGGATTCCCCCCCAATAAGTTCATATTGTGGTTATATGCACTTGGCTTAGAAGCCGTCCACTCTGAGAAAGTTAGCGCTCTAGAGATTCCAAACATGATAAAATAGTAGCTCACTAACACATGAAAAGATGTTCATCATCTTACATGATTAGAGACATGCAAATCAAAGCAAGGAGATATCACCTCATCCCTGTGAAAAAGCCTACTATCCAAAAGAAAAGAAACAAGTTTTGGAGAAGATATGAAGAGAAGGGAACCTTTATATACTCTAAATGGGAATGTAAATTGATACAGCCATTTATGGAAAGCAGAAATGGTGTTTTCCCAAAAAATTGAAGATGAAATTTCATATGACCCAGTTATCTCATTTCTAGGTATTTACCAAAAAAATACAAGCAATTTGAAGAAATACATGCACTCCTATGTTTATTGCAGCACTATTTACAATAGCCAAAAGCTGGGAACAACCTAATTGCCCATTGACAAACAAATGAATAAAGAAGACATGGTATATATTCACAATACAATACTACTCTGTTACTTTTTTAAAAAAGATGAAATACTGTCATTTGCCACAATATGAATAAACTTAGAAGGTACTATGTTTATGGAAATAAGTGAGATGGAGAAATGCAAACAATACGATTTCACTCACGTGTCACAGATAGAGAAAACAAATGAATGAATTAAATGAAACAAAAATTAACTTTAGGCCATTTAATGTTACCAGAAGGGAAGGGGGAAGGAGAGATAGACAAATTAGGGAAAGGTATCAATGGTAAGGTGAAGGACAGAAATAAGCTTTTAGTGGCAAACTTAATGTAGTGTATTGATTGATTTGTATAGTATACATTATACTATAGCAATTGTATAGTCTAATGACACATTGATTGTCAGTGATACACACCTGAAAACTATATAATGTTATAATACAACGTTACTTCAATAATAGTGTGTGTGTGCGCAAGTGTGCGCAGGGAGTGAGGGGGTGTTGTGGGGGTGGAGAGACAAATCCAGATAGACTTTAATTAAAAAGCAAAAACTAAAATGCCCAAAACCCAAGCACTAGAAAATTTTAATTTGTAGTTGAAAATTTGTCTCATTAATGTTTGTAAAAGTCTTTGTTAACTATACAATGTTATTTCTGCTGTTTACAATAGAATTTACATTAAAGCCCTTATTAAAAGTATTCTGCTAATCCACCCCCCAGCAATGGGAAAAGATTGGATTAAAAATTAAGAAAGCTTTTATTACATGATTATACTAAGAGTTAAAAAATCTTTGTAAATATTAGTGAATGGCATGTGTTTCAAAGAATCATCAATTTTAGACACTGATGAGAAACAGATGAAATACACAGTGAACTTGCCACAGGGGCAAAGTAAAAGTCCTGGGTACTATTTTTTAATAGTCAATAGCTCTAAAAAATTTAATAGTCAATAACTCTAAAACATTTGCTAAATGTACTTACTGAGAAACTGAGGGATGTGACGAGTTGCTCATAAAAAAATGCTAAAGATTAGGGAGAAATGTCAGTTTCTTCATGATACGATGCATTTCACAATTAAATAAATTCATCTGGGGATAAAATCTGAAAAACACATTTCCGGCATACCTTATCCACTTATCATAGTATAGGAAAATAAGTGGATTTCAATTTGGTGATTTAACCTATAGCTTTAAATCTTTAATAAACAAACATGAAATTCCAAACTTTAATAATGAAAAGGCCATAACTGAAATGATGTCAACCCTGGATATGAATCTCTTACTAACACAATGAAAGCACCACTTGTGGAGCTGTACTTCTGGTCAGCAGCTGCATTTTTGTTTTAATAAAAGTAGAAAGAGTGCCAGCACACCAATGTGATCCAAGGCTTGGTTGCTACATAAGCAGTCGGATTAATTGCTTTTCCAGAAAGCTGGAGTAAGCTCTCCTTCCACTGTCCCATCAGGATCAGCTTCCATAAAATGAGTGTAATAAGATAATGTATTACATACGACAGTAACTCCTACCAGCAGTGTTCAGCTGAACAAAGCCATGCATATTTATATCAATCAATAAAAACTTCATTGCGACGTATAGTTCAGACATATAGCTATGTCTTTAAATGGAGATAAGGTAAGCTATAAAGAAACAAAAGTGTATTTCCTAAAATACACTTAAACCATGGTTTAAGTTTACTTCATAGGTACAAACCACAGGTTTAAGTCTACTTCACAGGTATATGACAGATTTGTCCACCTTTCTCTAAAATCTTCCTTGACTAATGAGGTGAGAGAAAATAAACATGTATTACGGATTTGGGAAAAATTAACTCTTCCAATATGAAGGCTCTGATTCACAAAACATAGGAACTACAAACATTTTAATTGGTACCAAAATGGTCATACTAATTATAATTAGAATGATTTTAGATTGATGACATTTGATCTTTGATTATCCCACATACAGCAACGAGAAGTTACATTTAGGTTGTGATGTGCCTTGATGATTTCATGGACTTACACTCTCCTTTTGAAGTGAACATAAAGGAGAAAGTTATTTCTAAATTTAAGAATAGCACAGAAGGAAGCATGGCAAAGGTCACACTCTAACCAGAAAAAAAAAATCTTTTCTTCTTGTTCCACAGTCTGGAGTTTATCCACTAAATCATTTGGATTTCCAGACCACAACCTAAATGTACCTATTCATGCTATATATGGGATAATCAAATGATCTCTCCAAAACCCATCAATCATTTTAGAAACTTTTGGAGAGCCTAAAAACCATAGGTTTAAGTTTACTTCATAGGTACAAACGCTCTGAGATTTATTTCTTAAATTCTTGCCCATTTATGAAAATGACATGATGTACTGTTATAAAACCTGAAGTCTACCACTGGGTTTTTTTGTTTTTTTTTTTTTTTTAAGTAAAAAAGTTGGGTCTTTCTTGTTAGGAGAGCAGATGGATTATTGGCATTTAATAATATCTAAACCAAACCTTAAAAACCTCTTTCTCAAATGGACGCTGTTTGTTGAAATGATGTAAGGAGTAATTTAGGTCTCTGCTTCAAATTTGGGGGAAGAAACAAAAGTAAAACTATGATACTAAGTCAGAAAATCTTGCATGTCTTCTTAACCTCTGTGTGTGTGCACGTGTGGTTATATGTGTGCAGCACTGAAAATAAGTCAAAAACAGAAATCTCTACTTTTACTCAGAAATTTTCCATGATAACTTGAAAACAATAATATGTAGAATAATATCATTTTAAAAGAAAGCTATCAACCACTTAAGATGTTTTAACAATATTGACCTAGCATTTTCTAAATTCTTAATAAAATTATTTTTTGTAGTCTTTACCTACCCTGAGAAAAAACATAAAATACTATCATCCTCTATTATGATGTCTCTGATGATTTCCAAATGTTTCTTTGCTATGCAGAAGTATATGATTTCTGATCCAGATGCTTTAAAAAGCAATTCTAACAAAGAAACTTAATCTGAGCTGAACTTGGCACAGAATCTAAAAACCTATAGGATGATGTTTTGGAAGCTGCTCAAACAAAAGCTGAAACAGAAATATGCATCTACAATCATGTATCCCGGCTGGTAGTAATAAATGAAGGATGCAGACTTTTTCCATAAGTGTGGATGTATAGATGTTAATGTTTATAAAATACAGTATAAATACCAAAAACAGTATTTGAGATTGATGCTACTTTTTTTTTAAGCCAAAACATCTTTTTAATTCCTAGAAGGTATAAGTCAAAGAAAGAAATATTCTTGTGAGAGTTATTCATTTGGTGCCCATCTCAAGTAAGGAATTATTTTCTTTATGAAATACAACAAAATTATAGCAAAATAATAATCAGAGAGAGATGAGGGCACTTTGAGACAATTTCTTCCAGCAAACAAGTAACAATTTGGGTACAAAAATTCTGAGACTCCTATTGGCATCCCAGGCGGAGAGGTAAGAGAGAAAGGAATAGAAGTATTAACACCTGAGAATTTTCCAAAACTCACAAAGATATCAAGCCAGAAATTCAAGAAGTACTACATACTTGCAGGGACAATAAAAATGCAGAGAGAACTACAACAGGAGCAGCACAGTGAAAGTACCAAAAACCAAAAACAAAGTAAAATCTTATAAGTAACAAGAAGGACTAGATATTTCAATTAACACAGAGTAAGTCAGAAGACAATAGATTGCTATTTTCTAAGTGATCAAAGGAAATAACTCCAACCTAAAATCCTATACCTAATGAAAATATCCTTCAACAGTGAATGTGAAAAAGCGTATTTCAACTAAATATTGAAAGAATTCAACACCACTTTTAAAAAGTTATATCACAGGGCCTCCCTGGTGGTGCAGCGGTTGAGCGCTGGGTTGCGAAGCTGCCCGCAGCCTCTGCAGCGCCGGTTCGATCCCCGGCTGCACAGGGCGCTCAGACCTCTCCTGCCGCCCGCTGCTCCCCTCAGCAGTGTACTTCGGTCCTTCTGCCTGCTCTGCTCCCCGCTCTGGCTCTGGTGAATTCTCTCACCCTCCCGCGCTTCTGACTGTACCCAGTGCATGTATAAACAAAACAAACAAACAAATAAATAAATAAATAAACATGCCTCTATAAAATTAAAAAAAAAAAAGTTATATCACAAGCCCTTATTAAACACACTGATTAATCCTTGTAGCTTTTATTGGAAATTCTTTAGCCTTTTCTACATAGAGAATCATGGTGTCTGTGGATAAATCAGTTTTAGTTATTCTTTATAATCTACATGCCTTCTCTCTTTCTTTTTTCTTCTTCATTGCATAGGCTAAGGCCTCCAGTACAATGTTGAACAGAAGTGGTGAAAGTAAATATCTTTATTTGCTCCTGACCTTAGGGAAAACATACAATCTTTCACCATGATTACTGCTGAGTTTAGTTCTAAAATGTTATCATTATGAATTTTTAAGAGCAGTTTTTGGTTCACAGCTAAAGTGGAAGGAAGGTACAGAGATTTCTCATAAATGTCCTGTGCCTAATCTTTCTCAGCCATGATCAATACCACTCACCAATTGGTATATTGTTGCCATTGATGAACCTATACTGACACATTATAATCATTCAAAATCTATAGTTTACTTAGGGTCATTTTGGTGTTGTATAGCCTATGGATTTGGAATAGTGTATAATGACATATACCTTTCATAAAATCAATAAAGTATCTTTACTACTTTAAAAATCCTGTGTGCTCTTCCTATTCATCCTTTCCCACTTATTCTATTAGCCACTGTTTTTTATTTTTTTATTTTTTACTGTTTCCATAGTTTTATCTTTTCTAGAATGTCATGTATATGGAATCACAGTTTTTTCAGATTGGCTTCTTTTACTTAATAATGTGCACTTACAGTTTCTCCAGGTATTTACATGGCTTCATAACTTATTTCCTTTTAGCACTAAATAATCTTACACTGGTTGATGTATCCATTCACCTCGTGAAGGAAATCTTGACCACTTCCAATTTTTGGCAATTATGAACAAAACTGCTATAAACATCCACATGCAGATTTTTTGTGTGGACATAAGTTTTCAACTCATTTGATATCAAGCTGTGCAATTATTGGACTGGGTAGTAAAAGAATGTTTAGTTTTGTAAGAAACTGCCAAACTGTTTTCCAAAATGGCCATAACATTTTGCATTTCAACTAGCATTCCCAACAGGAATGAAAATTCCTGTTCCTCCACATCATCAGAATTTGGTGGCGGTAGGTTTTGACGTGGCCATCTTAACATGTGTGCGGTGGCATCTCATTATTGTAATGCACAATTCTACATCAGATGTAGAGCATTTTTTAACATGCTTGTTATATGAATATCTTCTCTATTTGGCAACACCCTTATTAATATTCTTCCTGATATCCCATGTATTACAATATTCTAAACTCAAACTACTGGTAACTCCAATTCCCAGCTTTGTGTAAGCACCTTGAATTGTTTCAACTGCTCCTTTTCAGTCGTCTTTCCAAGATTAAGGTAATTTCATCACCTAAATGTATAAGTCCTCAGCTATAGACTCAAGTAGAATCTTCACAGTAATCTCTAGAGTTTTCTGTGTGTGCTGCTCACACTTCCTCAGACCTCGCCCCTGCAGACTTGAGCTGCCCTGACTTCTCCAAATTCTCTATTTTGTAGCTTCATGACAGAGAAACTCTCAGGCTATTTGGTTCCCACCTTCTTTTCCACCCACCCAAACCCCATACTTGAGTAATTATGGGGCTCATCTTGTTTGTTTTCCTTCTCTCAGAAATCAATATTTTGTTCTGCTTTTTTGACCAATATTTGAAAACCATTTTTCATATTTTTGTCTAGTTCTTTATTTCCTCAACATGAGATGGAGACATCCAGTTCTGTTACTTCATCATGACCAGAATGGATTTACTTCTTAAGTTTTTGATGCTTTCTTATCATTCCACCAAGGCAGTTTTAGTAGCTGCCCTTCATTTAATATAAGCCATCAATTTTTTTCAAACGTCCAAGAAAATACTCCCATGTCAATAAACTTGTCCTTATTTAGCCTAATACTTCACCTATACTCCAGTCCAATACTCTCATTATTCACCCCCCAGACATCCTGTAGAGATTCCTGCTAGCATGTATTACCCAGATTCTGTATCTCCTTGGTGAATAACTTTCTTCCTACAGCACATTCCTAGTTTGGCTATGAAATACATAAAGCAAAAGTAATAGAACTAAAAGGAGAAACAAACAAATCCACAATCACTGTGGGAGATTTTTAACATACCTCTCTAGCAATTTCAAATTAAGAAATTACTCACAAAAAAACATAATTATTTGAGCAGAAAATCCAAAGGAATTTATATCTAAACTATTCAAATAAATAAGCAAATTTAGCAAAGTCACTGGATATAACAATATTAAAAGTAATTGATACTTATTTTCCAGGAACAAACACAAATTTAAAATTATACTATTTACAATAGCATTAAAAACATACCTAAGAAAAAATCTAAAAAAGATATATTACATTTATAGGTGGAACATTGAGAAAAAGTTAATAAAACAAAAAAATGTGGATATATATCATGTCCATGGGTTGGAAGAGTGACATTTGTAAAGTCATCTATTTTATTCAAATTGATTTATAGTTTCAATGCAAACCCACCTAAAAACTCAGCAAGCCTGTCTTGCTTTCTTCCTCCTTTTTTCCCTCCCTCTCTCTCCTCTTTCTCTGGAAATTGCAAAACTCATTCTTAAATTTATTTAGTAGCACAAATGGTCAAACATAGCCAAGACAATCCTGAAGAAGAATAACAAAGTTAGAGGATTTATTATTTTGCTAGCTATCAAAACCTACTATAAAGTTACTATAATTAAGACCATGTTGTATTCTCATAAGGAGAGAAAAACAGACCAACACAAGAATAGAGAGTCCAGAAATAGACCACAAATACGTTAATATTTGATCTATGACAAATATGGAACACAGAATACTGGTGAAAGCATAGGCATTTCAGTAAGTGGTGCTTGGACAACTGGATAGTCTATGGATCTCAAGCCATACACAAAAACAATACCAGGTGGGCTAAAGATATAAATGTGCATGGTAAAACAATAAATAAAACTAATAATCTTGAAGACTACCTTCATGACAGTAGATAGATTTCTTATGCAGAATCAAAAAGTACATTAAATGTAGAAGAAATCAATAAATTGTACTACATTAAAATTAAGAATTTCTGTTTATTAAGACAATGAAAAGGAAAGCAATTTAATGGGAGATATTTTAGCAACAGAAATAACTGAAAAAAAAAAACTAGTCTCCAGATTATATAGAGAACTATAAATCAATAAGATAAGACAGACAATCTTACTTAAAAAAAAAATATAGATTTGAATGGGTACTTCCCAAAAGAGGATATCAAATGGCCTATCAACCCAAAGAAAAGGAGCAACTGGAATTGTCATTTACTATTAGTAGGAAGGTAAATAGACTAATCACTTTGGAAAACTGCCTGTATTCACTGAAAAGGAACATATACGTAACTTAAAAAACTAGCAATTCCATGCCTATTTAAGTACCCAACTGAAATACATACATATGTACACCACAGGATATAAGAATGGTGTCTGTTGAAGGATGAATGGATAAAGAAAATGCACTATACACACACACAATATGAAATATTATTGAAAAAGATGGAAATCCTGCCATTTACAATGACATGGATAAAACTGGAAGACAAACTTTTAGTTATGAGACAAACAAATTCTAGAGACCTAATGTACACTGTTATATTAGTGTATAATATTGTATTGTACACTTGAAATTAATAAAAGAGTAGATTTTAATTGTCTCACCACATACAAGAAATGATTAACCATGTGACATGATGGATATCTTAATTGGGTTGATTGTGGTAACATGTCACAATGTAGATGTATGTCAAAACTTCATGTTACATATCTTACATGTATACAATTTTTACTTTTCAATTACACCTCAATAAAGCTGAAAAGATATATTATAAATCCAAATGACAATAGTAAAACAATTGCTAGAATTTTTAACTGAAACTTTTCATTCTTAAACACTACAGAAATAATTTTTGCAGTCCTTACTAATTTATTTATTAAAATGATTTATAATAACTCATTCCTAATATATTTGAAATGTATGAGTTTGAGAGGATTCAGCTTTTTGATAAAATATAAATCATATTCTTCACTAAAATGCAATGATCAAGAAATATGAAGTACAACCATCTAAATCTGTCTACTCAAAACTTTCAAATCAGATTATAAATCTAAATCCACCTGAACCTTAATGGGTGAGGATTTCATTTCTAAGACTTCAATAATTTCATTTGTAGCCAAATCTCAGCTTTAGCAGCAGACAGATTACCAAAGATGCTCTGGAGATCAGCAAGAAGCACATTTTGCTTAAACCAATTATGATGAAATTGTCAGATCACAGATAACAGCCAATTTTTTGCATTTCATATCCACCAAATTTACTTAATGACAACATAATAGAGGTTGAATAAGAAAGATGTCACTACATCTCTTTTGGGAAATCAAGACCTTAGATGATTATTTTACAAATAAAATCCTGTACATCAGCAAAAATGATTTTAAGAAAAATATGTTGAAGAGAAAATGTGGGTTTATAAGTTATATTATTTAAAATTATACTTTCATGATTATTTTTGGTTTAATCAATCTTATCTATTTTACAGAAAACTACCATTGAAGTATTATATATAATCCTTTTTTCCCTCTGTACCACTTCATCAATAAAAGTAGATGGTGAAATATATCAAGACAGAAGAGTAAAGCTTACAAATTTCTCATTTTTATTTAACTTTTAACATATGAATTCGGAATGGTTTTCTATAATATACACACAATGAAACAGTTTAATAAATATATCATATATCCCTCAGCATAAAAGGCTGTTTTGAACTAAGAAGAGTTCATAATGAGCTTTTTCTAATACTGCTCTTTATAGTGTGTTTGCATAGTAATAAGACCCAAGCTGTTAGAAAACAAGGAAACTAATAAGGTCATCATTTTAGTTTAATAGTGCTTAATGCAGTTTTAGCAATCTGCTCAAGACAAAAGGTGACCACTCAGACATAGCCAATTATGCATTTGTGTGGCAGATGAAATCTTTAATGATGGATCTGATTAACATTCAATAATAAACATACAGGCTGAGAAAATGACCAAGCTACCTCCTGCAAACATCAACTAAGGCTTTGGTCAGATTGAGGTCAGGCTGGTATTCCAGAAAGGCGCATTAAGATAAAAGTTTATCAAATGTGTTAACATGGATCTCCCTAAAAAGCCCACAAAATCCCTATTACACAAAGATCACCTTTGTAGCAACTGATTTGTCTGATCAGTTAGGAAAATAATAGACCAAACTTTTCTCTGAGTTGCATATATTTGATTTTTAGCAAAGTTTAAAATAATTTGGTTTGTTCTCCAAACACTGAAAACATGATAAGATCATGCCATAGGAGATCTATCGCTTAAGTTTTTCTACCAAAAAGCCTTTTAGGAGCAACTTAAAGGAGTTCTGATTTACTCATACTTATGGTCATAAAATGCCTTGGAGCCAATGGGGCTTGATCATTGTTTCTTATCTAAATAATCACTAATCAATGTATGTGGGAATGGTTAGATGAAAACATCACAACTTTTATTGAAGAATAGCACATATACAGAAAAGTATACAAATAATAAGAGTTTGATGGATTTTACAAAGTAAATCTACGCATCAACTAATAACCAGATAAAAAGGTCACATCAAGAAACAACATCCTAATTTCTAGATCCCTTCCTGCTAGCCCACTAAGCTAATTTTAAAAAAACATGCATTAGTTTTGACCTGGTTTTGAACTTGTGTCTGGCTTTTCCCCTCAAAACTATGTTTGTGAGATTCTTCAATGATTTTGAGCATAGTTATAGTTCACCCACTCTATTTGTGTAAATATACCACTATATATAATCATTCTACTGCTAATGGTAGATTTTGGATTGTTTTTAATTCTACAATGCTTATCATTTTATAGCTTTTATGAATTTTGTTGCTATGAACAATCTTGTATAATTATTTTGGTGAACATATATGTGCTTTTCTGTTGTGGCATATATCCAGAAGTATTGCTGTAGCCTAGGGTATCTAGATTACTCCTGGATATATATATTCAATTTTATTAGATACTATGAAACAGCTTCCAAAATGGTTATACCAATTCTATTCCCATCAATGGTATAATGAGAATTCTGGCTGTTCTATACTCTCGCCAATTCTTAGCATTTTGTTTTCATTTTAGCCATCTGGTAGATGTATAGTAATAGTGCATTGTAGTTTCAATATGCATTTCCCTGATGACTAATAAGGTACTATGTGTTCATGTTTATTAGCTATTTGAATACCCTCTTTTTGTGAAGAGGGTATTACCTTCATTTTATAATGTCTCCTGAAAATGACTGTATTAACTAATAGAAATAAAATTTGAGTTTTTATTCTATTTTTAAAATATAGAAGGAATTGAAGTACATCAATATGTTTAGGTTTCTGAGCTTATGATAAAAATTACGGCAAAGTAAGATATGAAGTGTTTATCCTGACTTTCCTATTTAAACTGTAACCAAATAGAAAACAGACATTCCTCTTCCAAAAGTACTCTATAAAATAATTGAATAAGGGATGACAAAACTGGAGTATCACTACTTTGCAAATCCAGTGACTTAGTGGCCCTTGGTATAGAAGATCAAACTCAAGTCTGAATCTAAATAAGCCTCTAAATACAACTCCCAAATTATGGAAAATACAGAGGTCATCAGAACTTGCTATATACCATAGGACTATTATAAATAGTTAGATCTAGTTATCAGAAAATCTATGGTACAAATAATTTGAGTGCCTTTTCTCAAAAAAATAAACTTCAAGAAAAACAAGTGATAGAAGAATTTAGATCAGATTGAAAAAGAGTTAAAAGATATCAATCAATCTCAATGTATGTACAATATTAGGGTCTAAATTCAAAATTTTAAAAAGAATTTTAAAATTCTATAATAAATATGAAAAGACAATTTCCAATAATGGTGAAGTAACTTGCACTAGACCAGCCCTCCTGCTTATATAACAATTAAGAATTCTGGATTATATATTTTAAAAAAAACTTGGAGATATTAATGATCAAAATCAGAAACTCAAGGTGACTGTCCTGGAAATACGTGATACAAACTATGTGATATCTTTATTTCATCAGATTTCCCTTGAGGAAAGCTCTAATTCATGTTGCCAGAAATGAAACTCAATAGAAAGTTAGTCTTACTAGGATGAGAAGATACAGATTGAGGTGCTAGAGTGACTAGAAATTGAGGGAGGAAATTTTGGGCATGATGCTTTAGAATAGGGAACTCCAGAATGTGAATACAAATATACCTTAAATTTTTGATGGACTTTTGAACTACTGTGTATGTGAGGCTTGCTATAAATATTCCATGGAAAACAACAGTTGTAAATCAGGAAGGGCTGAATAGAGACTTCAGCAGCTATTCAATGCTGGGGAAACAGTTTGTTCAAGTCCCACCAAATCAGATGAACACATGGGCTGTCCTATTTAAACTCCAGGAGGACAATAAATCTGAAGAAGAAATAAAAAAAAACCATCCCTTTTATTATCGAAACAAAAAAAATCAAATACTTGGGAATAAATCTAACAAAAGAGGTAAAGGACCTATACAAAGAAAACTACAAAACACTGTTAAAAGAAATAGAAGAAGATGCAAAGAAATGGAAAGACATCCCCTGCTCATGGATTGGAAGAATAAACATTATTAAAATGGCCATCCTACCAAAAGCAATATACAGATTCAATGTTATTCCAATAAAAATTTCAATGTCATTCTTCAAAGAAATAGAACAATTATTGATGAAATTCATATGGAATCACCAAAAACCCCGAATAGCCAAAGCTCTCCTGAAAAAAAAAAGAAGGGAATGAAGGCAGCACACTCCCAGACTTCAAACTATACTACAAAGCCATAATCATCAAAACTGCATTGTATTGAAACAAGAACAGACACAGAGACCAATGGAATCGAATAGAAAATCCAGAAATAGGGCCTCCCCGGTGGCGCAGCAGTTAAGTGCTGGGTTGCGAAGCTGCCCGCAGCCTCTGCGGTGTGGGTTCGATTTCTGGCTGTTCCCCGGCCACCGGAGGAGGGTCCCACATGGCGCGCAGACCTCTCCTTCTGCCTGCTGCTCCCCTCAGCAGTGTACTTCGGTCCTTCTGCCTGCTCTGCTCCCCGCTCTGGCTCTGGTGAATTCTCTCACCCTCCCGCGCTTCTGACTGTACCCAATGCTTGTATAAACAAATAAATAAATAAATAAATAAATAAATCTTTAAAAAGAAAGAAAATCCAGAAATAAACCCACAGATTTATGGTCAACAAATCTTTGACAAAGTAGCAAAGAATATGTATTGGAGCAAAGAAAGTTTGTTCAATAAATGGTGCTGGGAAAACTGGGTCATTACATGCAAAAGAATGAAGCTTGACTACTACCTCACACCATACACAAAAACCAACTCAAAATGGATTAAAGAACTAGACATAAGACCTGAAACCATAAAATACATAGAAGAAAATATAGGTGAAACACTATGTGATACGCACATCAAAGACATCTTTACAGACACATCACCCAAAGCAGTGATAGTGAAGGCAAAGATCAACAGCTGGGACTACATCAAATTAAAGAGCTTCTGCACAGCAAAAGAGACAATAACAAAAACAAAGAGGAACCCCACCAACTGGGAGAACATTTTTGCACCCAACACTAATGATAAAGGACTAATCACAAAAATCTTCAAAGAGCTGATGAGACTCAACAATAACAAAGAAAATAATCCTGTCAAAAAATGGGCAAAAGAGCTAAAAAGAAACTTCTCTGAAGAGGAAATGCAAAGGGCCAACAGGCATATGAAAAAATGTTCAACATCACTTGTAATCAGGGAAATGCAAATCAAAACTACCATGAGATACCATCTTACACCAGTGAGAACACCACATATTAAAAAAACTAGCAACAACAAATGTTGGCGAGGTTATGGAGAAAAAGGAACTTTCCTGCACTGTTGGTGGGAGTACAAACTGGTCCAACCACAATGGAGAGCTGTGTGGAGATTTCTTGACCTACTAAACATAGAGCTTCCATATGATCCAGCAATTCCACTCCTAGGTATTTACCAAAAGGACACAGAAACATCAATTCCAAAGAGCACCTGCACCCCTATGTTTATAGCAGCACTGTTTACAATAGCTAAGCTTTGGAAACAACCTAACTGCCCAAAAATAGATGACTGGATCAAGAAGATGTGGTACATATATACCATGGAATATTACTCAGCATTCAAAAAAGATAAACACATGCAATTTGCAGCAACATGGATGGCGCTGGAAGGGATCATGCTCAGCGAAATAAGCCAGAAAGAAAAAGAAAAATACCGGATGGTCTCACTCATAGCAGGAATCTAGAAAACTTAAATAAGGGACCAGGAAAATGAATAACTGTAAGAAAGTGAAAATCAAAATCAACAAACACTATGAACCAGAGACACTCTGTGAGGAGTACAGGAGTACAGGGGGTCAGGAGTACAGGGGTCAGGAGTACAGGAGTACAGGGGAGGGATTGGGGTCAAAATAAGGGGGTTGCAATTGTATGGGGCATATAAAAATAAAATTTATAAAAATTTAAAAAAAATAAAAAAAGAAATATAAAAATTAAATAAATAAATAAACTCTAGAAGGGTTACACATTACACACAAGGACTACAGGCAAAACCAATAGCCCTGCCCTAACAAAATTGAAAGCCAAAACTTCACAAGATTAAAGTTATTACCCAGTAATTTAACTACCGGAAGAAAGTCAAAATGCATCAAAGGAAATAAACAGAATCCAGAGTCTCTATGTCATCCACAGTTTTCAATATGCAACCAAAACTAAAGTAGAAAAAGCAGTCAAATGGAACCCAAATAGACAGAAAAAAAGTCACTGAAATAGAGCCTGAGATGACCAAATTTTTGAATTACCAAAGACATTATATTAACTATAAACATTCTAATGATTTTACAGGAGAAAAATGTATAGAGATGGGGGAATACAACGAGATATTTGAAAACTGATAAACACTCTCTTAGAGTTTAAAAAATGCAGTACATGTGGGCCTCCCGGTGGCGCAGCGGTTGAGCGCTGGGTTGCAAAGCTGCCCGCAGCCTCTGCAGCGCTTGTTCAATCCCTGGCTGCTCCCAGGCCACCAGAGGAGGGTCCCACATGGTGCGCAGACCTCTCCTGCCGCCCGCTGCTCCCCTCAGCAGTGTACTTCGGTCCTTCTGCCTGCTCTGCTCCCCGCTCTGGCTCTGGTGAATTCTCTCACCCTCCCGCGATTCTGACTGTACCCAGTGCTTGTATAAATAAAATAAATAAATAAATAAATAAATAAATCTTAAAAAAAAAAAAAAAACCTTACTGGACAAGCTTGCCAGATTGAAAACTGCAATCAATGAATTGAAGACACTGTAATAAAAACCGTCCTAACTGAAGCATGAAGAGAAAAAGAAAAGGCATTGGAGAAAAATTAACAGAACTTCAGTGGCCTATAGGACAACACTAAGTTGTCGGACATGTAAGTAATTTGGTGTCAAAAGATAAGGAGAGTGAAAATAGGACAGAAAAATAGCTTGAAATATTGAATAAAATGGTTCCAAATTTGATTTTTTTATAGTTTAATGTATTTTAATAGCAAACTTAAAGGAACAGCACAGAAGACAGACAACATTAAAAACATGTACTTGCATGTAGGACAACTCAGAAAAGTAGAGTGAGTGGATGGAATCTACTGTATGATAAAAATGCTACAAAGACCATTTAGTTGCCATCAATAAGAAATTTACTTGTTTTTAAAAAATCCAAATGCTGGCATTGTCCAGAAAAATTTAACAGGTTAATTTATAATTGTTATAAAGTTGAACTGCTGAAACTTGTTCACCGCAACATTTTGACTTGCATTACTGCTTTATATCATTGCCATTTATATTAAAAATTCACACACAAATGAAAATGGAAAAAAAAAAAAAACTGCCAGTACCTGATTCCTGTGTCTCTGGTTTAATTCATTTGCAACCATACATTTATGTAACTTTTGACCCCATGGGGAAAAAAAAAATCTAACTTTCAGAACTACCAATAACAGGAAGAGGGAATTTTTTTTTTTGTTGTTGTTGAGAATGAAATGTTTCCCATCATAGTGGATTCTTAAGCACGTTCTCCACATATGTGACGCGCTAACTGGATGTCTTTTGGCATAATTGTTACACGTTTGACATGGATAGCACACAGGTTGGTGTCTTCAAAAAGGCCACCCAGATAGGCCTCACTTGCCTCCTGCAAAGCACCAATAGCTGCGCTCTGGAAGCGCAGATCTGTTTTGAAGTCCTGAGCAATTTCTCACACCAGACGCTGGAAGGGAAGTTTGCGAATCAGAAGTTCAGTGGACTTCTAGTACCAGGCCTGTAACGATGCGGTTTCTTCACCCCTCCAGTAGAGGGCGCACTCTTGCGAGCGGCTTTTGTAGCCACTTACTTCCTCGGTGCTTTGCTACCGGTCGATTTGCGGGCAGTCTGCTTTGTACGAGCTGTGGTAGAAAGACCACCTCACTTACCCCCCCTTCTCCTTCGGCTGGAGCTCAGCGAGCTAGAGGCGGCGCTGGCGTTAGAGAGCGAAGGTGGCGCAGCAGTGGCAGCGAACACACCCCAAATTTGATTTTAAGAATTTACCCGAAGATCCAAAGGATGTAATAATCCCAAGAAGGATAACTACAAAGAAAATTATACCTAGGAACATCTTAGTCAAACGGATGGAAACCATAGAAAAATAGAAAGTCATAATAAGGTGTAAGAGCAAAAAGACAAGAGAATGATAAGAATGATATAGAATACTTTTAATAAAGACAAGAGGCCCGAAGACAATAAAAAAAAAACAAAAAAAACTTTAGGGCCTCCATGGTGGCGCAAGGGGTTAAGACACAACCTATGAAGCTATCCACAGCCACTGCAACACAAGTTCAATCCCAGAGTAGGGAGCTACCCACATGGCGCAGCAGACCTCTCCTGTTTTGCCAGCCGCTCCCCTCAGCAGTGTGTTTCAGTCAATCTGTCTGTTCTAATGCCCACTCTGTCACTGGTGAGTCCTCTAACCCCTCCACACCTCTGGCTTGCACCCCGGTTCTTGTATGCATAAATAAATAAATCTTTAAAAAAAAAAACCAACAAACTTTAAAGTCCTGGACAGGGTAGTGGGGAGATCTTGCCAACCTAGAATTTTCTCTTTAACAATAAGGCATGTAAGAAGCTGGAATTGCCTACTAAAAGCTAAAAATTGAAAATTAACAAGTCATAGATCCAAGAGAAAATTACGGTCACACAGCAAACTATTACATCCAAAATTTGAGAGATATACAGGTAGACAAAGAAAATAATTGGAGCAGAAATCTCTATTGGAACCAAACTGAGAAGGAAAATCTTAACGATAATTGGCAAATAGCTGGAAGTTCAGAGTAGACAAGTTTGAGAGTTAAAAACTCCCAATCTGAGGGGAGCCCTACAGACTTTGTGAGTTTTTCCCTACCAGATTATCACTGTGAAAATGAGAGAACAATCTTCTTGCACTTCCTCTTTTACAAAAATCAGTCATAGATGTATGGGTTTATTTCTGGACTCTTGATTCTATTCCATGATTTGTATGTCTATCCTTTTGCCAGTACAATTGTCTTAATTGTTGTAATTGTGTAGTAAGTTTAAAAAGTTGGAAGTATTGAAAGTTCATTGATTTGAAACTGTAAGTCTATTTGTAAAGAACTGCCATCTGCTATCTTTGCTTTGGGGATCAGGGTAGTACTGCCTTCATAAAATGAATTAGGAATGTTTCCTACACCATTTTTTTTTTCATTAATTCTTTAAGTGAAGCTGAAATTTACCAGTGAAAGTATTTGGTCCTAGGCTTTTCTTTATGAGAAAGTTTTAAAATACTTATTCTATCTCTGTAGCCAATTCAGATTATTTGTTTCTTCTTCAGTCAGTTACGGGAGTTAGTATCTTAAAGAAATTGTTTCTCTCATCTGAGTTATTTAATCTGTTGCCGTGCAACATGCATACAGATAGTCACAGTATTCCTTAATAATCACTTTAATTTCTTTGAGTTTGGTAGTAACTTCACTTTCCTTTTTTCTACATGATCAAGATAGATAAAAAATTATCAATTTTGCTAAACTTTTCAAAGAGCTCTTTTAGTTACTGATCCATTGATTATTTAGATGATCTTTCATGCTAGATATTTACTAGTGTATTATGTTAACACCTTTATTTTACCATATATTTTGAGTTATTTGCTCACTGACTGCAATTACCATCATAACTAATTATCTTAATTGCAACAGTATACATAAATCTTTGATATTTTCAACACCTCCCCTTGTAATACTATTGCCAACCTACATTTATAATGCTCATCATTAAAAATGATGAACAAATTAGAAATATGTTCAACAAATTTATAGATTGCTACACGTAATTGAAGAGGTAGACAAAAAGGATTATGAACAAGCATATTTATAGTCTTATTTATTAATCTCTTTAGTTACTTCTACCAGTGTGCTTTCTTCATGAGGTTATTAAATTTTTGGACATAGTCGTTTATGTATACAGTATCCTTTAAAGTACATAGGATCTTTAGTGATGTCCCCTATTTCATTTCTAATACTAAGTTATTTTGTCTTAGCTTGGCTAGAGGCTTAATGATTTTATTGATATTTTCAAAGAAGTAGTTTTGGTTTCATTGATTTTTCTCTATAGATTTCCTAGTTTTAATTTTTTTGATTGATCTATTATTTCTTCTCTTCTGCTTACTTTGGATTAATTTGTTCTTCTTAATCTAATTTCCTAAAATGGAAATAGATTATGTATTTTAGACTTTTCTTATTTTTGTATATATGAACATAGTGCTAGAGATTCCCCTCTAAGCAATGATTTCACAAATTTTGATAAGTTGTTTTCATTTAGTTCAAAATATTTTAAAATTTCTCTTGAGGTTACTTCTTTGACCCATTGATTATTTAGAAGTTTGTTGCTCATTTCCAAGTATTTTGGGATTTTCTGGTTATCTTTCTGTTACTGATTTCTAGTTTAATTCCACTGTGGCCTGAGAATAGACATTACTATTATTTCTATTCTTTTATGTATATTAAGGTGCATTTTACAATCCAGAAGGTGGTCTATCTTGGTAAGTGTGCATTCTTAGCTTTTAAAGAAACTTCCAAAGTGTTCTTTGAGAAGAGATTATACTATTTTATATTCCCATAGCAATGCAGCAGTGATAATTTCTCTGTTTTTTGCCATCATTTGTTGTCATAATTTTTAAATTTTAGTCATTGTTATAGGTATCTAGTGATACCTTAATTGTAGGTTTTTTTGTTGTCTTTTTTGTTTTCGCATGTAGAAGAACTAGGGTATAGGCCAGAGATGCAGAGGGTGAGAGGTTTCACCAGAGACAGAGTGGGAAGCAGAATAGGTGGATTTACTGAAATATACACTGCAGAGGGGAGCAGCCAGTGGGACAAGAGAGGTCTGCTGCACCATATGTGGGTTGCTCCCTGGCCAGAGATTGAGCTCAAGCTGTAGTGGTCAGTGCTGAGATTTAACTCCTACACTACCAAGGAGGCCCTCATTTGTAGTTTTTAACTTGCATTTCTCTAATTGGTATTGGTGTCAAACATCTTTCTATGTGCTTCTGTTCTTTGTGTGTCTTCCTAGATAACATATCTCTTTATGTCTTTTGTTCATATATCTAACTAGTTTGCTTTTTTACAGTTGAGAGAGTTCTTTATATTCTTGATGGTACATGTATTATACATATCATAAGTATATATTGTTTTATAAAAAATTAGGAGTTGTACTCTTAAATAGAGTTATAAACTCAGAGTAAGATTTGAAATGATTAGTTTGAAATTATGGGTTTAGTGTGTGAGTTTAAGATTAAAATAGAAATGTACCGACAGATTTTCATAATAACAAATAGGTAGAAAATTAATTGATTGGAGAAAATACCCAATAAATTTTAATCAGCCAAGTATCTAAACTAGCTATTACTAAAAAAATTTTACATAATCTATTGTAATAAAATATACTTGCTTAACCTTTCACAAAAAATGACTAAAAACATGTTTTTTCTTGACTATATTAAGGTATCGTCTAAAGAATCTAGAAATTTATAAAGGTAAATTCTAAGGATAACAACAAAAAATTTCTGAAGTTTTACGTAAATATTACTGGAGAATGAATTATTAAAAAGAGCATTAGCTTTTAATCTAGAATTATTTTTTTCTTTCATTCATGTATGTATAGAAGCCAAACTGAGAGGTATGAAAGAAATTTCTATTTCTTACCATTACTCGTCAATCTTTTTTTTTCTTTTGTTTTTGTATTATCTTTTTATTGATATATCATTGCTTTATAACAGCCTGTATGACACGGAGCAATCTTCGGATGCAAGATTTTTAATTCCTCCTTCATCTTGCTTTAGAGATATTGTTAAGGCAGTAACATAATGATTCCAGAGTATGCCTAGTTCTTAGACAAAAATGCTGTCTTAAGTGGGGAGTAGTTGTATGTTTTGAATTGACACAGTATTGTTTTTTATAAGTTGTCAAATAGGATGAAATGATTGCTATAATATTTGAGGATGATTTTTTTATTTTGTTTGCAAATTTTCTCCCTTCTCACTTTTGCTCCTTATTTGACTGCAAACAGGTCAAGTCATATATGTGTAGGTTCATCAAGTCATACATGTAAAATGTGAAAAAACCTCTACTAGCTTTTCTACTGAAGAATGCTAAACCACCTAAAACAGACCAAATATTTTTATGGAGTAATGTGATTCATACTGATAGTTATTTAAAGAACACTAGTATGCAAACCCTAATTTACAGTAAGTAGCAAAAAATAAATGAAAGGGTTATAAATAGGCATCAGAGAAATAAGAAAGGGAAAAATAGATATACATAGAATTAAAAGCTAAAACATTATTCAGTGAGTGTTTTTGAAGATGAGGAAAAAGGAGTGTTAAAGCAAATCAGAGAAAATGTGGTTTATGCCACATGCTAATCAAAACGATAAAAACAAAAATCTCCCTTAAACTGATTATTAAATGACGAATAATGTATTTCGGTTAAAAATGTTAATATCTTTGGAACAAATCTCATTTTCATCAGTAAGACTGTCAAAAATAGCTATAAAAATCACCTTCAGTGAAGCCAGAAATAGCAGAACTAATCCTTCGTTTGCACAAAGCACTTGTATATCCAGTATTTCAGATTTTACATTCCTAAGCACCTTCAATATTCAGAAAAAAAAATCATTATATTAAAATAAGTAAAAAATGATACTTGGATTTTGGTGTGATTTAGGCAAGATTGTACAAGACAATAAAAATTATTTCTCAGGAATACATATCTCTAGTTAATATACATGACAAATGATGTAATTTCCTAACTCACTAATATAAGTGTGATATAGCCTAACTTTAAAAAAAAATTTATTTGAAGGCTAATTCCCTATGGCTCCAGCCAAAATAAGGTTATGCTTACCCTCCTGTCTAAAATTCTTATCAACAAGACAATGGAATAAACCTTTGTTACAAAGTCTTTATTACATTTCCAAGTGGGAAGACTAAATTTTAAAAAATAAAACATAATTCTGCCAGAACTTTTCAAAGTTCCCATACTGCCAATTTTACCTTCCTTGGAAGAAAAACAAGCTCTATTTTTTTTTCCCACAGAGAAATATTAATTGTAAGGCATAATTCACCAGCCCACAAAGGAACAGTACTTAACTATGCTCTTCCTGTGAGTATTCAATTAACTGTGTGCTTATAAATGGCATTTCCTCTGAATGTGTATTGAAACTCACCTTATAAAATCCACAGCAGCAGAGCATTTCTGTTGCTAAGGGAATATGATACTATTTCATGATGTTAAAAGAGGAATATTAGTTTAAATTTTTCACAAGCCTGAAATAGATAAAAGTTTTAAAGCTCTAATTATGTTGTTTTATGCTGAGATAATGAATAAACCTGTACTTTCTTTTTAATAACCAAAGGCTAATTTTAGAATAATATCAATAGTAATAATTAGCATTATGATCATTAGCATTATGATTATTGTTGCTTGACTCTTACATCATGTCAAGCACTATTCTAACTGGTTTATAAGAATTAACTCATTTAATCATATAAAAACCCTATTGGTTGGCTACTCCTATTTCCCTAGTTTTTCACAAAAGTAAATAAAAGCACAGAAAAGTTAAGTAACTTGCTCTAGGTCATGGAACTAATAAAGAAGGAAAAGTAGAATTTGATATCCAATCAGTCTCACTGAAAAGTTCATGTTCTTACATACTGCATTATATTATACTAAGAAAACATTTTTTAAAATCTTACTGTGTTTAGTTACTTGGGATTTGACTTTTTTTAAAAAAAAGCAATATGATTCACAGTCCCTTAAGAATGTACCTGGTCTTTGTTTGCTAAAAGTATTACCATCCTCTAATGGAACTGTATTTATAACCAAATTGTTTACATTATTATCATAATTTACACTGAGTTGGAAATCCGATCCTTATTTTTCAGGCCTAATCTTTGGGTTATGTCTTTGTCTCCAGTGTATATTTAATCCTGCTTAGGCTTAAGTGAACAGATTAAAAATACACAGAGATAAGACAGAATTACTTTAACAATGCAAGTTTTTAAAGTATAATTTCACTGCCCTATGGAAGCGTGTCTTATTTTTTCTATGCTATCTATACTAAATGGCTTTTTAGTTTTTGCTTTAACAGTTTAATGTCAAACTTACTAAAGTACTATATTTAGACATAATTTTTAGTAGGATATCATACTTATTTTTTTATTGTGAGCACACAGGCCTTATTGATTATACTTATCTGTATATAGCAATACTTGATATATTTTCATCACTAGCTATACATAAGCAGTTTCATATTAAATTTCAATGACAAATGCACATAAACTTACCATTAATTCAGCAATGTTTCTAGGGTCACTTATTTAGCCCCAGTTAAAGGATGTGGGAATAGAGACCAACCGACACAATTTCTACACTGTAAGAAGCTGGCTAAAGAGCATTCTTTCATTTTCCAGATGGTATTTAAAGATAAACTTATTTCCATGCCTTCAAAAAATAAAAACACTTTTCATAAACCCTGAACTTCCAGATTCAACATCTCAATTTCACTTATAAAGGTCTACTAGAAAGTGGATTGGATATTAAGACTGGATAATGATTTTGAAAACCATTAGTTAATGTATTTAAAAGGAAATTTTTGATTTTAACAGTCATTAGTTTAACAGAAAAATATAGAAGTTTTTAAAAAGAGCAATAGCTTACATTTGCTAATGTCAACTATAGAAATTCATCATTTCATTTTATTCTCATAGCAACTCTATGAGGTCTTATTGCACTCATTTTATAGATGAGGAAACTGAGTTTTAGGGAATACAAGTTAAAGTTTAAAACTAGTAGCCTGGGATTTAAAATGTTCACATCCAAAGTTCATGCTCTGGACCATTTGGCTTGCTGCCATGCTAAAAACGAAAAGTTTTTCAAAAGAAAAATGCTATTTTGGGGGCTCCCTGGAGGCCAGCAGGTTGTGCGCAGTGCTGTGAAGCTGTCTGCAGCCTCTGCAGTGCAGGTTTGATTCCCAGGCAGCCAGGGAGATTCCCACATGTCGTGGCAGACCTCTCCTGTTGCGCCCACAGCTCCCCTCAGCAGTGTATTTTGGTCAGTCTGCCTGTTCTGCGCCCCTCTGTCTCTGGTGAATTCTCTCACCCTCCTGAGCCTCTGGCCTGTACCCCAGCTATTGTAAAAAAATAAATTTTTTTTTAAAAAAAGCTATTCTTTGCTTACAAATAAAACTATGTAAAAGTGAAAGCACTATTAATAAATCTCCATATTCTAATATGAGAAAATCTGTTTACATTAATTGTGAAATGGTTTCTTTCAAAATTTTAACACCAGGTAGTTTTATTTTTTTTTTATTTTTTATTTTTTAAATAATAAATTTTATTGTTATATTCCCCATACAATTGCAGCCCCCCCATTCTGACCCCAATCCCTCCCCTCCACCCCCGCCCCCCTAAAAGTGTCTCTGGTTCATAGTTTTTTGTTGATTTTGATTTTCACTTTCTTATAGTTATTCATTTTCCTGGTCCCTTATTTAAGTTTTCTAGATTCCTGCTATGAGTGAGACCATCCGGTATTTTTCTTTTTCTTTTTGGCTTATTTCGCTGAGCATAATCCCTTCCAGCGCCATCCATGTTGCTGCAAATTGCATGTGTTTATCTTTTTTGAATGCTGAGTAATATTCCATGGTATATATGTACCACATCTTCTTGATCCAGTCATCTATTTTGGGGCATTTGGGTTGTTTCCAAAGCTTAGCTATTGTAAACAGTGCTGCTATAAACATAGGGGTGCAGGTGTTCTTTGGAATTGATGTTTCTGTGTCCTTTGGGTAAATACCTAGGAGTGGAATTGCTGGATCATATGGAAGCTCTATGTTTAGTAGGTCCAGAAATCTCCACACAGCTTTCCACAGTGGTTGGACCAGTTTGCACTCCCATCAGCAGTGCAGGAGAGTTCCTTTTTCTCCACACCCTCGCCAACATTTGTTGTTGCTAGTTTTTTTAATATGTGCCATTCTCACTGAACACCAGGTAGTTTTAAACAGAAATTTGATGATTCTATATAAATAAGAGAATGCAGCGCCTCCCCTGGTGGTGCAGTGGTTGAGCGCCGGGCTGCGAAGCTGCCCGCAGCCTCTACAGTGCCGGTTTGATTCCCCCGCCACTGGAAAGGGTCCCACATGGCGTGACAGACCTCTTCTGCAGCACCCAGTGCTCCCCTCAGCAGTGTATTTCGTCAAGTCTTCCTGTTCTGTTCCCCGCTCTGGCTCTGGTGAATTCTCTCACCCTCCTGCACTTCTGACTGTACCCAGTGCTTGTATAAATAAATAAATCTTTAAAAATAAATAAATAAATAAATATGAGAATTTAATAATTCTCACAATAGAGGCTATAAATTACATTCAAGAGATGACTTTTTTTTTTTTAAAGATTTTATTTATTGAGCCTCCCCTGGTGGCACAGCAGTTGAGCGCTGGGCTGTGAAGCTGCCCGCAGCCTCTGAAGCACCAGTTTGATCCCCAGCCACCAGCGAGGGTCCCACATGGCGCACAGACCTCTCCTGCCGTGCCCGCTGCTCCCCTCAGCAGTGTATTTTGTTGGTCTGCCTGTGGTGTTCCCTGCTCTGGCTCTGGTGAATTCTCTCACCCTCTTGCGCTTCTGACTGTACCCAGTGCTTGCATAAATAATAAATAAATCTTAAAAAAAATTTTTATTTATTTATACAAGAACCAGGGTATAGGCCAGATGCGCGGGAGGGTGAGAAGATTCACCAGAGACAGAGCGGGGAACAGAACAGGCAGACCGACGAAATACACTGCTGAGGGGAGCAGTGAGCAAGACAGGAGAGGTCTGCCGTGACATGTGGGACCCCGAGATGACTATTTTAAAGGAAATTTTTAAAGATGCCTGTATTTCCTCAACAACTGGAAGTAACAAAGTAATTGTACTCAAGCTTCTACATTGCAACGCATCTGTGGGAAGAGCATTGCTCCCTTTTCCATTCATCACAATAATCGCATTACTGTTATGTATCAGGTTTCAGGTTCTCAATAATGGTACTCTATATTCTTTAGTTGAACAATGTACCAAACAAATCTCAACTATGCAAGGAGAATCTTCTTTATGTTGGACTGTCTTTTGTATAAAGTGAGTAAAACTCGAAGTTTTCATGAGGAAGTGAGAACGCCAGGTAATGAATGAGCACTTGCTATCTTCTGTAAGAATTAATGATAACTATGAAACAGAGGTGTTCAGATGAGGCAGAGAGAAGACAAAAGGCCAAGAGAGACACTTTCTTATACACACCACTCTCTAATCTCTTTTGGGACTGAATTACATTGTACCTAGAAGTTACTATTAAAAAAAGAGAGGAAACTTACAATGAGGAGACATTGGAAAATGTAGTTCAGAAAAAAAATTAACAACATAGCCTTTTACTTTAAGGGTATAAAGTTGAAGTGGGATGAATTTATGTAATAGTAATACCAAATCTACACAGACCTATTGTTCTCAAAGTCTTCATACTTCTATATTGCATCAAGCTAAAAAGTTCTTAACAACCACATTTTCATTTTTTGATAAATGTGTACATTCCTACAAGCATTCCCAATTCCAGAAAAATTACTGAAATTGGTCAAAGCTGCAAAGTACTAAAAAGAACATTATTAGAACCATATGATCTGACCATATGTTCCTACAGACATTTGTAACCAAAGTAAACATTCAAAATTGTCATGAATAGCCCACCTTGGAGGGAGTAGCATCAAGGAAAATCCCAAATTATAGTTTTATAAATGTTTTTTGTACCCTATATTGGATAAATGGATATTATTATAAAGTGTGTTGCCCTCAGCTTTTAGATGGGTAGAAAAGAGTTTAGATGATTCATTGATACTGAAAATAGACAAATGATAGGTGCTGGGTTATTTGATGTCAGCATTTACAGCTTCTTTCAACTCATTTACTTAATAAATATAATGCTGGGAGTACAGAAACAATAGGAACCAAACCAACACCAACCCTGCCCTATGCATTTTCTATAAAATGTTAATACAATTTATGGATTTCCCAGTGTTCCTTTTTAACAGCTTTTGTTTGCAATGTGTATACATTTGAAGAAATAAAAATGAAATGTAAAAATGGAAGATAAAATTTCAGTCTCTAAGCCATGCTAATAAAAAATAACTACATAGAGGCCTCCCCGGTGGTACAGTGGTTGAGCGCTGGGCTGCGAAGCTCCCTGCAGCCTCTGCAGCACCAGTTCTATCCCCAGCCACCTGCGAGGGTCCCACATGGTGCGCAGACCTCTCCTGCCATGGCTGCTGCTCCCCTCAGCAGTGTACTTCATCAGTCTGCCTGTTCTGTTTCCTGCTCTGGCTCTGGTGAATTCTCTCACCCTCCTGCGCTTCTGACTGTACCCAGTGCTTGTATAAATAAATTAATCTTTAAAAAAAAGTCTAAAAAAAAAAACTACATAGAAATTCTTAAAATTTCAAAGTAATTTTCAGCACATAAATCAAATTCTAATAGGTTTATTAGTCCTTTCGAAGGTGCATTTCAGGATACTGTGGTAACAATTATACATTATTTCAGTTTCCTAACAACTAACATTTAGATATTCAGATCTTTCAAAACACTTTCACATATCACATGTCATTTCATTGAATCCTCATGACAATACTCTTAAGATGATATTGCTTGCTTTCTTCATCTCAGAAAATATGAGGTAAAATATTATAACCAAGACCATTCACTCAAATATTGGCAGGGCTAGAATCTACCCAAAATTTACTCCTTTGACCCCAAATTCTGTTACCTTGATCCTTGTCTAAAGTGAAGTAAAAAGCTTTTATATAGTCTACTGTATTTGATACCCACCACTTTTGACCTTTTTTAAAAACATTATTATTTATGGGCCTCCCCGGTGGTGCAGCGATTAAGCGCTGGGTTGCTAAGCTGCCCGCAGCCTCTGCAGCGCCGGTTCGATCCCCGGCTGCTCCCCGGCCACCGGAGGAGGGTCCCACATGGCGTGCAGACCTCTCCTGCCGCCCGCTGCTCCCCTCAGCAGTGGACTTCGGTCCTTCTGCCTGCTCTGCTCCCCGCTCTGGCTCTGGTGAATTCTCTCACCCTCCCGCGCTTCTGACTGTACCCAGTGCTTGCATAAATAAATAAATAAATCTTTAAAAAAAAAATAAAATAAAAACATTATTATTTAGCTCCAGTTTTAAATGAAAACCAAAAAACAGAAGTTCATAGAAGTTAAATAACTTGTCAAGTCAGTCAGGTAGAATTGGAACACATTTCCAAGCCTAATGGCAACTGTTGTGCCCAAGGTCAGCCAACTCGGCGAGCATAGCCTCCAAGAACCAAAAGACAGCTGATGCAAACACAAAAGGGAGTTTATTTCAGACTTGAGTCCGGGTTCATGGCACCTACCAACGCAGTGGCAGATACCGAGAGCCCCGAACAAAGGAAGCAGGGGTCTTTTAATAAGGTTAAATTATGCTGGCAATTACTCATTGGCTACAAGGATGCGTTCTCCAACTTTGCCCGGCTATCATTCTAAGCTGACTGGCCAGGCCAAGATGCAGCTCCAACCTTCAGCTCCAATTACAGCAAGTTTGCCCTCATTGGTGACCGGAGAGTAAGGGTGGAATGAGGGTCCAAACTATCTCTGGAATACAGTCTTTTCCCAGCAAAACCTAAAATTCTAAAATGGCAGTTACACAAAGCAATGGCTAAGAATACTTATGCTTGGTTCCACAGCAACATAAAATCATGTATATTGCGGGCCTCCCTTGGTGGCACAGCAGTTGAGTGCTGGGTTGCGAGGCTGCCCGCAGCCTCTGCAGTGCCAGTTCAATCCCCCGCCACCGGCGAGGGTCCCACAAAAAAAAAAAAAAAAAAAAATCATGTATATTGCAATCTACCTTAAAGATTGAAATATGGAATTTTTAACTCAGTTCACTTTATTGTAATTTAGGTAAGCCTATGCCAAGGATGGCACGTAGTATGCCCTTTTATTTCCTGCCTCTTTCTACTTTAAGTAATAATTCAGCTCTACAAGCAATACAGTAAAGTCCTGACTGGCAAGGAGAGTTACTTGGGTCCTTTTATAAGAAATAAAAGAGATCAGTGTTTGAATGGGTAGTTAATATTTAAATATGAATGCAATTAA
Source organism: Talpa occidentalis (assembly GCF_014898055.3). NCBI lineage: Eukaryota > Metazoa > Chordata > Mammalia > Eulipotyphla > Talpidae > Talpa > Talpa occidentalis. The sequence continues at coordinate 108,104,333 of NW_023605083.1, forward strand.
CACCAATCTGAAAAAAACCAAGACAATGATTGATCCAAAATAATAACAATCAGTATTTAATTTCTTTAGACGCCTTCAATTATATATGAATCATATATAAAAGATGATGAAAATAGTTTAGATAAATGATATGTCACTTACACAATTTAGTACTTTATAATAGCAAGGATCCAACAGGCATTTTAATACTGAGTTTTGTAAGTGATGTAAAATAATGTGAGATGAAATTTGGGAAAAGCATAAGATAATCAAGATCATAAATTACTTAAAAAAGGAAGATTTAAAGAAACAAATTTATTAAAAAAAAAACCAACAGAGTACAGAAACATCTACTGATTATGCCTTGTTAATAAATGTAGCATTCCGTTTAATCAGTATTTACCATTAGATTTTCAAAGTTTAAATTCTTGGAACAGTAAGTTTCATACAACTTTTGTTTTCCTCCCAATACATTAAAGCTTATTTATTATAGGGGTAATTTGGTATAAGATGAGTTATTTTGGACCTAGTCCAAGATTTAGTTACTGAAAGCACTTCATTATAAGGTGGTTTCACCAATAAGGTGATCCAGTGGCTCTGGATATTCTAACAAGGCTCTGTGGATATTCTAACAAGGCTCCATTGTAGAATACAGGGGGCTGGGCTGCTAATGGTTCTATCAAATTAAAACTTATAAAACAAAAGTCTTTTTTTGTTGTTTTTGGTGGACACAAAGACCTTTTAAGGCTAGAGAACCATTAAGCCTAGGCCATCTGAATAAATTTCCATTTCCTGAAGTAATAATGTTCTTCATGTTTAATATCTACACAGATACTTTACAGTTTTACTTTCCTTAGATATTGTGTGGTGTGGACTTAAATCTATTGACAAAAGATTGTCAATTTGCATATGGAAAGATAAAAAATATGAGTTTATGAAGTTTAAAGCAAAAATCCTGTGTAGCTCATTGATAAACCTGAGGCTCAAAAGAGCATGAACAAGAATAATTGTGTGTTAATTAAGTACAAAAAAGACGCTATCACTTTGAGGTTAAATGACTGCAATAACCAATCTTCCACGCAATTATTTAACAGGCACACTGATTTCATGAAATTTATAATTCCGAAAGATTTAAATGTTTTGAATGTGTTTTACTACAAGAAAATATGACAAAGTCATATTGCAGACATATATGAAAGCCCTCTTAAGAGATTGTCTTGAATAGAAAGATCATAAGGAAAAATAAAGATAAAGCTTTATGTGAACTTAGAAACAGTGCCAAATTAAAAACCATGTGATAATTAAATGCATAGTAGCAGCACAGTTTGAGTTGTCATTAATTTCCAACATAAAAAGTTTTAAATAATTATCTAAAATTCAAAGATCAAACAATGAAACATTTACTCTTTACATTGTACCTTTCTTCCACGAATAAGGTCCCTTCTCCACCTGGTAGTTTTCCTGGTTCATGACCTGTATGCTCTACATACTTTCAGCCCTTGAATAAATTCAGTATCAGATGATTATTTCACATGCATTGAATGGGTAAGGCAAATTACCTGATAAACAACTTCTTATATTATCTCAAAAGTCTTAAAAAATAAACTAACCAAATAATATTCCCTTTCTACTATATAACAATTCTTTGTCTATCTGTCTATCTATCTATTATCTATCCTCTATCACTTATCATTAGGGAGAGAATATGTACACAACACATATGTGATTGATTTACTAACCATAATTGCTGGCTTACAACAAGCCAGACTGTCAATTTGCCTATGGAAATAGACAAAAAATACCATGAGTTTATGAAATTTAAAGGAAAAATTTCTTTAAAGTGTATAACTCATATGAATGTTCTCTCTCCTACTCTATTGTAAAGATCAGTATTTTATTTCTTGAAAAATCATGGTCAAAGTTGTGATCTGTGGAGCCTATTTTAACAGTTTCAATGTTTCAAATATTTTGAAATATCTCTTGGAATTACTAAAAGTTTGTGTTATATCTATATAAATTTTCAGTAATGGAATAATTTAATCTTGGAAAGAATTAAGATTTTGAAAAGAATAAAAAAGTCATTTCTAGGAAAAGGAGAGGGTATATGATACTGAGTTGGATAATAACACTAAAGCATATCTAAAAAATAAGAGGTTTGATTTTTCCCATTAGTTTGCCAATTCTTCTAAAGGCTATTTTAATGGTTCAAAAGTGTTTTAATGGTTGCACTAAATATCTTGCTTCCCCAGTTACTATGTGCATATTCATACAATTATTCCCCAGAGGTAGGTTAGTGTCATTTCACCTTTTCTGCAAAACAGTATGTTTTATTTTAAACATTTTGGAACAAAAACATACTGATTCAGAGTAAAATATCAAGAAATATTTCTTTTAATTGTGGATTTTTTTAAGCTGAAAGGGATCTGCATAATTTTATAGTACTAAACGCTGCATTTCACAGATGAAACTAATTCCCCAAGAGGCATGAAGCCTGCCAACATGACTCAGCAAACTAGTGGCAGAGTCAACAATAGAGCCCAAGTCTCTGTCTTCACCTGGTACTCTTTCCACTACCCTCTACCCTTACTGTAAATTAACTATACCAGAGAGGGAAATGGTTTCACTCTTTCAAAACAATTTAGAAATTCTGATTTAGTTGTAACTTATTCATTACTGGTTAATTAAGAAAAATATACCAAAAAAAAAAAAATAGAATGCTAAGTAGGATCTAATATATCCCAATCTACAGATTAATTCTTTAACTGGTAAACTATCAATTTAAATTTCTTTGAACTATGCTTAGGGTTGTAACATCCAATATTATAGAAACAATCATGCTGTATTCAATCTAAATGCCATCAAAGTAAAAGTAACACACATATGTAATTATTCCTTTCTTGAACTGAATACAAAAAAATACTTGACTGCTTAGGAATTTTGACTTGAAACCACTTCCACAACTTTAACAGGTCACAACACTTCAATTGAAATCCCTCACAAGATGCCTAAATATTCACTGAATAACAAATGTTTCTTAGGATATCATTTGTATGTATTTTTGGAATGATCTGAGAAGAGCATCTCTTATAACTATATGGCTTCAGCCACAGAAACATAATCAGACAAAATTTTCAGAAAAATTTCCTGAACTGTTCATAAGGGGACATATTTTAGCCAGGTATATATTAGAGATTGCTTATTAAATTTATTTGTGGACCTTTCTATCTAACAATTTCATAATTAAGGCCTTTATGCTAGAACATGCTGCTTCTTTCCACAATGAAGACGAAGCTAATTAGAACTGAAATTTTAACATTTAAAATTTTAAACTTGTATTGAAAATACTTGATCTTGGTTTGCTAAACACAAAAAAAGTAATTTCAATTAAAATTTTACATAGTTTTCTTCCTTAACTCTTACTCATAAGTAGGCAGTTTTACAAAATTAAATTTTTCAGGAAAACTTTGATTTCTAAAAAAAAAATTCCAGAATGAGCTGAGGCAAAATCTATAGTGAAACATGGTTGTGGTATGATTGGATTAGACTGCTATTAATTTTTAGGTATCAGTTTGAAAAAAAAGGACTAAAAGGGCCATAAAATAGACAAATTTAAAACTACATTTAACTAAGAAAGACTTGTTAGAGGAAAATATTTTGTACAAATCACTTTATCAAAACTTAAGAACAGTAAAACATATTTTTGAACATAAGACATTAAAACTATAATGATATTGAATGAAAGTGAAAATTATATCTAAAATTAAAGAAACTTTATCACTTATCCAGTGTATAGATAATTTACAACAGATAATATATTATCACAAGTGTGATGATATATTTTATAGCTTGACAAGTACTGTTACCTAACATCAAGGAACACACCTTTGTATTTTAGGAAGGAGAGAGTTTTAAGTTCTTTGTGTCTGTTTCATGAGCTTTTCCCAGTTCAATTCATTTATATGAGTTGTTTTCACATTACTACTAATGTCATCAATTTTACTTTCTTTAACATGCATGAAACTTTGTGTCTGTGCAATCCTCAGTATTCATTTCTTTGTCTGAATCCAATCCTTTCATAGCTCTGTTTTCAAAAAGATCTTCCACTAAAATGCAGTTTGAATTATTAGCTAATCTATTGTCCTGATCAGTTGCAACTAGTTGATTTATTTCCTCATTTGTTTCTATGGGATCATAAAGTTCAGGTGTGAAATAGATAGACTCATCTTCTGCTTCACTTTCAAAAGCTCTATTTGAAGTAGAAACTTGAGATTCTTCACTTACTGGAGACGATTCAACGTCTGGGGTTAGGGTTTCTTCACAACAGAGCAGCTGTTCTGAATGATTCTTTTTCAGAAGAGTAGTATCAGGCTTTATTGATGGAATAACAGTTTCTGATTGAGGGCACAGTTCAAATGATGTGTTTACTGTAGGAGATGAGGACTCACATTTATTGGTGAGTGGCAAAACAGTTTTATATCCCTTTTCTGTCTTGAAAGTGGAAGAACTAGAGGCATCATCTTCTAATGACCTGCACTGAGGTGCTGCAGTCAGAGTTTTACCAGTAAGACACTGTCCCAAAGAATTAAAGCTACACAAGTTGACTCCTTCTGCTTGTTTGTTGAAGGTTGGGCTTATAGATCTGGAAATCACAATTTTTTCTGGTTTCACTGCCTGGGCAGACTCTTTCACTAATACTGGATCATCTATGAATACAAAAATTTAATAGTTTTAACTTTCTGCTCCTAACAATGTAATTGTTATAGTAAAATTATTTTTATTGGATATGCTTAAATAAGTATATAGGGTACATAAAGTAGAAGCTGGATTTCTACCTTAAAACAGAAAGCATAAAATGAAAGGCATTTTATGCCTCCAGCGGCTCCACCCCAACTTATAATGCTGTCTGGTAAACTATCGAATTCTATACCATGTGCCTCAAGAAAAAAGGAGGGGTGAGGAGGAAGAAGACTGAGGAAGGAGGGCACAGGCTATAAAAATTTGCCATGAGGGCCTCCCTGGTGGTGCAAGGGGCTAAGTCACAGCACTAACAAGCTATCACCAGCCACTGCAGCCGGGGAGGAGACCCACATGGTGCAACAGACCTCTCCTGCCTTGCCTGCTGCTCCCCTCAGCAGTGTATTTCAGTAGATCGCCAGTTCTGCTCCCCACTGTCTCTGATGAATCCTCTCACCCCTGCCCCTCTGACCTAGACCTGTGTTCTTGTATGCATGAATAAAGAATAAATCTTAAAAAAAAAATTGCCATGAAAATGCACTAGCTAGTAATTGAGAGAAACTGATCTAGACTAATTTCCTTAAGGAAAGTGACAACCACAAAAGCTGTTATTTGCCTAAGTTTGCTTAAAGTTATAAAACTGATTAGTAATCAGAACTGGATTGGAACCTACATTTTCTGATTATCAGTATAATGGCCTTAAATTCACTATCACATTTATTTGCTATAAAAGCATATACTAAAAATAAATGTTTAAAATACGCTATCACCTTGATATATTAAATAAAACAACTAAAATGATGTCCAATGATACAGATCACAGTTCAGGAAACTTTTTCGGTATGCAAACTTATTCTGTAATGGACCATATAATAAATATTGCAGGATTTGTGTTATAGCATGCCTATTGCTACTACTCAATTATGCTGTTGTCGACAAAATGTAAATGAATAGGCATGACTGTGTTCCATTAAACTTTATTTACAAAAACGGCAGGAAAAATCTGGTTCACAGGCCAGAGTCTGTCAATCTGATACAGACCATTATATTCTAATATATTTTAAAATATTATTTATCATTTATGAGAAATGACTCTCATCCTTAAACTAAGAAATTCATGTAAGAGAAGTTATTTATAAGGTAGACCAGTTTTTAATATCCCCTTTAGAATGACAACTACTCTTTGTTTAGTACCTCACAATGCTGTGATACTTACCTTATTTGATCTTTATTTATTTATTTATTTTCAAAGTTCATTTATTTATTTATTTATTTATTTATTTATTTATTTATTTATTTATTTATGCAAGCACTGGGTACAGTCAGAAGTGCTGGAGGGTGAGAGAATTCACCAGAGCCAGAGTGGGGAGCAGAACAGGCAGAAGGACCAAAGTACACTGCTGAGGGGAGCAGCGGGTGCGGCAAGAGAGGTCTGTGCACCATCTGGGACTCTCGCTGGCAGCTGGGGATCGAACTGGTGCTGCAGAGGCTGCAGGCAGCTTCAGCTGCGGGCAGCTTCGCAGCCCAACGCTCAACCGCTGCGCCACCAGGCAAATAAGGGGAGGACCCCTTATTTGATCTTTAAAAACCCAACCTGGTGGGCTTCCCTGGTGATGCAAGGGGTTAACCCGCAACCTATGATGCTATTCACAGCCACTACAGCATGAGTTCAATCCCTGGCCAGGGAGATACCCACATGGCGCAGCAGACCTCTCCTGTCTCACCTGCTGCTCCCCTCAGCAGTATATTTCAATCTACCTGTTCTGTTCCCCACTCTGTCCCTGGTGAGTCCTCTCACCCCTGACACCTCTGGCCTGTACCCCAGTTCTTGTATGCATAAATAAATAAATCTTTAAAAAAAAAAAAAAACCCAACCTGGAGGAGGATTTATACAGTTATTCCTCTTTCCATTAAGACTCCAAAAAGTGGGCCTCCCCTGGTGGCACAGCGTTTGAGCGCTGGGCTGCGAAGCTGCCCGCAGCCTCTGCAGTGCCGGTTCGATCCCCAGCTGCCAGCGAGGGTCCCACATGGCTTGCAGACCTCTCCTGCCGCCCGCTGCTCCCCTCAGCAGTGTACTTCAGTCCTTCTGCCTGCTCTGCTCCCCGCTCTGGCTCTGGTGAATTCTCTCACCCTCCCGCGCTTCTGACTGTACCCAGTGCTTGTATAAATAAATAAATCTTTAAAAAAAAAAAAAAGAATTGGGTAACTTTTAAACACATAATTCACAAAAAACAAAAACAAAAACAAAAACAAAAAAACTCCAAAAAGTTAAGAGACTTGTTTATGGTCACAAAGCTAATTAATGTGTTTGTTAGTGGAAAACCAGAAAATATACTCAGGTTTCCTGACAAAAGTTGTTTCCACTGTAGTACACCCTACAGTTCCATTATCTTAGAATAACTTCTCATATTAAAAAGAAACCAACATATTTAAGGAAACCAAACTATAAAATAATAAATATGATTTTATAAGTATAATAATGAAAGACATCTTTATCAAATATAAATGAGCAGAACTTTTCATACCTTTTTCTTTTCTGGAGACGATGCCACTTGGTAGAGATGGATTCATTTTAGGGCACTGTAATTCTTGGGTGCACATTTTTGCTTCATTTTCCCTAGGATTTTCTGGTGATAGATGATTTGCTGTCTCTGAGAAGTAAGTAGAGGTAATAATGTCTTTGGAAAACGCCACTTCAAGTGTAGACTCACTGTCCTTTCTGGACTTCCTTTCTTCTTTGGATATATCAATGTCTTTTTGGTGCTTTTTGGAAAATTCAGCCAAGGACTCCAAAGCACTTTCAAAGGTTGAATGATGATGAACCTGCTGCCGTACCCATTTCGAAAGTCCTAAAGAAAAAGATAAAGCTAGTATAGAAACTGGTTATTTAGTTATTAAAATAGTATACATCAAGAAAAAAAGGTAATTTTCTAATAAAGTAATGTATTTAAATTTTTTAATGAAGTAATCCACTTTGAATTTAGAGTAGAATTATTTTCATTTTTCATGTCTTTTTACCTTCATATGTATAATATACTCAGTGTCAGTAACATTTCTCTTTATATGCAGTGATTGATTTTCCACTGGTAGGAGGGGAGAGGCAGTGGAACTAGAGCAGGGAGGAGGAAATGTATTATTTCTCCACTTCTAATAACTGGGGAATAGGTGAATTTAATTGGCTACCTTTTCATTGCAGGGGAACTAGAAGTTGTAAACAATACAACCTTCCATTTTAGCATTTAAATTTTACTACTTTGCAAAAATAAATTCAAGTTTCCAGTCTCATAGGTTTTTTTGTTCCCTTACTCCCAATTACAAATATAAGTTAAACTCTTCTATGGGTGAAAGGAATAACAATTTTATGGGTAAATAATATCCTATCTCAGTATTATTACAAATGTATATAGTTATTTTTTAATATGTAAATAATTAAGTTGTAAGGGGTAAGATTTGACCTGTGACAAATAAAACATGGCATAAAAACAATTTACGAGCATAAGGTATTCTGTAGTATCACTCCAGTGTGAATTTTAAAATCAGATCTTTAGAGTTTTAGAAAATAAATATGCTTTGCTGATGCCACTAAAACTATGACCATCTTTTGGAGTATTTTAAAGTCACTAGTATAAGTTCAAAGTAAGTAAAACAGGGTTCTAAGCAACTAAAACTTCATTGTAAACACATTTATTTAGTTTGTTCTTTTTCTATCAATCTATATTTATGCAAATAGAATCTAAACATAAAATTAGTCACAAACGGAATGTGTTGCAGTGCCACATAGCATAGATAAGAAAAGATTTCACTTTACGAATCTCAGAAAAAATAAAAACCATACAGAAATAATGAAAAATATTCAAAGAACATGCACAAATCTGAATTTGAAATAAAAACTTAAGTTCCAGATTTTAAAATAAGGGAAAAAAATTAAGTAAACATTACCTTTGAAATTTTTTTTGTCTGCTTGGGGTAAATATTTATACCAAACTGAAATACGAGCTCTTCCAAAATTGAAAAATTTTAGTATTATACATTACATCTTTCATTCAACTTTTTTAAATCAAAGAAAGTCTTTTCATTATAAAATACCATTGTTTGCTTTTGAAAACTTGAAAGAATCTGAGCTCCACCTGCTGACTAAACATTAGCACATAACATTTTCTTAGTTGTATTTTGACCTAAGTACAATGGCTTGCTTTACATAGAAAGAGAAGAAAAGAATAAAATAGCAGCATTTAATGCTATAATTCAGATGGGTATATTTACATACAAACCAAACACAGTATGGGCTCTGAAGTGGAAAAAGTAGAGTTCATACCCACAGACAGCTAATCTGAAACAAATTTAAAATTTAACTTCTCTTCATTAGTATAATATGACCTTTGTAGCTTTAAAATTAATAATAAAAATGCTAGTATATCCTAAGTTCTTTAATAAAGGATGGATTTCTGGTATTGACTTTAAAGGGACTGTATTACTACTGGTTTAAAAACCACAGGCATATAATATTTGAGTGGGGGAAAAATAATCATCAATTTGATCTTGCAGAAAGCAGCATGCTTTTTCCTTTTAGAAAACACTAGCTCTAACATAAGAAGCATTTCTTATACTTCATACCACAGAACACTTCATAACTGGAAGCATTTCTAAACAAACAAAAAAAATCTCAACATAACCCAGAATGAAAAAATAAAGAATTGTAAACAGTCAAAGGAGATGTACTTATGTGCTAGATATAAAATTTTAATAGTTTCTGGAAAATCTGTTTCTGTGGAACAGCTTTTCCCTTGACAAGGCCAAATAAAATATTACTACGTTATGGGTTCATATCTCATATTCCATGAAAATTAAGGATCTGAATTGATTAATACTATGCTGGTACATGAAAATCAACTCAAAATGAGTAAGACTTGGATGTAAAACCCAAAACCATAAAACACATAGAAGAAAACAGGCACAACACTCCATGACATAAACCTCAGAAATATCTTTGCAGACTCATTTCCAGCAGCAAGGAAAACAAAGGAGGAAATAAATAACTAGGACTATATCAAACTAAAAAGCTTCTGTACGGTGAAAGAGACAGTGACCAAAAGAGACACCCTACTGAATGGGAGAAAACGGAACATTGTTGGTGGGAAGGTAGACTGGCCCAACCCAATGGAAAGAAGCATAGAGATTCCTCAAAAGACTAAAAATTAATTTACCATATGATCCAGCAATCCCACTCTTCTGTATCTACCCAAAGAGCACAAAAATACTAATTTGAAAAGAAACCTGCACTCCTATGTTTATAGCCAAGAGATGGAAACAACTTAAATGCCCAGAACAGAACAGATGAACAGATCAAGAAGATGTGGTACATATACACTATGGAATACTATTCAGCGATCAAAAACGATAACCTCATGCCATTTGTGGCAACATGGATGGAAACTGAAGGTATCAGTCTAAGGAAGTGAGCCAGAAGGAGAAAGACAAGTACTAGATGATTTCACTTATAGGTGGAATCTAGAGAAGCCATACGATCAAAGACAAACTGTAGGACAGACCCTTGAAAGCAGACTGTAGATCTGGGACATTCAGGAGGGGACAGGGAGGGAGAGAAGTAGGGTAAAGTGGGGAAAAGAGTGCAGTGGAGTGTGGGGGAGGACTGTTGGGCACGTTGGTGGTGGGAAAACTATGGTGATGGTACCTGAGGGGGAAAAATCCTATATTCTGAAAAAATAAACAAGGATGTTTTTTTAAAAATATGATATTGGTGGGTCTCCCCTGGTGGCGCAGCGGTTGAGCACTGGGCTGCAAGGCTGCCCACAGCCTCTGCAGCGCTGGTTCATTCCCCAGCCGCCTACGAGGCTCCCACAAAAACAAACAAACAAACAAAAAAACAAAAACAAAAACAAAATACTATATTGGTAACCAAGCAGATTCTTTTCTATAAAGATTTTGTTTTTTGTACACATAACAAGCATTAAAAACTAGATTTCCAGTCAATGTGAAGTTTTCTATGTTTGTTCCATTAATTCAAACTCTCTGTCCAATGCATTGTCTTTAGAACTTCATTAAATACCAAAGATTGTACTAATTCTTACTCTTAAGTCCAGCTGAAAATCTTACCAGATATATATCGATTTGGGTTACTCCTAAAGCGATCATCCACTAGAATTAGAGCTCCCCAATCATTTTTGTGCCGAATACACCTATGTAACAAATAGGGAGAAAATAAAATAAATATAATTTTGAAAATAACTGCCAATTTCTAATAGGATAGAAAGGAATTTGCAAAAATTAATGATAGACATCATTATATTATGTGCCTTTAATCAAAATTATTAATATGAACATAGCTATAAAAGCAATGCAATACAATATACCTAAGGGAAAAAAAACCCACTTCTGCCAATTATAAAAACTCACACCCCAAAATGCTAAACATAGTCTATTTTGAAAGTCCAGAAAGCTTCCAAAATCTTCCCTAACCACAGACTATTTTTTAACCTAAATATTAGCGGTAGATCTGTATTCCAGTTTCATAAATTTTTATCATGAATGAATGGTTAATTCTATTAAAAAAAATTTGGCCTGGGACCTCCCCTGTGGTGCAGCAGTTGAACGCTGGGTTGCGAAGCTGCCCGCAGCCTCTGCAGCGCCAGTTTGATCCCCGGCTGCCGGGCCAGGGTCCCACATGGCGTGCAGACCTCTCCTGTGCAGACCTCTCCTGCCGTACCGCTGCTCCCCTCAGCAGTGTATTTCATCATTCTGCCTGCTCTGCTCTCCCCTCTGGCTCTGGTGAAGTCTCTTACCCTCCCGCGCTTCTGACTGTACCCAGTGCTTGTATAAATAAATAAACAAATCTTTAAAAAAAAAAAATTTGGCCTCAAGTATACTGGAAAAATTTCAAATATTAAGCCAGCTTTTCATTTCTAGTGTAACCACATGTGATCATGGTGCATTGTTGTAGTATGTTAATTTTTTATTAAAATTTGTTTTAATTTTAAGTGTACAATTTAGTAGTTTTTAGTAAATTGATAAGATTTAACAACATATACCATTAACCATTATAGAACATTTTTTAGTTTAGTGTTTGCTTATTAGGGAATATCCTACATCCTCCATTTTTAAGAGATAATTTTGCTAAAGAATTGGTTGACTCTCCATTTGGATTATGTCAATTCATTGCTTTCTTCTCTTCATAGTTTCTAATGAGAAATCTGTTTAGATTATTAAGGATGTCTTATATGTGATGAGTTGTTTTTCTCTTGCTGCTGTCTAAATTCTCTTTGTCTTTCGATAGTTTAAGTATGACATGTCTATGTACAGATCTTTTTTAGTTAAACTACTTGAAGTTTACAAATTTTCTTAGATGTGTAGATAATGTTTTCAACATTTGGGGGGAGTTTTAAACTTTATTTATTCAAATAATCTTTCTGCTCCTTTCTTTCTCTTCTTTGTAAGACTCCCACTATGTGCATATTTGTATACTTGATGGGATCCAACATGTTCTGGAGGCTATGTTCACTAAAAATCTTCATTTTTTTCCCCTTTCTGTCCCTCGGATTGAATAATCCAAATTGATCAGTCTCTTAGTAAATGGATTCTTTTTCCTCATCAAATCTGCTTTTGAGCCCCTCTAAATGAGATTTTCATTTCAATTATTCTCCTTTTCAACACCACAATTTCCTTTAGGTTCTTTAAAAAAAATCTTTTTTAACATTCTCTATTTGGTGAGACATAATTCTCAGCTTCTTGTAGTTTTTTTTTTATATTTTTCTTTTAAATTTATTTATGCATGCAAGAACTGGGGTATAGGCCAAAGGTGTAGGGGTGAGATGATCCATCAGAGACAGAGTAGGGAGAACAGGCAGATCTACTGAAATACACTGCTGAGGGGAGCAGCAGGCAAGACAGGAGAGGGCTGCTGCACCAAGTGGTTTAGCTCCCTGGCTGAGGCTCAAAATCATGCCTCAGTGGCTGGAGATAGCTTGAGAGCACTGAGACTTTAACCTCTGCCCCACCAGGGAGCCCCACTTTCTTGTAGTTCTTTTTTTTTTTTTTTAAAGGAAGTTTTTTTTTTTTTTTTTTTTAAAGATTATTTATTTATTCACACAAGCACTGGGTACAGTCAGAAGCGTGGGAGGGTGAGAGTATTCACCAGAGCCAGAGCGGGGAGCAGAACAGGCAGAAGGACCAAAGTACACTGCTGAGGGGAGCAATGGGCAGCAGGAGAGGTCTGCATGCCATGTGGGACCCTTGCCCGGTGGCCGGGGTTCGAACAGGTGCTGTGGAGGCTGCGGGCAGCTTCGCAGCCCAGCGCTCAACTGCTGCGCCACCGGGGAGGCCCCACTTTCTTGTAGTTCTTCAGACATAACTTCCTTAGTTCTTCAACCATATCTAAAATAGGTTTTATATTAAGTACAATGTCTGGACTTTCTTAGGGACACTTTCTATTGCTTTTTCCCCCATGAATGGGGCATTCATTCTTTGTACTTGTCATAATTTATATTGCAAACACTGTATTTTAAATAATGTGTCAATTGTAAAAATCAGATTCATCACCCTCCTCAAGGTTTGTTGTTGTTACTGATGTGTCTTCTCTGAAACTATTTTGTAAAGTCTGTATTTGGTCATATATGACCATTGCTAATTTAGCTTAGTGGTCAGTTAATGATCAGACACTGATTTTCTTAAATGTCTGGAACTAACACCTCCCATTTTTTGCTAAGAAGTTCTGCTTATGTTTTTTGGACATGCTTTGAACTCTCAGCCATGCAGGTGACAACTGTTTGAATCTGAATTTTCTCTACAGCAGACCCTCAAGGTTAGCCTGAGCTGAGTGGTTAGGGCTTTCTCAGATCTTTTCAGCATGTGGGCATCTCTGGTCATGTGCAGAGTCCTACATACATGTGTGGCCTACTGAATTTCCAAGAATATGTTGTAAGTTTTAAAGCCTCCCAACAGACATCTCATTTCGTTTTTCCCTTTAAGATTTTAAGTTAGCTGACTATTTGACCCAATTTTCACTCATTGTCTTAGGAAGCTATGAAGTTTAAACAATTGCCTAGGTTTGATGGAAGTCAGGTCAAATAAAGACAGCCTTGTAAATGGGGTCCTCCAGCGAACTACAATGATAATCCTCTGAAAATGAGGTCCCATTCCTTCAGGGGCTGAGGGTTGCTGACTTTCACCATATTTTAAAGCTACTGTGTACGTGGACAGCAGTGATGGGAACTGGGTAAGTTAAAATACCACAAAGTTCATTATTCTTTTTTTCTTTTTTTTTCAAAGATTTATTTATTTATTTATACAAGCACTGGGTACAGTCAGAAGTCGGGAGGGTGAGAGAATTCACCGAGCCAGAGCAGAGAGCAGAGCAGGCAGACTGACAAAGTACACTGCTGAGGGGAGCAGCGGGCGGCAGGAGAGGTCTGCGCACCATGTGGGACCCTCGCCCAGCAACCGAGGATAGGGGACAGGGGAATAGGGGACCGGGATAAGGGATAGAACCGGCGCTGCGGAGGCTGCGGGCAGCTTCGCAACCCAGCGTTCAACCGCTGCGCCACCGGGGAGGCCCCTCAAAGTTCATTATTCTTAATGAGACCCAGCTATTTGTCATGAATATATGTTTTCTGGAATGGTGTAAACTTTGGTTAATTTCCAGAGTTTTTAAAATGTTGATTCTATTTTGTGTTTTTCTCATTGTTTTTACTGAGAAAAGAATTTTCAGAGATCTTCACTCCATCATTTTATGGATCTCACCCAATTTGCTAATATTTTGTTAATTATATTTTTTCTATGTTCAAGACAGATATTGTCTGTTCTTTTTTTTTTTTAACCATACTATTTTTACCTAATTTCAGTAGCAGAATAATGCTGGCTTCATAAGTCATTCAATCATTCATCTGTTTTGTAGTGTTCAAACTTTTTTGACATCTCATCTGTCACTGTCCCACCTCTCACTCTTTTAACTTGTAGATTTGCATATTTATTTCTTAAGTATCAAGGAATTTTGAGAGGGGATAGAGATTGACATAAATGATAAAATTTTCCACAGAGGCTTTAAAAATCTAAGTTTTATATGATATTTTTCTTAAAATATTGTTTTAAAGTAATCCAAAGGTTTCAAAGCATTACATCTTAAAGTTGAGCAGGATAGGAAGATGGCAATTGCCAATATTATAGAACAGTGTTGAAAATCATATGCCTATCTATTTTGGTTCCATTTTGATTTATTTTTCATGTCCTCTGGTATAAATACATTTAAATTAACAAAACAGTTCAGAGAAAAAGGTTTCGCCTTCTCTCTTTTCCAGTGTTTTCATACTGCCTTGATCAAGTGAATTATGCCCACTTGAGACAAAGATTATACTTTTAGTAAAGCAGATCCATTAGGAAACTCAGTACAGTTATAACCTGGTCACAAAACCATCTGGTACATTCCTGAAAATTGTTATTACATTTCATGAACTTATATTACTTCAAATACTCTAACAGTCCCCATAAGGGCTTAAAAAAAATAACTTTTTTTTTTTTTTACCTCAACTTGTTTCTGCTTACTTTAGACCTTCTAGACATGTCACCTAGAAGAATGGTGCCTGAGTTTTCTGGCAATCAACACAAATTATGAGTATTATCACATAAATATATAAAGCATTTCCTTGATTTTAAATAGATACATTTCTCTGCAATAAGCTAATTGTTGATATTGTTTTCCTGAAAATTAGCAAGTAACAATGGGACTATCCATTTTTTAATTAATAAAATGATAAAACTACAGTGTATAGCAACATCGCAAACACATACTTTTCATAAAATTCTAGAACAGTATGTTTTGAAGCTGTAGAAGCTCTCTGGCTAACATGATATAATAGGAAAAGAAATGGACCTGGCATTCTTCATTAAATCAACAAGACTTTACTGTGCATCTAAGCCCCAAACTGAAATGCAATTTGTTGTATTTCAGTATACAATTGTATACAATTTGTTGAGAATGCAAAAATGTATAATATATGTTTAAGGAAGGAGATAGATACCTATATCTATATCTATATATATATACACACAAGCAAATATATATATATATATATATATATATATATTCATCACAGATACACATGTACATATACAGGCTACTGCAACACATGAGATATATGCTATAACAAACAGAATTTGTATGAAAAGTGTTTCCTAAGATATAAGTAACTTAGTTGGAGAAACTATTAAGTCTTCATAAAGGATATGACCTGCAACTAGGTTTTGATTTTAAACTAGCCAAATGAATTAACTGTATGGTAGCTTCTATGCCAAGGCAGAGAGTAATGAAAGGATACCGCATATTTAATAGTTTAATAGTGATATGTTTGTTTCATAGCAACAATTTTAGTCAACAGAGATAGAATACAAGGATGACAATACAGGTCCTGAGGGTTTAAAAATAGGTGGAGCCAAGATGTGAAGGGCAATTTAGTAGCTATGTGATATTAGACAAATAATTTCATTTCTTATAATCTGTTTAAAAGGTTTATAAAAATGACAAAGTAGGGAATGAATCCAGCTTTGATTCAAATGGCTTCTTGAAATTCAAAGTATATTAAATGGAAAAAATAATCAACTGAGGTAAGAATATTTATTTTCCTGAATATAAGTATTGGGACTAAATGTCAAGAACTTTATATATTTGGGCTCCCATAGAAACAATTTGCTAAATAATACATTTAAATTAATGGTTCATTTATTAATTAATGTTAACTAAGATTAGAATGGGTCAATCAACAGGGAGAAACAAAGTAATCAGAAGAAATGCCTCAAGAACATTCTGCAGTGAAATTTGAGGCTAAGTATCAATGGGACTTCTGGGCAGAAAAGGGCAACATCTTAACCCTATCAGTAGATTAACCATGGAACTGAATTGCTCAGTTTGAAGAGAAACACATGCAGAATAACACTCTGAAATGATAGGGAGGAGAGTGGGTGCTTTCTGGGAGTTAGATATGGCAGTTCCACGTCACTTGGTGTACATAAATCCAAACTCAAATACAATGGACTGCTTATATGCAAATGGGCTAATGTGAATGGACAAGATACTTTGGAAAAATCTAAATTCTGGATTTGATTAGCTGTGGGCCTTTTGGCTGAACTGAAATATGTCAAATGTCACAGTTTTATGATTCTATTTTTTTTTTTTAAATATTTATTTATTTATTTATTTATTTATGCAAGCACTGGGTACAGTCAGAGGCACAGGAGAGTGAGAGAATTCACCAGAGCCAGAGAGGGGAGCAGAGCAGGCAGAAGGACCGAAGTACACTGCTGAGGGGAGCAGCGGGCAGCAGGAGAGGTCTGTGCGCCATGTGGGACCCTCCTCCGGTGGCCAGGGAGCAGCCTGGGATTGAACCGACGCTGCAGAGGCTGTGGGCAGCTTCGCAACCCAGCGCTCAACCGCTGCGCCACCAGGGAGGCCCATGATTCTATTTTTAATCTGGGTTTTTTTTTTCTCTAATTATATGAATGTCTTACAACCTCACAGAAAAACTATACATGGTTAAACTAATTACAATTTCATTAAAAGAAAATATAAAATAGTAAATTACATTATAAAAATATAATAATTAGTGTTCATAAATTAAAAGCTGATGTTTTACATTACAAAATTATGGTATAAAATAGCGACATAGAAACTAGTTTCACAAAGCACAAATTTTAATGGACCAGAATTCACAGAAAAAGGATTATTATAATTAAATTTAACTGTTAGTTGCATTAATTCTTCAGTACCACAAGCATGGTTTGTTTTAACTCCTGAATGGTTTGCTTTTTCACCTATAAAATCATGATTTGTGATGTTTACAAGATAAAACTTTTATTGTTTGGGGTGAGCTTTTATAAACATTTAATGAATACCTTTGTAAACTTTTGGCAAATTTTGAGTTTTATTTTAAGTTTCATTTATTCCATTGACTTTTCAACTTTCATTTATGATATATCACTGAAATTACACCAACTGCTAGGGTCTCAGTGAAATAAAATTTTACCAAATCCACTATAAGGAGTAAAATAACAAGGTGAGTTGTACTACAGCTCCAGTCACAGATAATATTACAATAACAAATTCCACTTACCTGCCTAGGGCCTGGTTCAAGGCCCTGTATGCTTGAATTTCATACCATTGACGGCCTGGTAAAAGACCCCTCAATTTTGAATGATGGTCATTATATTGTCGCTTTAGTTCAACCTAATATTTAAAAAATGTATTTAAAATACAGTAGATAATTAGAGCTTATTTTAAATTATTAACTTCTAACATGTTTAACAGGGCATTTTATTAGTGCAGAAAGTTTTTTTCAGTAATAAATTTTTTTCAATTCATTTTAAAACATTTCTAATCATCCTTACATTTCCTAAATTCCCACATGCATATAATCAGTTAGCTAAGTGATGTCAGTTTTGTTTTATTGAGAAATAATTTACATATAATAAAATTCAGAAACTCTCAAGGTATAAGTAAATGAATCCTGACATTCACAGTTCATGTAACCACCACCACAATCATAATTCAAATACTTTCAGCACCCCAAAAAGTTCCTTCCTATCCCTTTTCAGTCAATTTCCTTTACTGCTGACTTGTCAACAAATGATCTGCTTTCAGGTTTGCCTTTTCTTGAAAGAGAAATATTTCCATCAGTTTTATTATGTACTACATAATAAAATTGGTGTGTCTCTTTTCATTTGGCATAATGAGTTTGTAATTCATTGATGTTGAAATGTACATCAGTAGTTTGCTCTTCTATGTTTGTCCAGTCTGATAATTTCTGCTTGTTAATTTGAGATTTTAGACCACTCACATTAATAAAATTGCTGCTGTGATTAGGTTTAAATCTACCATTTTACTATCTTTCATTGATTCCAACTTTATTGGGGGGGAAATAAGTTTTTTTTTTAAATCTTCTGATGCTTCCATTTTATTTCTACTACTGGCTTATTAGTTACTATATAATTTTATTTTTTAATGATTGTCCTAGGATTTTTTAAAAGATTTATTTGTTTGGGGTACAGGCCAGATGTGCGGGAGGGTGAGAGGATTCACCAGAGACAGAGCAGGGAACAGAACAGGCAGACTGACAAAATACACTGCTGAGGGGAGCAGCGGGCGAGACAGGAGAGGTCTGCCGTGCCATGTGGGACCTTTACCAGCTGGCCGGCCGGGATCAAACCAGCACTGGAGAGGCTGCGGACAGCTTCACAGCGCTGTGCTCAACCGCCTGTGCCACCATGGGAGGCCCTGTCCTAGGATTTTTAAAACTGATAAACTTTTTGATAACCAAACCAAAATAAGAAAATTCAAATAAAACTATAAAGAAAAGATTACATTACAACTGATTCTACAAATACACAAAGGCTCATAAGAAACTACTATAGACAGTCATATACATAGGATAACCTAAAAAGATGAATTTTTAGAAACACAACCTACAAATACTAAACCATGAAATAAAAAAATCTATGAACATCTATAATAAGTAAGGAGATTGAAAAAGTAATCAAAAGCCTCCCAACAAAGAAAATCCTAGGACCAAATGGCTTTACCAATGAATCCTACCAAGAATTTAAGACTTAAACCTTCCCCAAATACTGAAGAGTTAAGGAAACACTTTCAAACTCACTTTCAGAGGTTAGTACCACTCCCATACCAAAGCCAGACAAGGACACAATGAGAAAATTAATTATTATCCTTGATAAACACAGTTGCAAAACTTTTCAATAATAAAAAAACACCAGCCAACAAAATTCAACAGTACATTGAAACGATCATATAAGAAAAACAAATGGGATTTATTTCTACAACACAGTAACAAAATGAAGATAAAAATCATATGTTCATATTAATAGATGTAGAAAAGGGATCTGACAAAGTTCAACATCTTTCCATGATAAAAATTCTTAACAAATTAGGTTGTAAACATAAGAAACATGAGTTATCAATAGACAAGCCCACAGATAACATCATACTGAATGGTGAAGAGATGAAAGTTTCCTCCACTATGTTAAGACAAATACTTTATAATGATCATTCTTCCTATGATTATAGTTACTCTAGGAAGTAGTAGTTATAAAAGAAATATTTATAAATAATATAGCAACTACTAGATTTAAATAAAAAAAAAGATCACGCCTGTCTTTTAGTTTTCATTGAAGAAAATTAAATTTTAGGTTTAATCCCATTATTTCAATTTCTTAGAAACTGTCAATACTTTTTTCAATCCAAATAGCCTTTAAAGTACTCTCAAATATTTTACTTAGGGGAATTATTTTAGCTGAAAAATAAAGAAAAAAAAAAAATGTTTTGAACATTAGCATATACAAAGGCTAACTTTGAACTATTTTTTTATTATATAAAGAAACAGCTTTAAAATTAATAAAAAAATAATGTCTTTGTGGGAACACATTTAATTAGGGAAAGCAAAATGGAGGTTTGGAAAAGGCTGGAAGCCAGTACACTTCATTTTAATGACATCAGAATCTATTTCATTGTACACTTAGGAATTATCAAGCACGAAAATCAATGCCCAATTTAAAATGACATAAAGCATATGTGAAAAAGCCAGTGTCTCCTGCCAGCAAATAGCCTAAATGTTAAGTAAACCAAAGACTGAAAGGGATTAGTTGAAATATCAAGACAACCTTTTACTTTTACCTGCTCATCCTTATAAACACATTTTCATCCCTCAGGCATGCTTTCCAAACAAACAGTTTCAATGTGTAGCAGCAAAAGGCCCATGGCAAGCTCTGCCATCTCATAACTGTCAAAGAGATTAGTCTTTGATCTATTTGGGAGGTCATGTCCACATTCACATTAGCTATATAGTCTAACATTATACCTGTTGACCAGAGCTTCTTTAATGCCCAATGAGAGAGAGATTTTATATTCTGGAAGTTAACTGTGAATGTTTTCTCTAAGTTTTGACAGAAAGTAAACACCATAAACTGAGCTCAAGTGTGGTTTGGAAAGATGATCTTTTAGACCTGTTAACATTACTTTTTGAATACGTTTTACAAGGTTTTCCCAAAAATAAAAAGCTGTATTTAATTGTACAACCTGGAAGGAGTTTAAACCACTTGTTCCCCATCCCCAATAAATTAATGTATGTGTAATTTTGGAGGGGGTGTGTGAATAACAGATAGGAGGCAAAATCTTTTATCGGAGGTTACAAACTGAAGGCCCAAAGTTGTGTTTTGTGTGACTCTTAATGCAACTTAAAACTATCTGAATGATTTGCCAACACTCAATTAGCTCACTAATTTTAAATAAAATAATCTTTTTAACTCCTGTAGTAGGTTGAAATTGGAACCTATTAGTTCAGAAGCTGCACTGACTCACAAAACATTTTTTTTTTCCATAACTGGAGTTCAAAGTTCACACAAAATGAAAATACAATAATTTCTACACAAGTGAAAATAGATTTGCATCAAAAGCTAACTTGACTTGCAGAGATGAAGTAGAGGTGAAATCCTCAGAGTGAAGATGAATAATCAAGATAGAAGTGGTATTTACAGAATTATGTAAAATTACATAATAATAGTATTCAAGCATAAGTTATATGGTGATAGATTCTGATTTCACCATTATAATGTTCTTGAGATCAAACAGTAAATTCTTTAAGTCCTCCAATGACACAGTTTTATTGCAGATATATATTTTTGTATACTACTGATAGTAGTAGTGCATATTAAACAAGCAAAAGGATTGTATTGCATATGTCAACAAGAAATTTTAGTCACAATTATGAACATTAGATTATTTTTTAACTTAGTCAAACCCAACAGTATTAGCCTTAAATAGTGCTGTTCAAGAGTAGACTTTTATAAGTTTTACAAGTAGCTTCTGCAGAAATAAATGGTGTGATAAATATGAGGTGGAACTATAAATACATCTCTTCACTTTACTACCACCTCTTGTGAAAGATGATGGAATTTTTCCCAATTTATATAAATATGTATTATGATTTCAAGTAATAAATACTGTCATACAAGCAACATAGGCAAAATATATACTTTTTCTTTCATATAAGCTTTATGACAAAAGTTCAAGCCTCAAAATAAGACTAAGACCAAATAATCAGCTAAATGTACTAGATTAAATACTAAGAAAACTATGCCTCAGAAAAATAAACACATTTGTCTAGCAAACACTCAGAAAGAATAGTTTTATCTTCAGCCAAGGTACACCCCTAAGACATAAACATTTATAGCAAACCAAATCTAGAAGACAAAGCCTGTGCATTAGAGACATTTACTGCTCCATATCATCACAGTGTAAACACTTTTATCATGGTATCACAATATAAATTCCGATGTTTAGGATTCTAAACTCAGCGTAACATCGTGTATGTGAAATAATTTAGATAGATAAAAGGAATATAGCTGGTTTTATTTCATCTGGCATATTTTCAAGATTTCTGAAACACCAAGTTAACCAAATATAGCATATATGTATTTTTTTTAATGAGGAAAAAAATGGGTTTCTGCCAAGAGTTAAGAAGTTAGGCTCTCTTTTAGATTAAAAATAAAAGCACATTAGAAATGTGCTTTCCTTGTCACATTAGGAATCCACACAATAATGTAACAAGAAATAAGAATAAAGGCATAGTAACAACAATATAACTTATTTCATATATGCTCTAAGGCTGCTTTACATTTTTGCAGAGATATTTGCATTAAAGTTTGTGTCATAAATTGTCGGTGTTGAAAAAATAGCCTAAAAACTTCAAATATAAGAAAAAGAACAAAATATATCCCCCTTAAATGAGGTATTCTTGCTCTCAATATATTCAACTACAACTGGTTATAATTTAGCTTTTATTCAGTTTACTGGTAACTCAGTAACATTTAAGCAATTCTGAACAAATACTTTAAATAATAATAATAATAATGCAAAAACTTATCTATCAGTACAGAGCATTAAATTTTTTCATTAGAGTAATTTCTAAGACAAGAAATCAGGAAAAAAAGCAGAAATTAATATTTTTCTATAAAAGGGGAAAAAAGACAGTTAATACTTTAAGAAAAGTGAGAAACCTTAACTTGAATATGTTTATTCTGTACAGGGCTAAGCTTAAAACTTTTTTTAACAAGTAACAGACTTTTAATCAGGTTCTCCATACTAAAACAATACCCAGGCAAACTAGAAATGATTAAAATATCATCTCTAGAAAATTATATACATTTAACATAAATATATATTTATATATATTTTTTCATGCTAGAATGAGGGGAGGAGGTACAATGGAAAAAGCACATGGTTTAGAATCAAGGCTTTGTTACTTGTTAGTAATTTGACCTTGGGTAAGTCACAGTATCCTCACGTAGCTTCCTGTCTCAGTTTCCTGAGCTGCAAATGGAAAAAAATAATTTTTGCCAACTTTGCCTCACAGTTAGTTGAAGGAACAAATGACAATGACCACAAAAGAGGAATATCATATATTAGAAGTAAATGTGCTGGGGAGTCATTACTTCTCCCATATTTCTAAAACTCAATTTATCTTTAGGTGGGCTTTATACTCTGTCTTAATATATTGTTGCATCTATATAAAAAAACCACATGGTTAATCGGTACAGTGTACGCCCTCAACCCTAAGCTGTTCACCTCACATCAGAGTTTTAGCAACTGGAGGAATACTCTCTGAAGGTGCTAAAACTATACTATTCAACATGTACGCATATTTTTTTAGGTAACTTGTAAGTTTCTTCAATTTACTAGAGTGGCTACTTTTTCATCAAAAGCAATGAAAATGTGTACATTGGCAGGACACATACAGAACAGTGTTCAGTTTTTCAAATGAGTAATTTTTCTAAATCATTTCTACAGTTGATCTTAAATTTTCTGAAAAATTACAACATTAGAACCCTTAAGTATCCTTCACAATATCTTTTATCACTTTGCAATGCATACAATGCTATATCTGAAAGCAGAACTACATAAAATATGTTAGTGGAATAATCTACAGAATGAGGGTAAGATTGATCCCCTATTCGTCTAAACACTATTTTATTCATATATCTTACAATTTAGAACTTCCCTGTCAAAGTCACAAGCAAGAGCCAAATAACTATGAATAAACTGCTCTAATAATAACCAACAAAGGTAGGTGGGGGTGAGAGGATTCACCAGAGACAGAGTGGGGCAGAACAGGCAGATGACTGAAGTACACTGCTGAGGGGAGCAGCGGGTGAGACAGGAGAGGTCTGCTGCGCCATGTGGGTACCTCCCTGGCCAGCGATCGAACTCTTGCTGCAGTGGCTGCAGATAGCTTCATAGGTTGCGTCTTAAACCCTTGTGCCACCAGGGAGGTCCTGAAATATTATCTTTTATAAGAAAGCATGTAAGGCTACAAAAGGAACTGTAGGCTCTTAAAGGAGTTACCCAAAAGTAAGAGGCTTTGTTGAGAGTAATGGATAGACCTATATTCAGCAAATGACAGACATCTGTACCTACTCCTATATAACCCCGGAAGATGGCAAAAATCTTCCTTTGAAGAGAATTATGGGTGCTAGAAGATGCAATACTTAGCACTGGAGACCTGGGGAAGTGATAGAAAGATTTGGAGGCAAAGGCAGACATAGAAAATATAAACTAATCCCTGTGAAAAGAGGCTCAAACTCAGATTTGACCATATTAAATACTAACAATTAAAAATCAACATGAGCAAGAGAAAGTGTGCATGTAAAATAAAGACTATAATTCTCCAGGGTGATAATTTCATTTTCAAAGTCTTTAACGAGCGCCTCCTCGGTAGCACAGCAGATTGAGCGCTGCGCTGTGGGGCTGTCCACAGCCTCTGCAGCGCAGGTTCGATTCCAGGACGGCCAGGGAGAAACCTACATGGCACAGCGGACCTCTCCTGCCTCAACCGCTGCTCCCCTCAGCAATGTCTTCGGTCCGTCTGCCTGTTCTGCTCCCGGCTCTGTCTCTGGTGAATTCTCTCGCCCTCCCGTGCCTCTGACTATACCCAGTTCTTGTATAAATAAATAAATCTTTAAAAAAAAAATCAGTATGTTAAATGGTTAACATCACCTAAAGTGGAAATTTATCAGATTCTGAATGACACCAAATAAAGTGCAATTTTCTAACAATTTTGTATCTCTAAAACCTTTTAAGTTTATATACACAGTCATTTCCCCTGGATAATAACAATGTTATCAGGCTAGATACAGGTGAGTTTCTGTATCAGACACTACACTATAACCAGAACTTCACTACACTCTGACTTCAGGCTCTATTCCTGGATCTGGTTTCCCATAACTTGGAATAAAGTCTCAAATCCTTAAAATGGCATAGGTCCTAAACCACCTGGCTCTTTTATAACTCTCCCAGCCTCTACTCACAAGTCATTCTCCCCAACTCACTTCTAATTCACCTTTCAATTCCTAGAAACTGATATCCATTTTCATACCTTAGGGCCTTGGCATGTATTCTGTTTACCTGTTTAACTACTATCCTTCTTTTCTGTGACAATTTAAGTATCACTTTCTCGAGAAGTCTTTCTTTACCCCCAAAAACTAGGTCAGGATTCTGTTATACATTCTCATAGTTACTCTGACTTTATCTTACAGCCTTCATCACAACTGTAATTGATTATGCTAACATCAATGTTCCTTGCTAGACTCTAAAAACTCCATGAGAAAAGGGGCTATAGTCTGTGAAGTACGTCACTGAGTCCATTAACGTATGTGTTACTCTAGTCAGATATTAAAAATTGGTTGTTTCATTATTCTGAATAGCCTTAATAATCTGAATAGTCTTGTAAACTGGGCAGTTGAGGTCATTATACTTTAGCAAATGTTTTTTAAAACTCAAAGTAGACAAAATTCAAATCTCATCCCTCTGGCTCCTCCATCTACTTTAGGGAAATCAAAGTAAATGGATAACTAGCTGGGAGGTGAAAGGTACAACTCCACTGTCTTCTTATGCATTCAAATACCTAGATCCTCTCCCACCAGAACATCCCTTGGCAGGCAGTATCCTTTACTAATTTACAGACATCACTAGTGTGGAGGTAGCATAATTATGAACAAGTAGATCAAATGGGATATATGAACCTATTCAAAATTCTTAAGAAAGGTTTAGTTTCTGAAATCAGGTTTGTCTTGATATACTATAGCCTCTGGAATGTCTGCCTCATCCATCTACTCATGAATATTCACACTGCTGTCAAAGCAACTAGAATAATGAAGAAACATCATTCTCCTTAAAAAGAAATCTGTCAGACTTCAGCATTCTAATACTGCCATCATCTAATAATATTTTGACACTTGAAAGCACTAGTGTAATGTGGTTTAATGTGCACTCTATTTTATTAATGCTGCTATCCCTTAGGGCAAGCAAAGGATAACAGCCTTTTTTGAGGTTTCTAAAATGCCAAGAATAAACAGAAGTCTATAAATGTGTATGCATTTGTTATAAAGTCAATAACTAATTTAACAAAACTAAAATAGATACCTGTATTTTTTCAATCATGAATGTAATTTTTCAAAATTGATTAAAAGAATATACTTTGACAGTTCAGTACTGTTAAAGCTAGGTTTCCTAAACAAAAAAGGAATTCAGAAGGATTATTATATGCCAATACTGAGATAACTGATCAGATCATTACCTGAACTTTAAATAGTTTCTAAGTGAAATCTATTTTGGTAACTCATCACACTACATTACTAAACAAAAATAATACATGAATATAAAATTTACTACCTTAGTAAGTTATTTTAATCATTGTAGAGGCAATTGATATTGAACATTAAAATCAAATTTTATTAAACCAATTATAAAAATCTAACATACCACTTGAACATTGTTAACATACAAAAATTTTTAGCTATATATCATTTTTTAAATGATTTTCCCTCAGAGGAGTAAAGGTACAATAACCGTGAAAAGAGAATATTTCTACAAACTATTAAACTACACTAAGGAATAGAAATAAAATGCAGTACTAGTATCTAAATGTTATACCTTACAATGTCTCATAAATTATATTTATTCCACCAATTTGAGATGTGGATATCTAAATTATAATGTTGAAGGCTTTTGTGGTTTTTAGATTTTAGTGATTGGTCAAATGATTTGCTTTATATATCCATTAAAAAGGCAGCCTTATTAATACTGTGACTTAATTGCATTACAAGAAAATATTTCTTTAAATTTTTCCAAGATCTAATCATATGAAGGCCTTGGTTAACTCTCTTGCCTCTCAAATACTTTGGTTAGTACACAGAAAGTTTTCCTTTTAACTATTACACGATTAAGTATGTCCTTATAAAATGATCAGAAGCATCTGGGAAAGGTGGAAGTAAAAAAAAAAATCCTCACTGGGAAAGCGAGCTTAATGCTTTCCCTTCAGAGTGGCCCATTATCAACATTTCATAGTGGGTTTCTTTATTTTCAGGTCCCAGAGGTATATGCAATAAATTATGACTTGAACTAAACAAGTCACACTTGGCTCCAAAATGAAATTTTCCTACCTCTACTTTCTAGTCCCCAAGGTGGGAAGAGGAAATCCTGGTCACAGCCAAAGAAGTCATATTTTTGGCTCTAACATACATTTTCCTGCTTCTCTAAAAGCCAAATTCTACAGTAGAGACAAGAGTCTTAAGTTATTTTTTTTAATTTTTACTTTCATAATCTGTGTCTCAAATTTAAGAAATAAATTTAGCATCATAAAAATCAATGTCATTGCCCTCTTTATTCCACTCAAATCACATTTCTAACTCAGACATTAATCTTATCCTTTAAAAATATGAATTCAATGAAAAAAGAAAATAATACAGAAACATATTGTTTCATTTTCAGAAGATACTTAAGATATTCAATGGTAAATAAATTCTACATATTCCTGCATGATTAGCCAGGTATTAGCATTAAAAAAATTATGAAATCCCAATTTATGGTCCAGTAATTTGAAGCATTATTTAATTTTAGGAGAAGTTTAGAGAAATGCAAATCAAAATCATACAGTGAGATACCATCTCACACCTGAGGATGTGAAGAAACCCTCACACACTGTTGGTGGGAAAGTAGGCTGGTCCAGACCTTAACAAAAAACAGTGCAGAGATTCCTCAAAATATTAAAAATAGATCTACTGTACAATCCATCAATTCCACTGCTAGGTATTTATCTCAAGAATGTAAAAACTTCAATTCAAAGGGATATATTCATTCCTATGTTCACTGCAGCACTATTTACAATAGCCAAGATATGGAAACAACCTAAATACCCAAGGACAGAGGTGTGGAATAGAAAGGTGTGGTGTGTGTGTGTGTGTGTGTGTATATATATATATATATATATATATAATGGAATACTACTCACCTATAAAAATGATTAACACTTGCCATTTGTGACAACATGGATGGAACTTGAGGGGAGAATGCTAAGTAAAATAAGCCAGAACCATCCAAATACTGGATAGTTTCATTTAATTGTAGAATATAAAGAAACAAAAACAAAGGGTCTGACAGAATCAAATGAATAATAGCTCTAGAAGTCTAAGGAATTGAGACCACTAGAGATGAGGCAATTGAGAGTGAAGACCAAGGTGTGGAGGGGGCCCAACAGAATATGCTGGGGAACCATAAGTGTCCTGTGGGTGGATGGGGTGTGATAACATACATCTGAAGTCATGTGATTCTATACCTCTAAATCATAGACAGTGTTTCAAACCAATGTTACTTCAATTTTTAAAAAAAGCTTAGGAAAAATCATTTGTGGCGATTGTTTAGTTCATTATCTTATTTTACAGAAAAAAAAACTTTAGACACACTCTTAGCCGCATCCTAAGATGACTCCCAGAGAGGTGTGTCTGGTATAATATTCTCCCCTTGAATGTGAGTAGAACCTGTGACTTGCTTCTAGCCAATAGAATATGTCAAGGGTGATGGGATAGTCCTCAATTAAGTCATCTTTTAAGGCAAAGGTGCAAAGAAATTACACCTAAAGTTATGTTAAGCTATCTGATTCCATCTTAGCAGATTGGAACTACAGAATATCTTGTTGGCTTGTACAAGTAAGTTGCCATGCTATGAGAGGCCTATGAGAAGATCACATATGGCAAGGAACTATGAGTAGCATCTAAAAGTTAAGAGCAGCCCTCTTAGTTGGATCAGTCCAACAACTTTAAGAACCAAATTCTGTAACCATCCTGAATTAACTTGGAAAAAGACTCCAAGCTCGAGATGAGAACGCAGTCCAGCCAACACCCTAATCTCAGCCTTGTGAAACCTGAGCACAGAACTCAGCTAAATCATGCCCAGGCTCCTAACCCATGGAAACCGACATAAGAAATGTGTATTTTTTTAAGTGACTATGTTTGTGGTAATTTGTAATGTAGCAATAAAAAAATAGTATAAAGAGTGATAGTGAGTATAATCAGTATAAGATATCCCTTCTATTTATTATGTTCTACTGTGTATTAGAGTATAAAATGGTACTGTGACTGAGCATTCCTTTCAATAACTCCTTTAATAATTTGTTTGTCAGAACACACTTTATTACCTTATGTTATATTAAGGCTTACTGCTGTCTGACATATTATCACCTAATAATGATTACTGTCATTATTGTTAATCATTTAATGCCTCAATTAAAGTGTCCAGGAATGGTGGGTTGCTTTTTTTGGGGGGGGTTGTTATTTTTTAATAACAATGTCAAGTAAAACAAAAAAAACCCACAAATACTTATGCTAAATATAAGTATTAGAATAAATACATTTTAAGTATTAGAATTAGAAGTATATTCTAATACTTATGTTAAATAAGTATATATATACTTAAGTCTAATACTTAGGTTAAATATAAATGTATTATTTTTTAAGCTTTATTTATTTATTTACATACAAGAATTGGGGTATAGGCCAGAGGTATGGGGGAGTGAGAGGATTCACCAGAGACAGAATGGAGAGCAGAAGAGGCAGATTTACTGAAATACACTGCTAAGCGGAGTATAGGGTAAGACAGGAGAGGTCTGCTGCACCATATGTGGGTAGCTAACTGGCTGGGGATTAAACTCAGGCTATATTGGTCATAGTCTGAGACTTAAACCCTAGGCCACCAAGGAGTACCCTAAATATAAATATATTAACTACATATTTAATTTTTCAATTTAATTATTAATTACATTTAATATGTCAATATAATGAATATATTTAAATATGTAAGCATATATTTAGCACTTAAATAAAAATATATTAAATAAACATAATTTAATCATTAATTAAACCAACATTTACGGAACACTCACTATCTTCCAAGGCAATTTCTTAACTGTAGAGATACAAAGATGTTTACTAAATTGTCCTAATCCTCAAGGTACAATATCTAATGAACAAATACAACAAAATGAAGGCAGTATAGTATTTGCTTTAGGAAGTAATGAAAAAGAAAACTATATGGTAAAGAAAACTATATAGGTAAATATAAAAGCCAGTACTATACTTTTGGTTTGTCATTTTTCTCCCCATATAATTTAAACAGCATGTGGTAGAAAGAGGGAGAAAGTGATTTTCTCCACTTTAACCAAGCAGCATTACTGTAATAATATAGGGTGGTCAACGTAAAATGATAAGACATCAATAAGAGAGGCAGTACTCCACCAAGAGCAGTGTCTTCAGCAGCATTCAGCTTCAGTGGAATGCAGCACTAATAATGTTAAGAGTGAACACAACAGTTTTCTGGAGTGGATGTCAACTGTTCAACCATAGTGGTCGTCAGAGGCAGCATTAGCCATTTTAAAATAGGAGCCCTGGTCACACAGCCTTGGGCTTGGTCATCAGTGTTCTCATTGGCTCAATGGTAGAACTCGTTGTAGAAAGACCACCAAGGTCAGTGCTGCCTGAAAGGTTTAGATACCCACTTAGGACGGTCAGAATCTCTGAAGTGGTCCAAAAGTTAGGGAAAAGAAGGAATTAGCAAGAGAAATACTATTTATTTCTGTTCATGCTACATAACTCATTGTAAAGAATGAGCAATAAAGAAGATAACTGCTTGTGGAAAGAATTCCTGCCTTTGTATGAGACAGTAACAGTTTTGTGCCCTAAAAGGAATATGAATTATACTCCATGGAGTAAGCGAAATGACCAGGAAATCTCAACTGCTGGTCTCAGAATGCTAGCACATTCAAATGTCTGTAAGAAGTAAAAGAAAATCCTTCCTGACGGAAGAGAACATCAACTGGGCCTTCGAATTAGTGCTGTAAGTAATTTTCAAAGATGTTTAACAGTCAATGATAATGAAGCAAAACTCCTATTTCTAGTCAAGACAGAATAACTGGTGTGGGAATAGCCCTCCTCCTAGGATTGTAAAACTGGACAAAACAGATAAAGCAACTGCTTTCTGGGAACAGATACCAAGCAGCACAAGACTGTAATCTCAGAGATAAGGAAAATCCATTAGGTAAACTCCATGATGCTCAGCTCTTTTCCTGGGTATAATCTCATGACAATAGCACAGAGCACAGAAGTACAAGCAGAATACAGTTGTCCTGCAGAACTGAGATGGAAGACATCAAAATTCAGAGCAGCTAAAATCACTGAAATCTGCAGGGCAAGGGCATGGCATTAGAGAAAAGGGAGTTAGATAGAAAAAGGATCCTAGAATTCCCTGGGGTATATCAGTGAGTCTGTGGCGAAGAGCCAGACAAAACACAAATTCCTGAGCT
Source organism: Talpa occidentalis (assembly GCF_014898055.3). Lineage (NCBI taxonomy): Eukaryota > Metazoa > Chordata > Mammalia > Eulipotyphla > Talpidae > Talpa > Talpa occidentalis. The sequence continues at coordinate 108,135,742 of NW_023605083.1, forward strand.
CTACCTCCCTCCAGAGTTGGATTCAGTTGGTCTGGATGGAGCTGGAAAATGCATCTATCAAGTCACAGGTGATACTGATGCTCCTGACCCAAGACCACACTTTGAAAATCACTCTTGTTGTGCAGAAAAGAGTGTAAGTTAAAAATAAAATAAATTCATACCTATCTACTAACCCTTTCTCACTCATTCCAAGTCAACAAAGAATTAAAATGTGCTGAAGATACAAGAAAAAATACAATTAACATGACACAAACAACTTATATGATAAATGAAACTTTAAAGCTTTGACAGCCTACCTGTAGATCTTTCACATTTGGAAAAGGAATTCCTATTGTTATCACAGCACGGGCATTGTCATCTGAGAAATCCAGACCCTCACTCACTTTACCACGACAAACTGCTACCAGGAGAGCTCCATCTTAGGGAATAGAAAACAAGCTTTTTTAAAAGTGCTTCAAAATTCTCCTAAATTGCTTATACTTGTCATTTGAAAATACCCGATTACAAAGTATTTGTTGTCATAAACTTGAAAAGGATAAAAGAAAAATCTGTTAGGAGATAAAGTTTTAAAAGTTCAACATCTTTATATAACGGAGAACAAAATTGCATTTAGGTATAATATGCCAATTTTGTAATTGCATATTGTAATTTTGTAATTGTAAATTTTGTAACCAATTTACAAATTGCATATCTCAGACAACTTATATAGTAAGACCATACCAGAGTAGCAACTTGTGCATGAATGACTTTTAAATTAAACTAAAATTGCAATTACCTTTGCCAACAGATGTAAAGTTATCAGGATTATTTAAATAACTCTAATTTGTACTTATACCATATTCAAACAATCAAAAGTATTTAAAACATACACACAGAGAACATTCCATGTATAAATGTGTTATACAGGATACTGACAATTATGTTATAATATCTTTATGATGTTGCATTGTTCATAAATTATTACCATTAGCCCTTCATATCAAAGACATCCTCTAACTTTGAAGTTGAGACTTCAGTGATGTTTTGTAAACTCAAGTTTACTCTATGTAATAGAATACAAGTACAAAACATATTATTCATATTAAAATGTAGAGCTTGTTTGGAGAGTAAGGAAGACTTTATGTACATTCTATTTGCTACCTTTCATAAACCATTTTAGGAAGTATAAGGAAAACTATGAGATAGAACATGAATGTATGCTGTTTCTTAAAAAGTTAAAGAAATTATTTTATTTTGAGTTGTTCTCCTATGAATGATTTTACTTAGGGAAGCCAATTCAACTTTTTTACCCAATTAAAAAATACAATTTTCCTTTTAAGAGCAATTCATTTTTAAAAATAACACTAATAAAATTCTAACAGTGCCACATTCTCACTTTATAGTAAAAAAAATTTTTGCTGATCATCGAATAATTTCTAATTACCTTTCTCTCCTTTGAACTTGATTGCATCATAGTATTCCTGCAGTAATTCATCAAAATCAGTTTTTTCTCCTCCTTGTGGTTCCACAATGACTGTTTTCAACAACTCCAGGTTCTGCCATAAACCAGTATACAGCCAACGTTCTTTTAACTTTTCTAATAACTGAAAAAGAGAATAAAAAAGAACAAACTTTTTGTGTCCAACTGAACAAATTTACTTTGGTTTGTTTAAAAGCAACTCAACTCCATTATGACTATAACAAGTAGGTAACATTCCTGTTTTTATTTTTCTTATCCATTAAATAAGGAAAACAATGTCATAGAATTATTACTGCGTTAAATTCATTAACAACTTAGATATTTTTGATGTAGTATGAGCTCCATAAATGTTAGCTGCTGCTGCTGTTACCATTACTATTATTACTAATACAACAGCTACTACTTCTATTATTGCTATGGTGGGGATTTCAAAAGTGGAAAAAAAATTACTTCTGTCAAAGTTGATGAATTTTAAGTTATCTCTGTAAACCTAAGGTGAAGTTTCTTCATATCCTTAACTGAAAATTATTTAAATGACTCTTTAAGATCATTTTATCTAAGGGAACTAAGCTGTATAAAAATCTGATCAAACTGATCATTAATAAACTTAATTGACTAATACATAAACAGAGTCTCAGGTGGACAAATAGAAAATATACAGGCACACCAAAAATAGATGACTGGATCAAGAAGATGTGGTACATATATACCATGGAATATTACTCAGCATTCAAAAAAGATAAACACATGCAATTTGCAGCAACATGGATGGTGCTGGAAAGGATCATGCTCAGCGAAATAAGCCAGAAAGAAAAAGAAAAATACCGGATGGTCTCACTCATAGCAGGAATCTAGAAAACTTAAAAAAGGGACCAGGAAAATGAATATAAGAAAGTGAAAATCAAAATTAACAAAAAACTATGAACCAGAGACACTCCAAGGGGGGTGGGGGGTGAGAGGGGAGGGATTGGGGTCAAAATAAGGGGGTTGCAATTGTATGGGGAATATAAAAATAAAATTTATTATTAAAAAAAGAATCATATTTTAAAATGAAATTTAACATAATAAAAAAGAATTATAAGTTCAAAAAAAAAAAGAAAATATACAGGCACAAATGCAACATTTATGAAAATAACCGTGTGTGTAGATTATGAAAGAACTTTCAACAAATTTCAAAGAATCTTTATGATATTGACAACATAGTCTAAAATAATGCAACTTAGATTAAATCAATAATTCAAAGTAATGAGAATAAAGGCTACATATACAAGCCCAGCATGAAAAATATAAAGAGGAAAACAGGAAAAAATATAAAGAGGAAAATTCATGAAAGTTTTAAATATGGATGTGGGGTGTAATAAAGGCAATTCTTAGAAATATATATCTTAAAACACGTTTATTTTTAAAATCTGGGGAAAAAAACAACTTAAGCTGCTTTTTAAGAAGCCAGACTATCAAGCAGTAAATACAATGGTAAAAACTGATAATAAACACAAAAGCTGAAATCAGTGAAAAAGAATGTTAGAGGAGATTATGATTTAAGCTCAACTCTTATCAACTTGTTCTACACAAAATGAGTCAGGTAAGCACTAAGAAATTATCTCGCATTCTCAGGAGAACAAAATCAAATTTTTATAAAATGGCTTATTTCTTCAGAATTTTACCCATATCTTTTCAAAAGTAAATTTAGTGAGGTCATAAAACAAATTTTTAATCACTGCTATGGTCTAAACGTTTGTGTGTTCCCCAGATTCATAATTTGAAATCCTAACTCCCCAAAGACTATGTTATGAAGTGAGGGAGGCTTTGGGTAGTGATCAGGTCACAAGGGTGCACACTTCATGAATGGGATGAGGGCGCTATTAAAAGAAATCCCACACAGCTCCCTCACCCATGTGAGGATAGAAAGATAAGGTGCCAAGAAAAGAGCCCTCATTCAACCATGCTGGCACTGATCTCAGATTCCAGTTTCAGAACTAAATAAATTTCTACTAATTCTGTATTTTTTAAATCTATAGTATTATGTTATATTACCCAAACAGATTAAGACAATCATTAAAAATAATGACACTGTGCATATTATATAATAATATATAATAATGATACTGTGCATAAAATAATAATACTGTGCACATTACACAGTAATCAGGTTATAAGGAGAAGTTCCTTAATATCCTTAACTGAGAAATAAAAATTCCCTGTACCATCATGTTCTTAGGTAAAAAACATAGGGCTAGCATTTGTCTAAGTCTTTATTCCTGCCTGAGTGCCTCAGGAGTTGGCTGCTAGAATTTGAATTTTGCATATGCACTATTTCTGAATCAAAGTCTCTCATCAGTGAAAGTATCAAACCTCCTGACAGTACTGAGATCTACATGTAGGAGGGAGAGTCACAGAGAGTCTTCAATCAACAGGACCACTACAAAGGTAACAACATTTAGGATAATTTATTATTTCTCCAAATGTTTCTACTGAATAGCCAGTTTAGAAGGGGATAAAAATAAGGATGTAAAATCAGAAAATTTTTTTTTTTCCATTTGTAGGTTCCACTAGACCTACGACTTTTATAAAAAAGCTTTGCTTTCCTGATTCCTGTATGTAAATTTTGTTTTAGTATAATGACGCTTCTATAGATTCAGTAAATGTGATCCACATGTAATTTAAGATTTAGAAAGTTTATTTAGGTCCTCCCCTGGTGGCATAGCGGTTGAGCGCTGGGCAGCAAAGCTGCCCACAGCCTCTGCAGCGCCAGTTCGATCCCTGGTCGCCGGCAAGGGTCCCACATGGCGCACAGACCTCTCCTGCCGCACCTGCTGCTTCCCTCAGCTGTGTATTTTCATCAGTCTGCCTGTTCTGCTCCCGGCTCTGGCTCTAGTGAATTCTCTCACACTCCCGCGCTTCTGACTGTACCCAGTGCTTGTATAAATAAATAAATAAATCTTTATAAAAATAAATAAAATAAAGTTTATTTACATGTTCTTTGTGACTTCAGGTATATTGTTACACATTTGAAAAGAATCATTATTTCCCATTCATTACCAAGTTCAATACTTATCGAGCAAGGCTGATGGTTGTTATAACTCAAATATTTTACATCCTTAACAAATTTGTCTAATTTATCTACAGATATCTAAGAGAGACATGTTGAAAACCTCTGTGCTATTTATAGAACTGGTCAGTTTATCCTTATATTTCTTGTCAATTTTTTCATCTTTTTATTTTGCAACTATGTCAAGTGAAAGATTCCTGACTGCTACATCTTCTTGATGGATATACTTTTTTATGGATATGGACTGCTGTTGTGATCCATTTTTTTTAAAAATGAGTAATTACAAATTCAAGATAATTAACTTTGTGAGGGTGGAAAAAGGAATATAATTAAGAAGCACTTAAACAGCTTTAGCTACAATATTTAGTACTTTGGTGACAGTGTTGATGTTTTCCTTTTGTTAATATATCATAACTCACATATCTACTACATGTGCTTTCATGTAAGTATGAAATGGTACCCAATGCTCATGAAAATGGAGCAAGATCTATTTCTTGTGGATATTTTTAGTAATGCCAGGGCACTGGTGATATAGGGATGAAGATAAGAAAACAATAAATATTAAGGCCCTATGATATGCAAGAAACAATATCAGAAATCTAAGAATTTAGTAGGAATACTATAGAAAAGATCCCTGCTTTCATGGCACATTATTATGACTTGAAATTCCTTTCTCTAAGCACCAAATTCAACAGATATCTCAAATGTACCTGAAATATCTTATATAAGATCTAATTTATAATATTCCAGTGTTCAATATTGCAATAAAGTATATCAGAACAGTAGAACAATGAGTCAGCCTTAACAATTCACCCTCCCACATTCAAGCTATTACCAAACCCTATTAATTTCTATCTCCTAACTCTCTCTCCATATTCAAAGTGCCACCCAGCCTTTATAATCTCCTCCTTGGAGACAACTCCAAGTCTCCTAACCAAGTCTCCTGCTTCCTGTCTATTATTTTTAAGTCTTTACATTTTAAAGTCAGAGCAGTATTTTCAAAATACAAATCTTACCACTTTAAAATTCAAGAGGGAGTGAGTCAACAGATGGGTGAACAGAAAATTACAGACCCTTTTGTCCCCATGGAAACATGGACTCAGCAACATAGAAACCAATTACTTTTGTGGGAAATTCAGAAAACATTTAAGAGGCTCCTGCCTCCCAGGTAAGTATGAAACCATGTGTATAGAAGATGGTAAGAAATTCATGATACCCCTCAAAGTCCCTCCCCCTGCTCAGGATGGTATGATTATGAGAAAACTTCTAACTCCCAACTTCTCCCAGGAGAGGGAGAGAAAAAAAACTGAAACACAGATCCAATGTGCAGACTTTTAAGGGGCTGCACAGGGGATGGTTTCTGTCTTGCCTCAATGTAAGCACTGGAAACAGGTTGGAGGACAAAGGCAAAGGTTTAGACTAGCATGCACTCACTTGCCACAGTTTCTCCCCTTAGCATAGCACTGAACAAACCGAAAATACCCTCAACTTCCCTCCTTGAGGAGGGAACTTATTAAACCTTAATTCTATGTTCTATTTTTTTAGGAGGCTGTCTGAGGAACTGGTTTCTGTGTCACCTGACTCAGAACATTGAGAAGACCCAGCATATTCTAGATGCCAGGAGGCTAGACAAAAGTGAGTGAGGCAAGCTTACTGCTCCTCCAGAGGACCAGCAGGACAGCAGAAGCAAATATAACTTGGTGGCTTCTATCTTCCAAAAGGAGAAAAGAGCAAGTGGAGTGTGTGTACCACATTCCAGCTTTATAGGGGTGCTGCCTAAGGAACTGGTCTCTAGTCTAAGCAAGAGAGTTGAGGGACTGATATATGTTAAGACTGAGGACTGATGAGAATAAAAGAGATCTGGGTGGCTTGCAGCAGCTCCACCTGGAGAACCAAAGATTACTATAGAGAAATGCACTTTATGGAACTCACTGTTTAGTGTAAGGTTCCAGACTCAGAGAAATTACATCTTATGTACTTTTGTACAACAGAAATGCAAATAACTTCTGTCAAAGTGAAAAGGTAGTCCCAATGGTTCCAGTTCATTCATCTCTAGTACTTTAACAACTTTTACATTCCTTTATGAAACTGCCTATAAGTATATAGCTCCTTAAATGCTCTCTCAGTCAACTTTAACATAATATTCACTCCCTTATTAATAAAGTGAATCATTTCTTTGATAGGTATTGACTTTATATTCACATGGAGTTGTGACTTTAACCTTTTGAAAATTATACTTTAGAGAAAGAAAAGTGAGCATATTACAAAAATATTTAAAATAAACAGATTGAATATAATAGGAAAGGGAGAAAAAGTCCATGGATGCCTCCTGAGTATCTGAATAGTCCAAATATAGATATTTCATATCACTCTTATAGGTAATACTAGAAAAGGCCCAAGATTGGAGGAACAAATTTGTTATTGCCTTTGAGATGCCCAGATTGATATGTTCTTCTGGCATTTGAATATATGGATGTATGGGTGTGTGTGATGTGATTTATAATAAGAAATACATATTTGGTCTTCATCCTCATTCCTGGCACATAGCTCCTCGTATCCTTGGAATTTCCTGAGCAGTAAGAGCTATGGGGGTATCTTCTGTTCCTAGTTCCTGAAATAGCTCCAGGGCCATAAAGATGTAATAATTTATTCATAACAACGCCTTTCAACCACACAGAGTTTGTTAATGATGTGACTGGAAAACCCCCAGATACCTAAAGACGGGGGTTGGTTGCCAGGGTAACTTTCAGTCCCACCCCCCCACCTCCAAAGAAAGGAGAAGAGCAAGAGGTTGAATTAATTACCAATGGCCAATGATTTAATCAAACAAGTCCATACAATGAACCCTTCATATAAAGTAAAAAGGTCGGAGTTCAGTAAGCTTCTAGGTTAGTGACTGCATCCACATTCTGGAGGGTAGTACATCCTAATTCCATTGGGTCAGAAGTTCCTGTGCTCCTGAAAAAGCACTCACCCTGTATACTTCTTTATCTGTATCCTTTATTCCTTTATAATAAACTAGTAGAGTAAGTAAATGTTTCTCTGAGCACTGTGAACTGCTCTAAAAAATTCACTGAACCAGAACAGATGTTGTGAGGAGCTCCAATTTATAGCCGGTCAGTGAGAAACACAGGTAACAACCTAGATTTGAGGTTGGCTATAATATAGGAGAGGCAGTCTCATGGGTCTGAGCCCTTTCCTTGTAGGATCTGATGCTGTCTCTTGGTAGAATTGAGTTAAACTGCAGGACACTCAAGAATAATTTGATGTGTGAAAGCTCATATATCCAGAGTCAGAGGTGCAATTGTGCTGTAGATGATTGAGAATGAGAAATGAGTTTTTTCTTCATAGTGTGGTACTTAAGGAGAAAATTGATTGGGAAACCTAAACAACAGATGTAACTAAAAGAATGCAGAGACAAAACTGAATAGCAGCAGCTACAGATAAAGAATTCAACAAGAAGACTTTACTCCTCCTGTTTCCTCGCACTCTGTTCTGTCTCACAGGCAATCAATCCATCAGCAAACCCTGTTTTCAAATTATATCTAGACTCCAAATACTGCCACCAAGGTGGTCCAAGCCACCACCATCTCTCCTCAGTTATTACAGCAGTAACCTTGCTTCTTCCCAGGCTCTCTACAGTCCATTTTCCATATGCCAGCCAACACAATCCTTTCAAAATCAAGTCTGATGCCTCCAATGGCTCCCTACTATGCCATGATTTTTTTCCCAACTACTTCTCTGACCGCATATCCTACTATTCCCCCATGTGACCCTTACTCTGCTTAGGCACAATAGTCTTCTTATTGCTCAAACAAACCAGGCTCTCTCTTCCTCCAGATCAGAAAGGTATACTTCCATCCATTTAGGACTTTATTCAATGTCACCTTCTCTGACAGGCCTTCCAGAACCATCTAATAAAAATTCTAAACCATCCCTGCTCATTCCCTAGAATTTTCATTTCCCTCTATTTTGCTTTATTTGTCCATATAGCACTTACCATTATCCATACTAGTTCACTCAGGCCACCGTAAAAAAAGACCACATAATCATTTCTCAATATATACGTGTATTAAATCATCACATTGCATACCTTAAACTTCTGCATATTATATATCAATAATTTCTCAATAAAACTGGGAAATATATCTCAATAAAACAGACAGGGTGACTTAAACAACAGAAATTTATTTCTCACAGTTCTGAATGTTAGGAGACCCAAGGATAAAGGTCCTGGCTGATTCCATTCCCAGTGAGCAATCTTCCTACTTTGTAGATAGCCACCTTCTTCCTGAGTCCTCACACTTCTTTCCTCCTTGCTCAAGTAGTGAGAGATAAAATTAAATCTCTGGCATCTTTTCTTATAAGGACACTAATCTTATTAGATCAAGACCCTACCCTTATGGCCTCATTTAACCTTAATTACTTCCTTAGATATCCCAACTCCACATATAGTCACACCTAGGGGTTTGGGCTTCAACATATGAATTTGGGGGGATGCAACTATTTCATTTCATGATAGCATCTAATATATTAATATCTTTATGGGTCTACTAGTTTATTTTCTGTATCTCAACTCCAGAACACAACCTTCAGAAACAGGACAATGATTTTTGTTACTTTTGTTTACTGTAGCTTGTCCACTACTTAGAATGGTACCTGACACATAGAAAGTACTCAATAAACACGTACTGAATGAATGTCATAAATGAATAAACAAGGAGGGCCCAAAATAATGGAAGGCAAAGAGAGGAGCAAGAAGGAGAAAACTATAAAAGCAAGTTGCAGAGCCCTTAATAAAAAGAATATTCAGGTGATTCGTAAGATGTGGGGTAAAGATGATATAATTAAAAGACATGGACTCAGGGACTAGACTTTGTTGTTGAGTTTTTCTTTCTTTTCTCTCTCTGCTTCTTTCCTTCTTCCTCTCCTCTCATTTCTCTCTTTCTTCCCTTCCTTTCTTCAGAAAAAAATGGAGCAGTAAAGGTTTAGAAGAGCAGTGGAGATTAACAGATTAACCACATCGTAGGTACTACAGAAGTAAGAGAAAAAACAGTCATAACATGAAAGAGATGACAGGAAATGACATCTTTTGGCTCCTTGTAGTTCAGGTAAGGAGTTACAGGGAACACTGAAAAGGTGGGAATTTGGAGGTGATAAAACAACACTTACAGAGAATACAATGTGTTAACTTTAATCTTCAGTGGAGTTGTTCTTTGTTTTTTAAGTACCTTAAAAGCCTTCCTCAAAGATTACACAGGACCTACATGCAAAGTTGGCACATTCTTCTACAGCAAAAACATACATTCTATTTTGGAAAAAGTGGTAAATTTTCAGTTTGAGATAACAGAATATTTAGGTCTACATCCTTCCCATTCTCACTGCAGGTGACACTCAAATTGTACATTTATAAATCTTAATCATTTCCCCATCAGAGAAATTGTACAAATGCTAAATATACTCACAACTCAATTGATTTTTAAATTCTTTTAAGTATCCTAACTAGGCAACTAAAAATCAGATAACTTTTAAGTACATTGACATAGAGCCAACTCTCAGGTTTTAAGACTTAGATATTTGAGAAATGTGAGATATTTCTGTTATAAAATAGTTTACTTAGCTCATAAAGAAATACCATTCAAATACAAAGACTAGCCCACATATAGTGCTTTGGATGATTTAATTTACTAATTGGTATTCACATCACTTGGATTTGGTAACCTTTGAGACATTTTTATTTTTGAGTTAAATCGCACAAATTAAAAGACACTCTGGAGTGCTTATGCCTTATCTGGATATTGTCATTTTACTTTTTCAAAATTCTTAAAACCAGTATCTCACTAGGGAGGCAATAAGTTAGAATGTAACGTAGCAGGGAAATCCTGCATTTGCTCAATGTCTATAGCTTTTACACAGTTCCAGATGTTCAATACATTAATAATGCACTAACTCAAAGCCTCTTTTTGAAACTTTAGAAAGTGCAAATTGCATTAAGACCTCTTTGCCCTCATTAATGGTATTGTTACAATCCTAGTCCTCTGGAAAATGTTTTTTGGCATGTGTTTAACTTTATAATATTGCCATTTACTCATTTTAATAGCCAGTACTCAAGTCTTAATGCTTTTAATAGGGCTGCCTAAACAGACTACCATCTTTTGTCATCTTAGCCACATAATTTATTTCATAGGTAAAACCTATTGTATTTTTCCATCTGAAGATGATTCTTCACTATTCATTTCATGAGGTATTAATATTTAAGAAATGTTTAGTTTCTTTTATTCAATTGATATTTACCTACAGGTGGAATATTAGGAATAAAATGCAGTCATTTTTAACTAGTAGTAAAAGTGAAAAATAAAGTAGCAGTGTTTCACAGCTTTCAAAATTACAGTAAAAATGGGTACATCCTAAATCATTGATTGCTGTATTCAAATATAGAATATGAAAAAAACAAAAATATTAATTTCTAGTGAAACAACTTCCTATATTCTAGCTATTGGTGATATCTAATTCAGTATCTTCACTGTAGAAGGCTGGGTTATAGTTCAAAATCAAATGGTCAACAAATATAGATGTAGTCAGCAAAAGAACTAGGAAAGTATAATATGGAGAAAACCTGTTCTGAGGTGAAAATAAGATCCCTTGTAGTTGTTGATCATCTAAACAGAAATGAAAGCTCCTACAGTCCTCTCTGAAATGGAGTATTCCCTCTCACAGGAGCCTTAAAAGATTGAGGATCTGGAAATATTAGAGGTATACCACTGACACTGGCATATGTATTTACAGAATTGTTTATTGATACATCTGATAAAAACACATAATAATACTTACAATGTAAAAATTGTCAAATAAAACAGAATTTGAAAAATAAACCCATTCGCTTTTTCCTGATAATCCACTTTGTTGAAATCTTTTGAAAAGAAAATAGTAAGAATACAATAGCTATTTACATATGGAATAAATTCTTATCTCTCTAAAATATAAATTCTGAATTTGTTGGTTAGTTCATGAATTTCTGAAGAAACCACCTTAAAGTGAAAAAATATTGACTTAGTGTATCTGAATGAATTTATTCACACAAATTCATCTAGAGGTTTTCCTCCTTATTGAGTTGACTAAATGTAGGGGAGAAAAGAAACACATTTTCTATCCCTCTGTTAAAAGACGAATAATTAAAGTAAAACTCTAATGAACTCAATGAACCCGCATTATTAGAAACAAAGTCGAATCTAGGCTTAGAGAAGAAAATGAGGAAGAAGCAACCACCAAATATTTCCTAGAAGTTAGTACTTTCTCATATTGTCAACCTAAATTTGTAAACCTGTTGCTGTGAAACTTGAAGGTGAGATGCTCTGGAAAAATACCACTTCACAAACTAGAGGAAAAGTTTTGAAAGAAAAATGCTTAAATACAATGGGGTTAAGTACTACAAATAAAAATAATTTTTATTTACTTAATCTTTAAGGAAATACTAAATGTATATTATATGCAAAGGACTGTGCAAAAACCTGTTGCAGATTCTTCTCAAATTACTAGAAGTTGTAATAGTTTTGTGAAGAATACCATTTCTCCACTAAGATAAATTTGATTTTGATTCTATCGTCATTTAACTAGTGGCACCACTGCTTTGAAACTCAGAGGTTATTTTTATGGATAAAAGGCTTTCTAAACTCTTGTGATGGATAGAAATGTTTCTATTAAGTCATTTTGAATGAGACTCAGTGGTGCCAAAGTTGCAACTTAGATCTCTTTATTTGTATACTGCAGATTCTGATTTTCTTTTACATCTTTATGAGTAAAATGCATAAGCCATTTTCCCTGAGGGAACATTTCCATTTACCACTGAATGTCAGAGAAAGAAGAAAATGTAAACGTTCAATCTCAGTTGTAATTTTTTCATTATAACCTCTATCTATATTTTTTATATGTATTATTTAATATGAAGTCTGTATATTAAGAATTTTGCTTGCAATGCTACTAGTTTGATGTTTCTCACTTTTAAACTATAGTGAATCTGAAGAGAAACCATACTGTTCCATTTAAAATATTTACCTTTTCTCTCTTTTGGGCATTTGAAACATCTACAGATTATAGATTTGCCTTATTTTAAGTGATGAATCAAGGGTTTTTAGGGGACATAATCCCCACAATGTTAAATAGATGTGACTTTAGAGTCACACTATAGAAACATCCAAAAGCATAATATATTAAGTGAAAAAAATGCTTTTCCTGAACTATGAAAATATCAAGCTGCCCTAAGAATAAAAATTAAGGATATATAAATTGTCCTTTTATAGAACTAACACTGCTTGACGACTTTTAGTCTTTCAGACTTCCAAGTAAAACAGTGATAAAACAATCATACAGTATCTTAATAAGTAGAACAATACATGATATTTAAAAAACTATAATTCTCCTGTTCTCCTGATCCTAGGAAGTTTATCATGATAATCCCACATGCTTCTTTAAAGCCAAAAGAAATAATAAATATTCCCTTACCTTGTAAGATGGCAAGAAACACAGAATTCCTTGGCTCACAGTCTGGCACACAGATAATAAAAGTGCTCCCACTTCATCCTGAAACTCAAATGTTTCTGTGTGTTGAAAGGTAGCACAGAGATTCCGTCCCTTGGGGCCTGACCCAATGGTGCCAACCCAAACCTAGAATATAAATATGTCAGTATGAGAGTTATGACTAAACCAAACAGACAAATTAGCATTTAGTTGGGAACCTTAATTACTTATATGTCAAAAGAATATGAAGCAACAAGTTTAGAGAAAATTTATTTTTAAATTATTGGGGTTTCGTTCTATTACCTTTAATTACTGATAGATTTGACTTCTGAAAGTTTTACTTTAGGCAAAGCACTGAATTCTAGGTTGTAAGTTTTTTGAAAGCAAATAGGATTTTACACCTCTATTTTCTCAACAGCTTTGCAAAACTAAGCATGTAACAAAATTGTGTTGGATGATGTGAACAAATGAAATGAATAAATCAGAAATGATTCTAAAATATTAGAAGCAAGGTCTTCTATGAGATGCTGCAGACAGGAAAGTCTTTAAGACTCAATTACGATAGGATCTAAATTCATGAGTAGTCAAAGATAGACAGTCATAGAAAATTAAACCCACCAAATTTTTCAGTTATTTGCAATTCTGCTACATTCATTTAGCATAGGGTAGTACATTTGACCAAAAAAGAACAATCTTTATTAGTAGTTTAAAGACAATACAAACACTTCAGATTATTGAAAAATGAGATCGAGGTATATTTTGCATTCATTTGTTGATTTACCCTATTTTAAAAAAAATTATAAATTTCAGAAAAATTGAAAAAATATTAATATAGTCAACATCTTTATGCCCATCACCTAGATTCATCAGTTAACATTTTGTAATATGTATATATTTGTAGTATATATATATTACAGGAGAGAAAGTGAAAAAAGAAAAATGTTGCAAAATGTTAATTATGTTACATATGTATATATGTGATTTGGGGATAAATTATTAGAAAGTAATTTGTAGACATCATAACTCTTTATTAGTTTAGTTTAGCATGTCTCTCCTAAGAACAAGTAGATAAGCCTACATAACCACAATACTATGATCACACCCAAGAAATCTAGTAGTGATACAATGGAGTCAATACTTATATGTGCCAAATTATTCCCCAAATACCTTTTTTTTTTTAATTTATACAATAGCTGGGTTACAGGCCAGAGGTGCTGGAGGGTGAGAGGATTCACCAGAGACAGAGTCGGGAGCAGAACAGGCAGACAGACCGAGAGCACTGCTGAGGGGAGCAGTGGGCACGACAGGAGAGGTCTGCCACGCCATGTGGAAATCTCCTTGGCCAGCCAGGAATCACTGCAGAGGCTGTGGACAGCTCACAGCGCTGTGCTCAACCCGCTGCACCACCAGGGAGACCCCTCCCCAAATATCGTTTATACTTGTTTATTTTTCTTATTCTTGATCAGATCCCAATCAAATGGTATATGTTACATTTGGTTTTTTACATCTCTTTAGTCTTCAAAACAGTTCTCTTTCCTTTTTTCCCCTGTTTTTTAAGAATTTGTGTTACTGGTTTTCTTGGAGAATATCTTATAACCTGGATTTGTCAGTTTGCTTCTTCATGATAAAATTCAAGCTAAACAGGGGCCTCACTGGTGGCGCAGGGGGTTAAGCATCACACTATGAAGAAATCCACAGCCTCGACAGCACAAGTTCGATACCTGGCCAGCCAGAGCGCAACCCACATGGCGCAGCAGACCTCTCCTATCTCGCCCGCTGCTCCCCTCAGCAGTGTATTTCAGTAGATCCGCCTGTTCTGCTCCCTACTCTGTCTCTGATGAATCCTCTCACCTCCACACCTCTGGCCTATACCCCAGTTCTTATATGAATAAATTTTTTAGAAATGATAACTTTTATATTATGTGTAATAGAACATTTTTTTTAAAGTTGAGGGATATAATGGAATTCAGCGGAACAACTAGCATTAGTATTATAATTCAGTTATATTACATATTAAATGAGTTTCTGTATACTAGACTGACAACAGTCTACATTAACATCCTTATGAGAAATATTTGCTGAACTTACTAATAACTTCCAATTTTTTTTAAAGATTTATTTATTTATTTATTTATTTTTTATAGAGGCATGCTTTATTTATTTATTTATTTGTTTGTTTGTTTTGTTTATACATGCACTGGGTACAGTCAGAAGCGCGGGAGGGTGAGAGAATTCACCAGAGCCAGAGCGGGGAGCAGAGCAGGCAGAAGGACCGAAGTACACTGCTGAGGGGAGCAGCGGGCGGCAGGATAGGTCTGCGCGCCATGTGGGACCCTCCTGTGGTGGCCGGGGAGCAGCCGGGGATCGAACCGGCGCTGCAGAGGCCGCGGGCAGCTTCGCAACCCAGCGCTCAACCGCTGCGCCACCGGGGAGGCCCCTTATTTATTTATTTATACAAGCACTGGGTACAGTCAGAAGCGTGGGAGGGTGAGAGAATTCACCAGAACCAGAGCTGGGAACAGAACAGGCAGACTGACAAAACACATTGCTGAGGGAAGCAGCAGGCGCGACAGGAGAGGTCTGTTGTGCCATGTGGGACCCTCGCCGGTGGCTGGGGATCGAACCGGCGCTGCAGAGGCTACAGGCAGCTTCGCAGGCCAGCGCTCAACTGCTGAGCCACCAGGGGAGGCCCTAATAACTTCCAATATTTACTTGAGTTGTTAAAGAAAGCAACTTGAAAATGTTGAACATATTTTTCCTTCACTATTTTTTCTTTCTTTCTTTTTTTTTATTAAAGAAGTACCATTGTTTTACATCTGTGTTAATATTTTTTCCTTCACAATGTTTCTTAGTAGGAGCACCCTGGCATTTTGAAAAGGACAATTCTTTATTATATAGTTCAGCATTCTAAGCCCCATTTACTAAATGGAAGTTTTTCCTCCAAATTAATTGTGACAACCAAAAGTATCTCCACTGGAGGAAAAAGAACGAAGAAAGGAGGAAGCACAAATACAAAGGTCTATGGTGGTAGACTATGGGGAGTTCCTTGGTGGTGGGTACAATACAGCAAGGGGAGAGCCTACATTTCTGTTATGGAAACAACAATGTAAACCAGGATTAATGCAATAAAAATATTTTTAAAAAAATATCCCCACATATTTAAAAAAATATCCCCTTTGGTTGAAAATGACAGCTTTATAAAGAATGAGAACTGTGTTAGACATACAGTTGGTATTAAGCATGTGGGTAACCACATTAAATTACTTCAAAAAAGAAATATGGCAGATGAGAAAAGCCAAGTCAAATGCTCCTAGGAAAATTAAAATAACTTTTATATGGTATTGCTATAAAAAATTAAAATCTTAAGTCATAGGACTCATAAATATACTTTTTATTTCATTTCTGGTATTTAAACATGTACTGAACACTTAATAACTAACGCCACGTATTAATTCAGATGCAGTGGTAGAATGGGGATCTAAAAAGAAGAGTAAGGATATACAACAATCTAATGGAAAAGAGAAACACAAAAAACAATTAACTATACTATACAATCAAGATTATTGTAAACACGTCAAATTTTTGTTTTGATTTTCATTAAAAAATTGAAGTCTATTCAAAATGAGGAAACTGCATAAAGACTTTGTATCCAAAATTATATTTTTACCCACTGGGCTGAAGGATATTCTTTTACTCTAAAGATTTTCATTTACTCTAAAATTAAAATGTTGTATTTTCTATCATAATCTGTTTGCTGGCCCCTCCAATAACTTCTAATTTGTTCATATAGAATTATATTGAGGTAGAAAGACTGAAGCTTTCAAAAAAAAGGACACTAACCTGTGAGTTATCAACAACATGATTAGCCTCCAGCTGGATAGTAAATGTAACTCCAAGTTCTGAGGAAAAGGATTTCATTGGTGATAATGTGCCAGATGTTAAAACAATTGTTCGAACTTTGCCATTAATATCTGAAAAAGCCTAAAAAGGAACATTAGATTTTTATAATCATCTTTAACAGAGTCAAACACATTTATTTAATTGTTGTATTAAGCAAAAGGTACAATTTTCACTGACAACATAATAAGCTTACCACAGCTGGATTTAAGCACCAAAAGTTTAGCACATGAACTGCAGTTTTTTGTCGTAAACGTTTTTTAGATTTTGGTAGCACCATCAATCCATTTTTATCTGAGATATCAGGCTGATTTATCCAAGAGTAAGTCTGTTGAATAGCAATTCTATAATCATCTGCAAATCTAGATGAAAATAAAATGCCAATTAAATACCAAACTTTGTAAAACATGCCCATACAATATAAAACTAATTTTGTTAAATTAAACTGAGAGTACTGGTATCTTTCCAAGCAAAGATAACATTCTCCCCACCAACCCACATTACTAATTAAATTCAGAAATTCTGATTTAAAAAATAAGCTAATTATACAATCAACTCACTCTTAAGAGAATGTTAGATATCATATTATCATCCACCCCTTACTACCCACTTCCCATCCCTATGTTCAAACAATATATTAATCACTGAGGAGCTAAAATTAAATCCAGGTCTCCTAATATCTAGCCCAGAGTTCTTTGTATTCTATTACATCATTAGTTATAAAATAGATAATATTATTACTGCTAAAGAAACTAAAAAGCAGATTATATGTTTTCATTAAATGAAAAAGTAGAGAAGATTCTCCAAGACATGGTACCCACTTAACTGTGAAAAAGATTTTTGTTGGTGACATTAAGGAAGACACAGAAGAACGTCCTCTAAGAGATTACTTTGAGCAGCAGAAAACTGAAGTAACTGAAATCATGACTGATCAATGTAGTGGCAGGAAGAAAGGCTTTTGTAATCTTTGATGACCATGATTCTGTAGAAAAGATTGTCATTCAGAAATACCATACTGTGAATGGCCACAACTGCGAAGGAAGGAAAAGCCCTATCTAAGCAGGAGATAGCCAGTATTTCATCCAGCCAAAGAGGTCAAAGTGGTTCTGGAAACTCTGGTGGTAGTTGTGGAGGTTGTTTTGATGGGAATGACAACTTTGGTCATGGAGAAAACTTCAGTGGTAAAGGTGGCTTTGGTGGTAGTGGGATGACTACAATGGATTTGGTAATGATGGAAGCAATTTTGTATGTAGTGGAAGCTACAATGATACCCTGCTGTGGGGAGAGGTCTGCTGAGCCATGTGGGTCCCCTCCCTGGCTGGGGATCACATTTTACTGAACAGAGACTTACACAGTAATAAAGAAAACTTTTAACACCGTAAGAAACATATCTGAAACATAGTTAAAAGAAAACTTAAATGCTTTAGTGCTGGAGACTATAAATTTAATGCTGAATTAATTAAGTATATTTATTTACTAATTTCAATACTCAATTTCATTAATATAGATTTATCTCAGTTTATCTGAGTCTATGCCAATGAAATCACTATTTACACCACTTGTTTATAATTCTGTTCACTCAAACAGTATGCTAGCACCCAAAATGGTTAATATTCTAAAGAGGAAACATACAGATTAGATCAGACCTTCACTTACCTGCTATTTTGCCTAAAAAGATAGTCAAGCACCATAAAAAGTCCTTTAAGCATTATTTGAGTGGAAGCACTAATAATAGGTACTTCTCTTGACTCCCCTCTACCATGAATCGGTAAGACTTTTTCTTCTTTTTGAAGAACAGCAGATAAATGTCCCTATAAGACATTTTAATATAAATGTCAATGAAAAATCAGAGGTTACCTGGTGTTTGGCAAGGGAAATGAGCTGTGGTGAAGGGATGAATAAGCACAGTGCATAAGGTTTTTAAGGCAGTGGAGTATTCTGTAGGATACTACAGTGGTAGATATGATTTTATGCTTTTTTCAACATGGAACTGTATAATACAGAGAGAACCCTAGTGTAAACTATATACTTTAGTTAACAATAATGTAACAATATTGGTTTCTCAATAAGAACAGTGTACTACACTACTGCAAGATGCTAATAATAGGAGAAATTGTAGAGTATGTATGTATAGATGCTTCTGTGCTTTACTAGGGGTATATTAGAATTTTGTCTTTTCTACTCAATTTTTCTGTAAACCTAAAATAAGCACTCTAAAAAAATTTAATAATTTAAATAAATAGTAATTAAGAACAAAAGAAAATCATTCCTATTTGTAAAAAAATAACCAATTCTTTAAATATATGAAGGTCGTGAAACCTCTATCCAGAAAAATGTACAAAAGTACATCCTCATAAAATTTTGCACACAATTTCATATGGCTAGTAGTATTCCACAGTCCACTCATTATTTCTAAACACCCAGGTTTATAACTGTAAGTTAAGAAGAAATAGAATTTCTTATACTTCTATTTTCCAAATTTTTAACTTCTATAATTGAAAAATTAAATTTATAGCATAAAAATGCTGACTTAATCTTTGAACAAAGCAGTTAATTCCTTTAAGCCTCATGTCCTTCGAACTTTTTAAAAATGCTAATTTTTACCCAAAATTTATACTATCACTTATAGATAACAAAATTAGAACAATTAAACTATATTTTACTCTGAATTAACTTACTCACAATTATATCTTTCTAACTCATTAAATGAATTTCTTTTTTTTTAAATAATAAATTTTATTTTTATATTCCCCCATACAATTGCAAACCCCCATTCTGACCCCAATCCCTCCCCTCCCACCCCCCACCCCCTAAAAAGTGTCTCTGGTTCATAGTTTTTTGTTGATTTTGATTTTCACTTTCTTATAGTTATTCATTTTCCTGGTCCCTTATTTAAGTTTTCTAGATTCCTGCTATGCGTGAGACCATCCGGTATTTTTCTTTTCTTTTTGGCTTATTTCGCTGAGCATGATCCCTTCCAGCACCATCCATGTTGCTGCAAATTGCATGTGTTTATCTTTTTTGAATGCTGAGTAATATTCCATGGTGTATATGTACCACATCTTCTTGATCCAGTCATCTATTTTTGGGTATTTGGGCTGTTTCCAAAGCTTAGCTTAAATGAATTTCTTAGGTGAAAAAGAATCTTACCTGCAAAATGGGAAAAGTAGCAGTAGTGATGCCCATTCCATGTAAATTTATGAGCATTTCACTTCCACTCCATATTTTACAGGATGATTCATAAGCTCTTTCTACAAGATGTTTAGAATTTGCTTCCAACCAACTGGAATAAATTAAAACAATTCCATCAACCAGTACCATCCTTATAAACACTATTTCACAATTCAAAGATGATTGAGACACATTGATATGTATTCCTTAAAGTTCTTAAGGCATGAAAACACAATTATGATATCACATACATCTTTTTTAAGGCATTCATGTGTCATATTGCAAAATAAACATTTTATAGCCAAAGCAAGTTTTTATTCAGAAAAGAGAAAGAGATATGTGATATCATAATTGTGTTTTATGGATTCACACTATTTTACTTGATTAATGTCATTTCAACTAAGAGCCAGGTCTAGAGGCTTGTCTCAAATACACAAAAAGGCAATACAAAAGAACCTATAAAGAAATTAGAGTGTTATATATTAACACAATGGGGATTACTAAAAATACATAAGTATATTCATTAATACACGCAACTATACAATAAATAAGTGCTTAAATGCCTATATTATATCAGATATTATACTGGTAGTAAAAATACAGCAGTAATAAAATAGACAAGGTTCTTATTCTCATGAAATTATGTTCCACTAAAGAAAGAAATAAACTTAGAAACAAATACACGAACAAGAAAATACCAGATAGTAATAACTGAGATAAAGAAATAAATTAGGTTACTGTTATATAATTGTGACTTTAATTTGAATGTCAAGGAAAATCTCCCTGAGGTGACATTTATTTTAACATTTGAATGCAAAACGTGCTCACTTTTGAGAGTATCAGGAAAGAGGTATTTTTAAAAAATATTTTATTTTATATAATTCTTACATCATTTTTCATCGTTGCACAATGTATGCATTTTCATTATGGTTATATTCCCCACACAACTGCACCCTCCCCTTATTTTGACTCTAGTCTTTCCTTTCCCCGCCCCTCCCCCCACCCCCACCCTGTAGTGTCTCTGGTTTTTAGTTGCTTGTTGATTTTGATTTTTACTTTGTATTGATTAGTCTTTTTCCTGGTCTCTTTTTCAAGTTTTCTAAATTCCTGCTATGAGTGAGACCATCCAGTATTTTTCTTCTTTCTGACTTATTTCGCTGAGCATTATCCCTTCCAGCTCCATCCATGTTGCTGCAAACTGCATGTGTTTATCTTTTTTGATTGCTGAGTAATATTCTATGGTGTATATGTACCACATCTTCTTGACCCAGTCATCTATTTTTGGGCATTTGGGTTGTTTCCATAGCTTAGCTATTGTAAATAGTGCTGCTATAAACATAGGCGTGCAGGTGTCCTTTGGAATTAATGTTTCTGTGTCATTTGGGTAAATACCTAGGAGTGGAATTGCTGGATCATATGGAAGCTCTATGTTTAGTAGGTCCAGAAATCTCCACACAGCTCTCCATAGTGATTGGACCACTTTGCACTCCCACCAGCAGTGCAGAAGAGTTCCTTTTTCTCTACAACCTCACCAACATTTGTTGTTGCTAGTTTTTTTAATATGTGCCATTCTCACTGGTGTAAGATGGTATCTCATTGTAGTTTTGATTTGCATTTCCCTGATTACAAGTGATGTTGAACATTTTTTCATATGCCTGTTGGCCATTTGCAAGGAAAAAGGTATTTCAAGCAGAAGAAGTAGTGCAAAAATCCTGAGATGATTAACAAACTTTGCTTGTTTAAGAAACTGAACATAACTCAATATGACTACAAATAATGAGCAAAAACAATAGTTGCATGAATATTAGAGTAACAAAGAGGAATCATATTGTACTGAGCCATGCTGAGAAACTCAGATTCTATTCAAAGTACAATGGGAAGGTTTTAAGTGGAGGATTTTAAATAAATAAGAGAGACTCTTTCAAGAGTTTTTTTTCTGTTGTTTTTTTTTTTTTTTTTTTTTTTTTTTGTGGGACCCTCGCCGGTGGCCGGGGAACGAATCGGCACTGCAGAGGCAGCGGGCAGCCTCACAGCCCAGCGCTCAACCGCTGCGCCACCAGGGTAGGCCCTCTTTCAAGAGTTTAAAAGATGATTCTAGGTTCTAAGCTAAAATGGACTATAGGAAAATGGCAAGTGTGAAAGCAGATACCTGTTAGGAAGTTGTTACAGTATTCTAGTTGAGAAATGACTCTTGTATGATAGACGAGAATGAAGGATTTATAATATGTTGTGCAGATGGCACTGATGAACTGTATGAAGTGAAGCGGTGGTCAAGGGAAATACTTTGATTTTTGATTTATGAAACTGGTTTGTACTATTAACTTAGATAGGGAAGACAGGGATGGTAATAGGAGTAGGTTAGGGAAGGGAAGGAGTTTTGTTTGGGAAAGTTGAATGATATCCAAATGATATAAAGTACAGTTGATGTAATAAAGGTTTATAACAACCTCAATATCTATTAATCAGAGGTTGGTTAAATAAATTATTGTACATCTACCCAATGGAATTGTAAGCAAATATATTTTAAAATTTAAAAAGATTTCTAAGTATTGCTATAGGAAGATGTCTACTATTAAGTGTCAAAAGCACAATACAGGAAACAGATGTATAAGATAGACTATGTGTAGTTAAACAATACTGCATTGCATACTTAAAAAATTGCCAAGAGGGTAGATCTTACAAGTATTCTTATTACAAAAAAAATAATCATGGGGCCTCCCCTGGTGGCGCAGCAGTTGAGCGTTGGGCTGCGAGGCTGCCCGCAGCCTCTGCAACACCAGCCACGGGCGAGGGTCCCACATGGCGCGACAGACCGTGCGCGCCGGCTACTCCCCTCAGCAGTGTATTTCGTCCGTCTGCCTGTTCTGCTCCCCACTCTGGCTCTGGTGAATTCTCTCACCCTCCCGCGCTTCTGACTGTACCCAGTGCTTGTATTAAAAAAAAAAAAAAAAATCATAAACAGCAGAAGGAAACTTCCAGAAGTGACAGGTATGTTTATGGCATAAATTATAGTGATGGTTTTACTTAAATATTTTTAGTGACTCACATACACAAATACTCACTGAATGATAGTCTTCTTCAGGATGACAAGAACTAAGTTGATGGGGAATGGGATAGGAATGCAGTTCTTACAATATAAATTTGTATAATTTTTATTAAATTTCAAACCATGTGACTATTTAAAATGTTTTTAAAGAATAGCATATAGAGAACAGTTAAGTATATAAATACAATAGGCTGTAAAGTTAGGAGAAGGTTTTTTTTTCTCCTAAGATAAAGAGATTCAATATCTAATGAAAGAAAAATTATCTAAAGTAGACTTTAATAAAATTACTAACTCCAGTATCAGAGTATTAAAATCTAAGTAGCCTGGTCAAAGTTTACCAACTTTTAAAAAATAATCTGACAGAAAAACTAAACAAACACTTCTCCAAAGACTTACAGATGGCCAAGAGGGACACACAAAAAAGCTCATCATCACTTATTATTAGGGAAATACAAATAAAAATCATGATATACCAACTCACACCTCTGAAAATGGCCCATATCAAAAACACCAGAAATAAGTTTTGATGAGGATGCGAAGAAAAAGAAACCCTCCTACACTGTTGATGGAAATACAGCCTCTGTGGAAAGCAGTATGGAGGTTTCTCAAAACATGAAAAAGAAATGTACCACATTATCCAGCAGTTTTACTCCTCGGTATGTATCCAAAGAATGCAAAAACATTAATTTGCAGGGATACATGCACTCCTACATTCACTGCAACACCATTTACAATAATCAAATTATGGAAACAACCTAAGTGCCCAGCAATAGATAAGTGGATAAGGATGCGGTATATATACACAATGGAATACTACTCAGCTATAATGAAGGATGAAATCTTGCCATTTGCAAAAACACAGATGGAGTAGGAGAGGATTATGCCAAGCAAAATAAGTCAGAAGAGACAAATACTGGATGGTTGGATGGTTTCACTCATCTATGGAATGAAAAGAAACAAAACAAAGGAACAGACAAAACAAAACTCTTGAAGTCTGACTGCAAAACTGAAGCTACTCCAAGGAGGAGAGTGGAGGATGGGGAACAAAAAGGGAGGGGCCCAATGAACTAAGGTAGAGGATTATTGGTGTTCTGCTGGTGGGTGTGGTGTGATGACATACATCTCACAAGGTGTGAACCTATAAACCTACAACATATACACTGTTGTAAACCAAAGTTACCACAATAAAAATAATTTAACTGAAATAATATAAAATACTGACATAATAAAACTTGTTTTTAATACAAAGGCAACACAGATGACACTGACAGACAAATGTTCTTACTTAATGAGGCTATAGCACACAGCCCGTAGGGGTTCATGGTCTTTCTTCCTTATATTATTGCTGACCATAATATCTAGTTCATCTCGAGCAAACCAAAGCTGAACTTCTGTTATACTGTAACTTGCTGATTCCCGAGCACAATCTTCAATGTTATGAGCCTCATCTAAGATGACCACCTCTTCTTTCAGATTGATATCCATCTATGAGAAAAAAGAATTTTCCTGTAAAATGATCAGCAAAATGAATTCAACAGCCGTAGACAAGATACTTCATTTAAAGTTCACACTGTAGGCCCATATTATAAATGCAACTGGTTGTAAAAGTTAAATAAAACTTTTGAAGCACTAAGGCCAGCAAATATCAGCTCAACACATTACAAAGTGACATTTTTTTACTCTCAAAATACTTTGCATATTTATCAACTAAAGTGATTTCTGTTAAGCAAGAATCAAGGTATGGCAGGCTATACAAAGGGGTATTAAAATACTAGCATGAAGGACTCTCCAAAATAATTTAAAAAGCAGAGTAAGAAAAACCTTTAAAGCTAAAATAACAATAGGAGACTCAAAAGACCCTCACAATACTAACATAATATAGTGTGTATCCGCTTCAATTCTCAACCCTTCGTTTTGAGAATTGCTCTTCCCCAACTCCCACGTGATGCTGGTAGGACTGTTATCAAGGGCTAGGCTCAGAATCAAGGATTACCACATTAAACTATTCCATCTCTCTGTGGTCACTGTGACTGGTTCAGGAATGGATATGTGATACCCGCCAGCCCAATCAGAGTAATTTTGGAGAACTAGTATGAGATCATGTTCTTTTTTTCCAGGCTAACTAGTTAGTTATGGTTATCCTTATTCCCACAGGAAAAACCTTGCCTCTCACAAAGAAACTATCACAATGAAGAGTCAGTTTTTTCCCTTAAGCTCTTTTGTGGTAGAACGTAAGAAACTAGTGGTTTGTGTCAACTTCAATGGAGAGAGTACTTCAATGGAGAGAGTTTTAATACAAGATGTCACAAAGAAATTGCCAATGAATTATTATGAGGAAGTAATAATATACTGAGGACTGAAGAATAGGAAATTCATTGGAATTTAAGAGTAGTAGGATTTGAGCAAACAGAGAAAATAGGGTACTTTCAACAGAAGCATCATCAAAGCAGAGATATAAGAAAGAACAAGGTATCCTTATGGGACAATGATGTAATTTGTGAAGGGCTCACATTAGGGAGTGTGTAACAGGAAAGACTGAAAAGGCCAATTCAGACAGACAAGTGGGTGTCTTGAATGTTAGATTAAACCTGAACAAAGAGAGCATGAGATACTTTTAAGCAAAGAAGAAATGTAATAAGAGCAATATTCAGAATAAAGACATGGCATTAATATATAAAATCATGCAGAGGGAGGAAACCTACCTAAGAGGAAACCAAATAAGGTAGTAAGCATAATGCTTATTAATCTGAACTTAAAAAAAAAAGATTGTTAATTAGAGTTGTGCAGTCAGTTCAAAAGAGAGGAATAACAACTGAATATACCACTTTATTCACTTTTTGTGCTATGCTGTAACAACTTCAAGTCTCTAAGAACCAAAAAATAAACACAAACGCTGTTCATTTCTCAAACGCTAACAAAGCATAATTTGCATAGACTGCATATTCCCCCAACATAAGTTCTCCAAAACAAGTTCTTCAGATAAATGTTTTCAAATAATTATTTCTGACTATTTATACATGAAAATGCTTATAGCTATAAATGGATCTCTGTTGGGGATAATTTTGTCCCCCAAGGGCCATTTGGCAATGACTATATACATTTTTGATTATAAGGCTACTAGTGGCATCTAGTGGACAAAACCAAGCTGCTACATACTCTACAGAGCACAAGACAACCCACCACAACCAAGATCATCTTGTTCTAAATGCCATTACTATCAAGGCTGAAAAACCCCACTATATGGGCCTCCCTGGTGGCGCAAGGGGGTAAGTTTCAGCACTATAAAGCAATTACCATCCATTGCAACATGAGTTCGATCCCCAGCCAGGGAGCTAATCCACATGGTATAGCAGACCTCTCCAGTCTCACCCAATGCTCCCCATCAGCAGTGTATTTCAGTAGATCCACCTGTTCTGCTCCCTACTCTCTCTCTGGTGAATTCTCACCCCCCCCACACCTCTGGCCTACATCCCAGTTCTTGTATACATAAATAAATAAAAATATATCTTTAAAAAAACCCCACTGTAATCCCATTTCAACATGAGGTCCTTAAAAGTACTTGTTACTTTAGAAATTTAAATGACAAAGCCTGAAATTCATTTTTTAATACACCTTAGAATATGTTTTTAGTACTCTAACCTTTTTATACATTTACATACAGTAAACATAAAGCAAAAAATAAGGCAAAAGGCATTAAATCATCTAAAAACTTTTACAGTCATCATTCATATCCCAATTTGTAGGAAAAAAGTTGTGCTAATTGTTACATATCTACTCACAGTTTCCCTTATTTGTGCATCGAGAAGATAGTTGTAGGGACAAAATATTATGTCAGCATCTTTTATTAGTTCTCGTGCTGTATAATACGGACATGCTTTTAGTTTTTTCCCCAAACTGATGAGTTCTTCTATATCCCAAGCCTTCTTCATCCCGTGGAGAGTCTGTAATGTGTTTTGATCACTCATTTTATGAACGCCATGATAAAAATAGCAGAATTTGCCCTACAAACAAACAGGCATTAATTGTAATGTGAGTCAATATTGGAACAGAAGGAATAAAACAAGTTATCTCAGACTGTTAGGAACATTTTAATTTTGCCAGAAGGCAAAGATTTTATAGAGGAGACAGATGACACCACTTCTACAATCACAATCATTTTAAATAGAAATTTTATTAGCTGACTCAGATTAGCAGAGCTCCATACATGTCAAATTAACTTAAGGAAAATATTTTTTAATTATGTTTTTGTGGCTTTGTTCTGATAAAAATGATAATAGGCAAAAATATTTCCAGAAGATACATAGGAGTAATAATATCACTGGTGGCTTTAAAGATGACAAGTAAGTGAGTAGGGAACAGGAGTGGGAGAGATTTTTCTCTAGACACTTTTGTGCCTTTTTAATTTAAGCCATGGGACATTGTATTAGTTAATCAAATATTAAAAAGTACAAAGAAACAAAGGGAAGGCAGAATGGAGGGAGAAAAGGGAATGTTTTCCTAGGGGACAAAATAAGAATAGTCATTATAAAATATTTGGAAAATATCCCAAAAAGACTGACATTATCTTTAATTTCATTGAAGAATGTACTGCTAGCATTTTGATATATTTCATTTCATATTTCTTCTATATATCTGTATATGAATGTATTTCTTTAATGTGACCAAATATTAAAAGTGAGAACAAAGCCAATTTTCCCCAGACATTGAGAATTTTAAAATCTAGTCACAAAAAATACTTTTTACAAAACTCGGTTCACTTTTTTTCTGTCAGCCTATTTTATTAAAAATCCTATCAGAAATATTTCCTCACATCATTAAATGTTTCCATTGTCGTCCATATATGTACATTAATACACCATAGTGGGTGAACCAGTATCATGATTAAAATTAGGCATGAAGTAACACTGCATTATAACATGACATAGACTTATAACACTGCATTATAACATGACATAGACTTTATAATGATAAATAACTTCAATTATATTTATCATTATAAATCAACACACATATAAAATACTTTATATTCATTTTAGAAATGACATTATGGGATAAGAGTATAAGCTATTTTTTAGTCTCTTGAAAACCATACCAACAAATTATCCTCCAGAAAGTATATATTATTTTACGGGGTAATCCCCGGCCAAGGAACTAACCCACATGGAGCAGTAGACCTCTCCTCCTGTCTCGTCAGATGCTCCCCTCAGCAGTGTATTTCAGTAGATTCACCTGTTCTGCTTCACACTCTCTCTTTCTGGTGAATCCTCTCACCTCCCCCCCACACCTCTGGCTTGCATCCCAGCTCTTGTATGCATAAACAAATAAATTTTTTAAAAAAGTATATATTATTTTAATTATTACTCTTTTTAAGCACCACTTTCAACATTATCATTTTTTCTTGTCTTTTCCTATTCTAAAGGTAAGAAATAGAATTTTATTCTAATCTTGATAGCAAAGCTTAGCACTATATTGTACAAATATTTTAACAAGTTTCAACGGCAATTTGCATTTTCTTTCATGTTCTAATGTCCATGTATTTCATTAATGAAAGTGAAAAGTTTATTAACAGATATTAATGAAAAATTAAGATGTTTGATAAAACCCAGTCCTGCAAGGATATGTCACATTTTATTAAAAGATGTCTAAAATTGGTAGAATTGGGGCCTCCCTGGTGGCGCAAGGGATTAAGCACCACACTATGAAGCAATCCACAGCCTCTGCAGCAGGAGCTCTATCCCCGGCCAGCCAAAGAGCACCCCACATGGCTAAGCAGACCTCTCCTGTCTCGCCCGCTGCTCCCCTCAGCAATGTATTTCAGTCAGTTTTCCTGTTTTGTTTCCCCACTCTGTCTCTGGTGAATCCTCTCACCCCCAGCATCTCTGGCCCGTACCCCAGATCTTATATGCATAAATAAATGAATCTTTTTAAAAAATAAAATAAAATAAAAGTGGTAGAACTACAAATATACACTATTAGTAGAAGTACAAACTTCTACCTTTTTTTTTTTTTTTTTGTGGGACACTCACCAGCAGCCGGGGAATGAACTGGCACTGCAGAGGCTGCGGGCAGTCTCGCAGCCCAGCGCTCAACTGCTGCGCCACCAGGCGAGGCCCACAAACTTCTACTTTTATTAGTAGGAATAGATTTGGTTAATAACTACCAAACTTTAAAATTCTGTATATATAACTACATATCTATGTATCATTTACATATTACATAATATATGTACATATATTATATACACATAAAATGCACTGTTTAACAGTCAAAAAGTCGGGAAGAAGTCAAATATCTACCAACGGGGGACAGGTTAAATAAATTATGGTAAATTCATACAAAAGGTATAACCCTTAAAAATGAGATTGCCTATGTGCTGATGTTTAAGTTTTAAAAGAATATCTGCACAGGGCCTCCCTGGTGGCGCAGGTGGTTGAGCACAGTGCTGTGAAGCTGTCCGCAGGCTCTGCAGTGGGGGTTCGATCCCCGCCGGCTCGGAGCAACCCACATGGCGAGCAGACCTCTCCTGTCTCGCCCACTTCTCCCCTCAGCAGTGTATTTCGTCAGTCTGCCTGTTCTGTTCCCCTCTCTGTCTCTGGTGAGTCCTCTCACCCTCTCGCGCTTCAGGACTGTGCCCCAGCTCTTGTATAAATAAAATAAATCTAAAAAAAAAAGTCTAGATTCCACCCACAACCTTTCTTCCATTACACACACACACACACACACACACACACACACAAGAATATCTACACATATTTTATAATAAATACATTTTAAATGTTTTGGAAGACAAATAATACTTTACAGTAGTTTCCTTGAAGGCTTAAGAGGATGGAAGGAGCTACAAAAAGAGCTTTTCTTTTCATTTTATGTCTTTTTGTAATTTTTTTAGAAGATTTATTCATTTATGCACAAAGAACTGGGATATAGGTCAGAGGTGCAAGGAGTGAGAGGATTCACTAGAGACAGAGGGGGGAACATAACAGGAGGAATGACCGAAATGCACTGCTGAGGGGAGTAGCGGGCGAGTCAAGAGAGGTCTGCTGCGTCATGTGGGTAGCTCCCTGGCTGGGGATCAAACTCGTGCTGCAGTGGCTGCGGACAGTTTCATAGGTTGTGTCTTAACCCCTTGCGCTACCAGGGAGGCCCCCTTTTTGTAATTTTGAATCTTCTAACCATAACATATATGTTATTACTTTTCTTTTTCAATTGTCATTGGGACTAAGTCATGGGATAATGTGCTAGTTTTGTCTTCATTAATTCTATGTATCAATAAAAAATTGATTTGATTTTGAAATCTAAATATTTATCTTTCCAATTTGTTGTCATTAAAAATTGAAACTATCCTGTATTAATAAATGTATTTTCTATGAATTATCCAAAAGAGAACCTACATTGTCAAA
Source organism: Talpa occidentalis (assembly GCF_014898055.3). Taxonomy (NCBI): domain Eukaryota; kingdom Metazoa; phylum Chordata; class Mammalia; order Eulipotyphla; family Talpidae; genus Talpa; species Talpa occidentalis. The sequence goes on from NW_023605083.1 coordinate 108,166,278, forward strand.
GATACATATATCAATTACTATTACAAAATTATCTAGAAAATGCTGGAAATGGAGTTAAGCATAAAAAGTTCATAACCTATAAAAGAATGTCAGCAAATCAAAGGACAAGGCATGATCAGCTGAGGACAACTAGTTCTCCTAAAGCTTTGTATTCAGTCATGCTAACAGAAACCACTTGTTGGTCCCACAAGATATTAAAAGAAAAAAAATGGGGAGAAATGGTCATATGTTCTTGATCTAGTTGATTTTCTATATCATTTTTCCTTTCTTTGTCAAATTTCTACTACTCCTTCCTACAACTTCCCTATGCCATAATGCTATCTTTCGTTTTTGTTTCTGTTATCAAAATGGCATTGTCAAATTTCTACTACTCCTTCCTACAACTTCCCTATGCCATAATGCTATCTTTCGTTTTTGTTTCTGTTATCAAAATGGCATTTAAAATAATGTATTTAATTTAAAAGAATGACCTGCAATTAAAAAAAAACTTGGGTTTTGGTTCCACTTTTCTTGCTAATTAGTTTTCTGACATTGGGCAAATTTCAGGGTCCATTTCTTATGCAACTAGGCATCTGGTAGTTGAACCAGAAACCTTTTAAGATCCTCTAACCCACTGACTACCATACCTAAGATTCCCTCCAGTTCTAAAATTCTGTGATTGTGGGGTCTAGAAAACAAATATGCCAAGTACCTTTCATACTGAGTTTGATACAGATTGAGTTTTAGAATGTGACATTCAATATACCGTCATTCCAAGTACCTTCCATACATTCTAAAAGTTTGTATTTGTGCAAAATGATCATTAAGGTGCCTTAAGAGTCTATGATGATGATGGGCCTCCCCGGTGGCGCAGCAGTTGAGCGCCGGGTTGCGAAGCTGCCCGCAGCCTCTGCAGCACCCGTTCAATCCCTGGCTGCTCCCCGGCCACCGGAGGAGGGTCCCACATGGGTGCAGACCTCTCCTGCCGCCCGCTGCTCCCCTCAGCAGTGTACTTCGGTCTTTCTGCCTGCTCTGCTCCCCACTCTGGCTCTGGTGAATTCTCTCACCCTCCCGTGCTTCTGACTGTACCCAGTGCTTGTATAAATAAATAAATAAATAAATAAATAAATAAATAAATAAATCTTTAAAAAAAAAAAAAGTCTATGATGATGAACTGTTAAATCTCATCTTAACAAAAAACAGATATTTTCCATACCTAATTTTTTAGAATTATTTCTAGAACTAATTAAGATTATTTTTTCTTAACTGGAACAAAAATTAACTTTTAAGAAATAACCGATGTTCTTCCAGTATAGGAACACTTTAGTAAAAGAAAGAGTGAACAAAAACACATGTGTCCTTGGATCAAGCCAAAAAATCAGAAAGTTTACACTTTAAGGGCACTTCAAATGACACTCCCATGTAGGCTGATAGCAAAACCAGAAAAGCGCATCCATTTTAGCAGTGTAATACAACCCTGCGGGGAGTCTGTCAATTGAAGCTTTATCACACTCTAAACTCTTTTTCACTCAAACTGCCAGTTATCTATTTATCATTTCTCTGTGGTAATTCAGCCACAGTAAACATAGACACCTATGGTGACTTTGTAATTGGCCCTCATTACAATACCAAATTACCCTGCAGGACTGAGAACAAGAAAAAGAATGTTTGCGTATGCCCATGAGGTAATAAGCATTCTGAGGCAGAACTGGCTCAAGACAAACAACCACAAGCAGATATTTTCAATTATTTATATTGCTAATGTTAAAAATTATTTGTTTGCTTTAAAGCAAAAACTAAAATAACGGCCTATGTGAAATTCTAAACATTCAACAAGCCTACTGTATTAGTTTTATTTTTATATGATTCAAACTTTTGAGAGTTGAAGATCAATCAAAAAACAAAACCAGCACAGCTGGATTCTAGTTTACATAAAAGACTATTTGATTTCAATATACAATCTTAAATTTTACAATTGCATTCACCAGTGGGATTATGAAAACAGATAATTACACAATAATTTTGCCGATAACAAGTAGTAAAAAGGTTATGACAATGTTGGCAAGTTTTTTTATATTGACTATATAGTCAAAAATCAAATTTCAAGCATTTGAGGAACTTAGTAGATTAGATAGCTATTTATGGAAAGCAGTTTACTGAAGTATAAAATTTATGGTGTTTTTTTTATCATGAAGGGTATTTTTCCCTATTTAATTATACAATAAGCATTTGAGTTTTTTAAAATATTTTTGCCTCTCTTTGGAGAGAACTTTTTAAAAATACAGAATGAAGGTATTTCACAGGTCCTCAGTTTAAAAGAACTTATAACAGAAATACCTATGATGACAAAATTTCAATAATGTCTTTAGTTCAGTAATTCTGTATTTTCTTTCTTCTGAACAAGTCACTTAAGTTTTTTTATTGAAGTCCTTTAATAGTTATACTTCATAGTTTCATGTTTGAATATCTATTTAAGTATCTTTTGGATATTCCCAAATAAGGCTTGAATAAATTTCCATCTAATAAAAGAAAGCACTGAGAAAGAAAAGCATAATATAAAATAACTTATTCACAGTATATAGTAGAAGGTAGAAGGTGATAGATCAATTAAGTGAAATTTCAGGGCTATAGCTCTTAATCTTTTGTATAGAATGAACCCTGTTTAACAAAACACTACTGAAAGAACAACTTTCAAAATATATTAAAATATTATTGGTCATTTCATATACAATCAATTTATGGTTCACCAAATATTTCTGGTATAACTTCAGTTTTAGAGTAAACTAATTATTGAACCAGTACACAGACTACCAAGCTAATACTGTTCAAAATCATTTAAAAAAATCATGTCCTTAATAAGAAGGATTTCTTTATTTCTACCCAGCACAAATTCTTATTATCCTAGATCTCTTTGTAAAATTTTAAAACCACCAATGTCATATCTTTAAAGTTAATAACTATATAACTTTTTTGAAAGAGAAACTTGTGTTAATCAGAATTATGACAGGATAATCATTATACTTCTCATTCAATTAAAAAATTGTTTAAATTAAGGGACTAGGAAAAAGCTAATTATAATAAAAATCAAAAACAACAAGCAACTATAAACCAGAGACACAATGGTGGTGGGGGAGAGAAGGAAGTAGGATCAAAACAAGGGGGGTGGGAATTGTATGGGGACTATAACCATGATGAAAATGCGTACATTGTGCAAAAATGAAAAATGATGTAAAAAAATATATAAAATTAAAAAATCTGAAAAAATGTTTAAATTGCTCAAAGAGAATGCCTAAATAAACTATGTTCTTTTAAAGTTTTAAATATGCAAATTACTAAATTTAATTAGATGAAATCACTTAAACACTACTTTTTTAATCACTTAAACACTTTACCTCCTCATATGATATCAGTCATGTTTGACCATATTTGGTAGAGGGATTTAAAAAGAAGAAAATAAGAAGACACCTGACTAAAACTGAAAAGAATTTGAAGAATTTAAATATCCTAAGCTTTAGAACCAAAACCCTTAATTTTAAACTTGAATCAAATTTTCTTACAGTAAAATTATTTTTAATGTCAATCTAGCAATTAATTTTATTTTCTTAAGTTATTTAATAGCACTAGAAATGTACCTGTAAAACATAAAGTGAATACATGAAAAAGGTAACTTAATCAGCCTTATTTTTTCCTCTAAAACAAAATAATTTTACTCACATTTTTTCCATCCAGCAATTCCATGCACTTTTCTTTTCTATTGAAGTTACCTACTACTTCAGGGTGGACACAAGTATGATCCCTGCTGGAAAGAATAGTCATTGGTACCCCTGAGTATGCAGTCTTCCAGAGCTCTCTAGTAATCTGAGCAATCTGCTTGTGTGTACGTGTCCCAAAATATATTTTGGGTATCTTGGATATCCCACTCTTTTCTTTTTTCAAGGTATTTGAAGACTCTTGGCTGTTTTCTTGTTTAGTGGAGCAACAGCATCTAGAGCAGGGGCCAGGGGGCTGCAATGAAAGAAAAGATAACATATGGATTACCATTAAAAAATGTTATCAAACTGCTCGTTAAATCAGAATATAAATAATGAATCACAGATGTCAAAGAAAAAGAAGTTTCAAGATATTACACTGTCTAAAACTTGCCATTAAAGGAAAAGCAACAAATTCAATTTCAAATTAGCACTCTGTCGCTCCTTTGATAATTACAAATAATGGTTCCATGTTTGAATTGCTTTCTAACATATCAATCCAACTCTCAAACTAAGTATATTTTAACTCTTCTCTTTTATAATCATAAAAATTATAGGACAAAATGGAGGATTATTTTCATTTTTGCCTAGATTTTAAGTGAATTTGTGGCATATCAGTTTAGAATTGATAGTGTTATTTTTGTTTACAGACTAGCACTTTCAATTTTCTTAAACATATCAATATTTTAAAATTTATTTGATATAGCCTAAAAAAGAACAGAAATACCAAATAAAGCATCACCCCCCCACCCCCCAAAAAAAAAGAAATAACCAACTCCAGCAAAGGTCTGGAAATGAATGCAAATGATTAATATTTAATAATGAAGGAAGGTTGTTTGTGTGGAACAAGTATATCAGAAATTCAATTACCAGTCATGGAATGCAAATCTATCAATGAAACTGTCATTCCAGACAGCTTTCCCTGGACAATTTCATTTGCAATTGTTTGATAATTGAAATAGTGGTTAAGTGTATATATATATATATATATATATATATATATATATATATGTCTTCTTAAACACATCATAGGGGACATCAGGAATATAGTTTACTATTTACCTAATCTTTCTATTTCTAAACTCAAAAATTAAAAAATGTAATGCTATACATTAGAATCAATGGGTTCTTAGTAACAAACCCTTTCTTAACTTCAATTACTGCCCAAATGACACAGAATGCAGACTCATTTAAGAGAAATGGTCAGTTTATAGACGTCGTCACTGTTGGGGGTAAAAGCTAAATAGCACAGTTTAATAAGAGAATTTATACTGTAGAGTTTTAGTTTAGTTGAACAAATACACCATTTAACTGAAGTTTTTTTTTTAAATTATAATCAGTAAGATTAGCCTTCATAAACAAATGCTAAGTCATAGCATGTTACACCACAATACTGAGGATCAAGCTGTCTTTTAGCCTCAACTCAGTGGAAAAGCAAGTTCAAATTACTCCTAGTCTCGCTCAACCTTGTCCGCCATTAAATATTACAATACATGATAGAATGGATGTAAATGTGACCCTTCTGGAGCTGTCACTCACTGGGATAAAAGGTTCACTGATGTGCCAAATAAACAGTCAAAGCAGATAAAGTTACCGCCATGCTGGAATTGTTACATTCCCCTCTCAAGTTGCCAGTAACAGCAGATTTCATTACAGAGTACTGCCACATTAAATAGCCAGTTCCAAATATCCTGCCTTCTATATTGAATAATTACTTATTCACTGAAGGGATAAAAAGAAGAGTTATGAATGGGGCTCTTGTCAACAGTGAGGCAGGAAACAGCTGACATGTGGTTTATGTTACATATGTTGCAATATCTAACAATTTATGGTCACACAGAAAGGAATACAAATTATATGATGATATTACTGATTCTTTTTCTGGGCTTTGCAATGATCACATTAATTAATCAAATATAATAAAAGAATTAAAGTAATCCTAGATATTAGAATCAGTTTACTTTTTCTTACATGTTTTCACTTAATTATACTGTTTTTCTTCTCTATGACTCAGTTAAATTCATTCTCAATACAAGAACGTTAAGGCAAATGCATTGTTATATACTATATAGTTGTGTTATACCAAGCATAAAAGTAATTAATAAAGTGGTCTTTTCTCAAGGCTTATAGAACTACTTCTTGATGTAACACTTCTCAACATTAAATCCACTTACGCTTTATCACTTGCTCCTTTTATTTTAATTCCACTTTTTCCTAACCAAAAAATTCCAATAAACATGAATCAATTCCCCACCACAAGTAATTTAGTATATAACCTGAAGACCTCAAGTACATGTATGTGTGTATATGTTTTTTCCAAATAATTATTTTAAGTAAAAACGTTACATTAGTGTATAGTTCTATATCTGGTTGTCTTGAATTCAAGATTCTTAAATTTTAAAAGGGGCAAATTTGTTACTAATCATTTTAAAAGATGATCTGCTTGTCTTAAAATGCTATGCTAGTAGTTGTACTAATAATAACAAAAGTAAAATATTGGGTAGTTTTATAAAACTTCTCCACTAGATTAGCTTTATTTAGGCACCTTAAAGTTTTTAGGTATCTTGAAGTTTTTCACTCCATAAACTGAGAAAATTATAAACCATTACTATTTTTGTATTAAAACATGCTTTTGTTTTTGGTTTAAATTGCTCCTAATTAATTATAACATATAGGAATTTGAGGCTGACTCCTCAAGAAGATGGTTTTTCAGTAGATAGTGTGCAAGTAGAGTAGAAGATGGAAATTAAGAAAGAAAGTTGATTCTGTTCCTCTGCAATATTAAAGCAGAATTATTTCTTCAGAAGTGATCATCTATTGAAACGTCTATTTAAAGGACTTGACAAAATCCTATTTGAAAATAGAAAAAAAAAGTGAATATGGCAATAGAACGGTAATTTCAAAAAGACAATAACAAGAGAATATCTGCATCAAACCCAGCAACTTTCAATGCTATAAGAAAAGTGGAGAAAGAAACCTATAAACAGCAATGATGGGAAATCATAATAGCCTGTAATCCAATTAGTAGGCCAATACCTTATGGCCTCTCTTTGAAAAAACCCTTTGATCTAGGGGATCTGAAATACCAGGAACAAAAATCAAATAATTTTCACCTTTTGTTGTATATTTCTATTAACAAATGACCACGTTTATCTTCTCAGAAATATTTCCTTTTTGCTTTAACTCTTTAAATTCACAGAGACTGTATTAAAAAACTGAAGAACTTAAAAGCAGTAACTCTCACCCAATATATCTGAATGTTAAGTAAAATAAAACACATGCATGGGTTTTCCCAAACCTATAATCTCTAAGATTTATAAGTGGCTTATTGAGTGGCAGTAGAACCAAGAGGTGGCTTCTTCTGTCATAGCAAAAAGTGTCTAGAGTCCTTTTATGTTAACAAAAGGCAAGAAAACTAAATCCAAATAAGAGCAAAAATTGATGATCATTTAAAGAGAAACACAGGTATACATGTGGGTTGACAGCTGTATTATTTCCTTATGCAGGAGTCAAAGTTTAAAAATATACTTCAAATCTACAATACTAAAACTGCTCTAAGAAGGTCAACAACCAAGGATTTTAAGAAAATTTTCTTGAGTCTTTAATAATTTGTATCTATTCCCTCTCTTGTCCTACTATGTAGACATCAATCTAACTTTTTTGAAAGGATGAAGACAGATGATAAGATTGGGTCTCAAAAGAAAGACCAACTGCTGAGTTCTTGCCACTATTCCTTTCACAAAGCTATAATTAGAAGTTCAAGCAGATTAAGATAGTGCAACATTAACCTCTAAAGTTTCTTAAATTTCTCCAAACTTTCCCCACATCAACAAAAAAATTACTATGCCTAAATACTTGAAACATATAAAAGAGCATGTTGATTAAATATGTTTAAAAGTGAAAAAAAACAACCTAGGAACTATTTCATTGCTAGAGAAGTTATTTTGCTTTTTCATAAATCAGGTGAGCTCTCAAAAAGGAGGCTTTGAACTGAATTCTAAAAGCAGGCATACAGCATATATTTAATATGAAAATTTTAAGAAATAGAGGAAAAGAGACTAAAAAAAGCTTATTTGTATGAAATAAAGGGAAAACTATTAGACAATAACACAATGGTGTACCTCCCCATGACTTTCTATATAGGCATGCATGCATCTTTCAACCACACTGCAAAGTCCTTGAGGACAGAAACTGTCTTACTTTTTTTATATAGCTCATTCATTGAGCATGGTGTTTTGACATAATACAATTTTTTTAAATTTATTTTCTTACATCTTGGTTAATTTTTGGAAAACTTAATTTTTTTTAATTAATAGACTGTGACTTATGTCTCTAAACAAAGTACTGTACCCATGTACCATATTTTACTTATGACGTGCTTACATGATGTCCTCACTTGGAGCTTTTCACATATCAGAAAGACCCTTCAAGATAAAAAGGTTACTTTTAAAAGAAAAAGTACAGAATAAGTTGTTTTTCAAGACCAAAAAGAAATTTGTTATGCTAATATTTGGGCCACTTTTACTGTGAGTGATAGATAATGATGTATTCATTATTTAAATAATGACCATCATTTACTAAAGCTGTCCCTGCGCTAAGCACTTTTCATGTACTATCTCATTCATTCAATCATTCATTCACTCAAAAAACATTAGAATTTCTTGACACATTAAGGCAAATATAAAACAATGACAAGGGTCACCTTAGCTCATTGATTGAGTACTTCATTCCTTAGTTGTTCTAGAAAATGTAGTTTTGAAGGTTATCAATACCAATTTCATTCCTGAATTAAGAAACTGTTTTGTTCTCTAAGTGCATTATTCTAATAATATAATTACAATATATTCCTAAGGATTAACTATAAAATTTATAAAAACTATTTTAATTTATTATTGGTCAACATTTAAATCAACTGTCTTCCAACAAGAGTAACATTATGTTGTACAAGGAAAAAGCCAAAAATTCTCAATTAAGGAATTCTTTAGACCAAACACCAACAAATTTTTTCTGTAAAGGGACAGAAAGTAAATGTTTCAGGTTTTGTAGGCCATCTCTGTCCCTATAGGAAAATATTCTTTATGAACCCAATGTAAGCAAGAATTACTTAAGCAATATGCCAAAAGCACAAATGTCTAAAAAACAATTTCATTAAAATGTGAAATCTCGGGCAACATGTTGAGCAGCGCATTGTGAGGTGATCCGCAGCTTCTGCAGCACGAGTTTGATCCCCGGACTGCCAGGGAGAAACCCACATGGAGCAGCAGACCTCTCCTTCTGGCCCACTGCTCCCCTCAGCAATGTATTTCAGTCAGTCTGCCTTTTCTGCTCCCCACTCTGTCTCTGGTGAATCCTCTCACCCATCCACCCACCAGCATCTCTGGCCTATACCACAGCTCTTGTATTCATAAATAAATAAATCTTTAAAAAAAAAAAGTGAAATCTCCATTTAAAAAGACACTTAAAAAAAGGCAATCCCTATACTCAACAGAGGATAAGTATGCATAACATACAAAGAATTCCAACAAATCATCTTTAAAAAGACAAATCCAATAGATGGTGAAGAATAAGAAAAATCACTGAAGAGAAAAGCTGAAAGGTTAATTCTAAAAATATGTGAAACTTAACGCTCAACCTCATTATTAGTTAGGAAAACACAAATCAAAACCAAAATTAGATTTCATTTCACATCCATGAGACTGGGTGTTAGAGAAGATATAAAGTAGTTCTCACACTGCTGATACATGTATTTCTCACACTGCTGATACATGTATATAATGGCATATCCACTTTGGAGAGCAAATGGGTTGTCTAATGAAATCAGTAGTGGGTCCGTTTGATCCACCACTAGGTATACATACTAAAGAAATTCTTACACACTGACACAATAGGAATATTCTTTGCTGCTTTGTTTTAATAATAAGGAAAACAAAAACATCAACAGAAGAATGATAAATTGTAGGTTTTCAATCAGTGGAATACTGCATGAAATAAAAAGACGTGAAACAGAGCTGCACGTATTAACACAGAATAATATTTTTTTTTAATGTTGAGTGACTAAGTATGACTTAAATAAAATTTTATTCACCCCATAAAATTCCAAACATATTGCCAGGAATGAAACTATAAAAACTTCAGGTAGAGAATTAGAAATCCCCACTATGGTAGATAATCCTTGAAGCTAAGGACTGTAGTAAACAATATGAATGAAAAATGCTAAAAGCGCACAAAAGAAGTACAGCATATCAAATATACTCCATGCTGGTCCTTCCTCAACACTTATCACTCACAGAATAGCATTCACCTTAATCCTTCCTGATCAAAAATTTTCAGCCTAGTTTATTAGGAACTAGGTACATAATTTAGAACCACAGACTATCATAGAGGGTTTGAGATCACCCAGAAATTACAGACACAACTTTGTGTCTGTTTCTAAAAAGTGAGTCCATAATTTTCATACTCAAGACTGACATATTTGGGTGAGGGATTTATTCCAGAATTTATATCTGATTTTATAATGGAAACAGCATTTCTTTATAACCAATTTAGTCAGACATATTTATTTGGTGAAGGTATAAAGTAACAATCTAAAAATAATTTTATAAAGGTTCCGCCACTGCTTAGGAATTCATTTCACTTTTTAATGTTTTTTATTTATCTAATATTAACATAATTTTAAAATGTTCAGTCACTAATGTTTATTTCTATATCCATTTTACAGATGAAAAAAGTAAATTCTGAAAGAGTTCTCCAAGTTGCTATAAAATACATGATAAATTTGTGGAAAAGATGGAATTCCTAACTTCAAATCGTAAAACAAACCTTTAGCAAGACCATTTTCATCTACCATCTAAAGTGGCAAAAACACTGGTTTTCGTTTTATAGTATTCAAAACTTCATGCACGTAAGAGCTGGTAGCAAAAAGCCAATGAACATATAATAACACTACAATCATTGAGGCATAAAAAACGAGGCTTTACTGTTAACCTTTATCAACGACTTGCTGTTGTCCAAGTCATCGAAACAGGTACTGAATGCCTGTTGTGCAAAATCTCACATAAGCACACACTCCAGTAAGATAGCAAAAGTGACATAACTATACCTTTTCAACTATTCTTTCTAAAAAATTCAAACAGCAGTAGTACTCTACTGCAGTTTCATGATTAAACTGCACAAAGCAGCTGTTTATCCACTCACAGCAACCAGCAGGTGAACCTGATTCAATATTTATCACAGGCTTTCACAGATCACTGCTAACCAACCAAACGTTTTAATTAAGCTGGAACTTGCTTCAAAGAGCTCATTCAAGATGTCAATCAGCAGGCAAGGGATCAGATACAGTGTCAGGTGAGAGTGTGTAATACAAATCCACAACTTTCTTCATCCCATCGCTGTAAATTAGCCTGCTCTAAAGTTCAGACTCTGATTGTAACAGACTGCCAGTCTCCTGGAATGTGTAACTGAAGTCACTCAAATTCTATTGTGAAGGTTGTAAGCAATATGTTAAACTGCAATGGGCTAGCACATTAAGACAGATCCTTTTCACGGTTGTTTTTTGATACCATAAGTGTTTGTTACCCTACTCTCCACTTACTGTTTACTTTCTTACCTAGTGTAAATGGGAATTCCTTAACACAGTTGTCCCAGTTTCTGAAAAGTTTATGTTTCAGTAGAATTAATCAAAAAAGACACAATTATAATTTTTATCTAAAAATATACTAGAACAATCTTATTCTATTAAGAATTCTCAATTTAAGAACAAACATATCATAAAAATGACCAAACTGCTATAAAGCAAGGTCTCCTGGAATAACAACACTTCACACAGATGTGACTATAGATGAGTCTCAAGCTATAGTGGTGAAGAACACGGACAAACCTCATGAGAAATACCTGGAGTGTTTAGAACCAGCAGAGGAGGAGAGAGGTGAGAGAAAAAAGAGAACGCTCTATCTTAGAATGGCAGCTAAAAATCGTAAATGGAATGACAAAACTCAAAAAAATCACCATTTTGCAATTCCTACATAATAACTGATTCCTGCAAGCTATTTAAATGATGAATAAAATCTTCTGGTGAAAAGTTGTTGGGGAACAAAATATTCACATACACTCCAAGTATTATCCCATCTTGTAAGTGTTAAGATTACTTATTAATTATAAAAGGAAAATGTGCTTTTATGATGGAGAGACCTGGTAGTCACCATTTTAATGAAGTGGTTAAAGCAGCAGTGAGACAAAAGGTATCATGTGCCTCTTGATGGGGTATAATAAGAACTATACTTATTTGGTCTTCTTGAACAAAACTACAATTACAAGTTCCAAACAATCAAAACACAAATTAAAAGAACCCAGGAATAAAGAGCCCATGGTTAAAAGACACACATATATAATTCACTTGGTGAAAATTAATCCAACTGCACTCTTATGACAGATGTATATGATATTTCAAAAAGGTTTTTAAAAAATCCTGTCCCTTGGGAATGCAGATTTATTTCCTCCATTATAGTATTTTTTTTAATTTTTAAGATTTATTTTATTTATTTGTGCATATAAGAACTGGGATCTAGGCCAGAGGTGTAGGGGGTGAGAGGATTCACCAGAGACAGACTGAGGGGCAGAACAGGCAGATCTCCTGAATTACACTACTGAGGGAAGCAGTGGGCAAGAGAGGAGAGGTCTGCTGTACCATTGAGTAAGTTCCCTGGCCAGGGATCAAACTCATGCCACAGTGGCTGGTGACAGCTTGAGAGTGCTGAGACTTTAACACACTTCCTTATGGTATTTTGGTACTTTTTCAAATTTTCTTTATTAAATCTTTGAAGAAGATGAGAAAGCTGTTCCGAGTAATCATCTTCCACATATTAACCAAAATATTATAAAGAAAAGCTATACAAAACAGAGGTTTTTGCATCTTTCACAGGTATTAAAAATTAGGTATGTTATCAATTTAAAAGACTTAAGCAGCTATCCAACTGAACCTTCTGTGATGATGAAACATTTTGTATCTGCATCATTCAATACACTTGCCACCAGCTACACATGGCTAGTGAGCACTTGAAATCTGATTAGTGCCACTGAGGAAGTTTAATTTCAATTGACTTAAATAGTTACATGTAGCTAACATATCAGTTTAGATTTTAATGTTACAACAGGTTTGAGAATAAATAAAAATGTTTAGAAAAAAAGATGGGGCCTTCCCTGGTGGTGTAGGCGATTGAGGGCAGCACTGTCTGCAGCCTCTACAGTGCCGGTTCGATCCTGGCCGGACTGCGAGGGTCCCACATGGCGTGGCAGACCTCTTCTGTCTCGCCCGCTGCTTCCCTCAGCAGTGTATTTCATCAGTCTGCCTGTTCTGTTCCCCGCTCTGTCTCTGGTGAATCCTCTCACCCTCCCACGCATCTGGCCTGTACCCCGGTTCTTGTATAAATAAATAAATCTTTAAAAAAAAAGAAAAAAGAAAAAAAGGACAAGAATAGTATATATTCTTATATATGTAAGAATTTTAGATGTTATCCCAAGCACTTCATTAGTCCTAGGTCTACCCCTTCATTCTGAAAATTGTTCGTTTAAGCCCTTGCTGAAAAGGTAGACCTAATATTTACATTTATAACACACGCCCGTACCAAAATATCCTCCCAGGCAGAGTTGATTCACTACAGGAAACAGACCAGAACATTTCATAGACTTTGACTTTCATTTGAGATCTCCTGGTAAAATCATAAGAAAGAGGATAAGCATCCATAATCACCACTCTACAAAATAAATGAGAGAACTCTGCAGAAAAAAAGCAGAGAAGATATACTTGAGGCCCCCACAAAAAGACAAGTGGCTTAGGGCCTCCCCGGTGGCGCAGCGGTTGAGCGCTGGGTTGCGAAGCTGCCCGCAGCCTCTGCAGCGCCGGTTCAATCCCCGGCTGCTTCCCGGCCACCGGAGGAGGGTCCCACATGGCGCGCAGACCTCTCCTGCCGCCCGCTACTCCCCTCAGCAGTGTGCTTTGGTCCTTCTGCCTGCTGTGCTCCCCACTCTGGCTCTGGTGAATTCTCTCACCCTCCTGCGTTTCTGACTGTACCCAGTGCATGTATAAACAAAACAAACAAATAAATAAATAAAATAAAAACATGCCTCTATTAAAAAAAAAAAAATTAAAAAAAAAAAAGACAAGTGGCTTAAAAACTTGGACGTTCAATAAGGGCAGCTGTATTTCCTGCTTGATCTTTCTTTGAGTAGGTAGGTTTCTGTTTCTCCAACAGCAAATCACTTCTGATTAAGTGAGGTAGCATTTCAAATCAGTGCGGGAAAATATTCAATTCATATTTAAAAAAATGACAATTTAGGGAAAATTTAGTTAGATCCTACCTCCCTCCTATATCAAAGTAATTTACAGATGGCTTAAACATTAATACATATAAACTGAACCCAAGAGACTTTCAGTCACCATGGTAGACTAGACATACACATTTGCCTTCTCCTCTACCTAAAACACCACTGAAATAAACTTAGTATGTAACTGAGGTGTCAAACTGGAAGCCTACAGATCATATATGGTTGACAATAATGTTTTGAATGGCTAGAGAGAGCTTTAGAAATTTGATCCACTTGAAAATTGTTAGATGAATTTCCAATTTTAGCTTCTTTTGGAAAAACTGGATTGTCAGTAATACTGCATCCGTATTCCTATAGGGCAATAATCAGTCAGTGTTCAGTAGACTGCCACATTTATATGCGGCATGTACTCCTGAGATTTAAATTCATGCAAATACTGAAAAAAACCTACACCAGCTACCCAATTCTCTGTCTTAAATATGAACTGACAATCAAGAATGACCAACATATGAGAAGAGCAACAGTGTAACAGAGAATGTCCAAAATAAAACAAATGAATAGTCACTCAGTGGGAAATTCATACATAATTGAAGGGTCATTTTTAAAAAACAAACTCTGAACTACATTTAAGAAAATAACACTTCTTTTGAAAAAGAAATAATCATAGTTTAAGAACAAGCTCTTTAAGAAATTACAAGAGAATTTTCCTAAGTTGAAGAAGTCTCTGAGTCTTCAATAAAATAAAACCCACTAAGTAACTAGCATAGTGAATGAAAAAGATTCAGCCATAAAAGATATAAACGAAAATGACAGAACAGTCCCAATCAACAGAATGGACTGCAGTTATTAAAAATGATGTAGGACATTAAATGACATGAAAAATTAACCCTGACTTACTATAAAGAGAAACAATTGGACTTTATTTGCCTCCTGAGTGATACAGTAACACACTTTGTGTTATTTCTGAAAAATAAAAAAACAAGAACAAAATCAAACCTGAGTCAAATTCATCCTCTAGATCAGTCATTACTAGAAATATGGGGTTAGAGGTCTATCTTCAATGACATCATGAGGATAAAATCAAACAAATCCTGAATATAAGAAATCCGACAAGACAAATAATGCAGATGGGCAAATAAATGACCTCTCTCTTAAAAGCTGTGGATGTACCACGCTTGGATTCTAATTTTTTTAAAATAGCATTTTTAAACAATTAAAGACAACTGTAAATAGACTGGGTATTAAACAAAGAACTATTAAATTTTTATTTATTTTTCTTTTTTCTTTTTTTTTAGAGAAAGGAACTTTTTTTTTTTTTTAAGATTTATTTATACAAGCACTGGGTACAGTCAGAAGCGCGGGAGGGTGAGAGAATTCACCAGAACCAGAGCAGGCAGAAGGACCGAAGTACACTGCTGAGGGGAGCAGCGGGCGGCAGGGGAGGTCTGTACACCATGTGGGACCCTCCTCCAGTGGCCAGGGAGCAGGGATCGAACCGGCACTGCAGAGGCTGCGGGCAGCTCGCAACCCAGCGCTCAACTGCTGAGCCACCGGGGAGGCCCCACAAATTCTTTTTTATAAAACATAGATAACTCTGATCTTAAACCAAATCTAGATCCTCTCACCAAAAATATCAAGAGGTTATCACCAAAGAATACTGAAATAATGAATTCTAAATATAACACCAAATAGGACTTTTGTACACCTACGTGTCTACACACACACAAAGACACACACACAGAGCCACAAGCAATAATTCAGCATTAGGACATCTCTTAATATAGTTTATTATATTAGAAAATAAATTGTAAAAAATTATATTCATTTCTATAGTTTTTATTCTTCATGAAAATGCTGACTAAAAAGAGTATTTTACACTATTAGTCTTCCTATTATTTATAATTATACTTGTACTTATAATTCTTTATCATGACAAAATTATATGGAGATTAATACACAATGATATAATTTATATAAGTATATTTTTATATAATTTAATATATGCATTAATGTATACATATATAATCTTCAAAAGCTAGTATCATGCAAATGGGGAAACACTAGAGGATTTCCATCAGGGTCTCAAAAAAAACAAAGATGACCATACTTCCTAGTGTCCCTGGGACAATCCCAGCCTGTATCTGTTGTTTCAGTTTAATTAATAATAATGTGCCCCATCACCTTCATTCTCAGAAGTGTCTTGGTTTAAACAATAAATGATATGCTATTACTGCTATTATAACATCACTTTATTCTGGAGTTAATATGTAAAATTGCAAAGGAGGTAAAGTAATCACTATAGAAGATAATAATTATATATTTGGAAAAAAGAGAAAATTTCCTGGAACTATTACATACAATAAAATAATTCATTAGCATGGCTTAGTTAAAAACAAAAACACAGAAATTGATACTCTGTATGTATAAAACCACAACAAACTAGAAAAGGTAACAAGAAAAATTCAAATTATATGGAAATAAAAGACAAACTATCTAAGAATCAACTTAAAAATCATTTAAGAAGATTAGTAAGAGGATGTATTCATTAACTAGGTGGGGGAGTCCTTTCACTTTATATATATATTAACTCTATATAAATTCTACATCACATATACTTCAAATATCTTATGTTGTCACTAATCTCAATAAAACTGAAAAAAAGGTAAGAAAACTTTAACTACTACTGAAGGAAATAAGAAAAACAAATGGAAACAGAATGATCATAAAGTAAATTATCTTTTAAATAATCTACACAATATATCAAGAATATTTTTTACCTACACAACCTCATTCTAAAGTACTTATGTTTTTAAAAAAACAAGCAAAATTAGCCAAAATACTTTTTAAAGAAGGAACTAGACACATAAAATATTAATGAGCTATAATAATCAAAACAGGGTAGATCAATGGAAAATAAAATAGAAAGTACAAAAACAGAGCCAAATACATGAAGAAATTCAGAATATCATAAAGGCATAAAGGTTGCATCTCAAATCAGTAGTGAAAAGAACTAATCAAAAAAGGATGTTGAAATAACTGGGTTGCAATGGGGAGGGAGGGGGAAGTTATGTTTAAAACCCATACAATTCACCAGAATAAAATGCATGTTTAAATGTCAGAAACTAAGCACTAAGAATATTTAAGTCGGGGTCTCTCTGATGGTGCAAGGGGTTAACAGGTGACCTACAAAGCTATCTGCAGCCACTGCAGCACGAGTTCGATCCCCAGCCAGGGAGCTACCCACATGGTGCAGCAGACCTCTCCTGCCTTGCCCTCTGCTCCCCTCAGCAGTGTATTTCAGTCAATCTGGCTGTTCTGTTCCCCACTCTGTCTCTGGTGAATCCTCTCACCGCCCACACCACTGGCCTGTATGCATAAATAAATATTTTTTTTAAAAAAAGAATGTTTAAGTTATATTTGAGTGAAAAGGGTTTAAGTGTAACAAAAACCTAGAGACCATAAGAGACTGACAAATTCAACTACAAAAAATCAAAA
Organism: Talpa occidentalis; assembly: GCF_014898055.3. Lineage (NCBI taxonomy): Eukaryota > Metazoa > Chordata > Mammalia > Eulipotyphla > Talpidae > Talpa > Talpa occidentalis. Next base: position 108,183,821 of record NW_023605083.1, read on the forward strand.
TTTCTTCCACGGTCAAAGTCATTATAAACAAAGTCAAAAGGCCAATAAGAACAAAAAAAAAAAACCCATGCAATTCATCATAAACCATGCAATTCATCATTAAAAAACCATGCAATTCATCATAAAACAGTTAAGAAAAAAAGTCAACAATCTAATTGGCAAAGGAGATAACCAGATATTTGAAAAGATATTCAACTTCACTGTCATTTTAATATATTAAAATGAAATGGTATTTTTTTACTTAATCAGGCAGAAAAAATCAAAGATTGACAACACACTTATTTACAAGAGTGGGACACACATATATATGCACTTACATGTATGTGTGCATGTGTATTATGGGTATTTTTCTTACATATGTGTATATTTGTTTTTAAAATTTTGTAGAATTAGGGGGTTCCCAGGTGGTGTAGGGGTTAAGTCTCAGGACTATCACTGCTATGATGACCTGAGTTCAATCCCCAGCCAGGGAGCTAACCCACATGGGGCAGCAGAACTCTCCTATCTTGCCTGCTGCTCCCCTCATCAATGTATTTCAATCAGTCCACCTGTTCTGCTCCCCACTTTGTGTCTGGTGAATTTTCTCACCCTCCACCTCTGGTCTATACCCCAGTTCTTCCACACAAAAATAATAACAAAATTTTTCAGAATTTATAAGAAACCAGAAACAACAGTTGCCACTGGGACAGGAAACAAAATGGCTGAGATACCAGGTTTGGGGGACACTTTTATACCCTTCTTTTGTTCTTCTTGAATATTATACCTTAGGTATATATCACTTTTCAAAAATAGACAAATGGAATGTAAATTTAAAAAATTAAAATACCAAACTGCCTTCCTCTGATCTGTCACCTCCCCATAATGTTCATAACAATGCATACAGAAGTAGGGCATACTGACATAACTATTTTACTCTCAAGAGATTGAAAACTGAATGAAAATTATTAGTAGAATAAGTAACAAAAAATAACGTCACATTGGCCAAAATGCATAGGATAAAATTTGTTGACTAAAAATTTGCTGTAGAACCAATTACTTGAAAAAAAGTGATTGGCAACATTTCACCTAGAAATTTTGAGTATGTTAGAAATAATGGCCAAAAAAACCCCACCGACAATGACAGAAATCGTAATCAATAAAAAGTTGATATGGCTAAAAACACTGATGAATAAAAAGTATTCCATAAAGGACATACATAGAAATAGTAAAATTAAAAGAAAAAAAAAATAAGAGAAGAAATATAATACAATTAAATGATAAGTAGACTTAGATTAACTTTCTAATTTTTTCTTTATACTCTCTGGTGTTACTTGAATTACTTATAATGAGAAAATGTAATTTTTATAAAAATAATCACACTTGTAAAAACAACATATACAAATATTATACAGGTAGAAATACTACCAAAGAGAGCAATTAGCTTTTCATTCTTTGCAGCATCATCCTACTCAGTTTAGTAAGGGTTTCCTTAGTAAAAAGGAAGAAAAAAGTAAGACTGGTTATTATTTGTGTGGGGTCCACCAAGTTTTGAGTTTAGAATTGGTACAGTCCCATATGAAAATAAAGTCCAAGGTGTGTTAATGTTGTTGAATTAAAGGCTGAAGTAAATAGATCACGAGTTAGAAAGAAGGATGAGGATGTATGGTCAGAAAGTGAGAATTAATTTTAATTTCCTGATTTGTATGGTTATACTATGGTTATACAGAAGAATATCTGGTCATAGGAAATAGACACTGAAGTGTTCCAGAGTGATGGAGTATCAAGTGAACAACTTAAACTCAACTGGTTCAGGAAACAAAAAATATATATATACACGTGTGTGTGTGTGTGTGTGTGTGTGTGTGTATACATGTATTGTGCTTCCAATTTTTGTATAATGTTGTGACTATGTAAAAATCTTTAAAAACTAAAATAAACAAATCTACTGGCCAGACAACTGATCAATTAACAGTAGTTTTCTACTTTTTAAACATAAGGGAAGCTTCTACATGGCAACTGTTGATTCGTCTATCACCGAGTATATATCTATATCAACTGGGTTGCTATACGTATTTCAATGAGTATTTCCATATATCAAGAAAAATAATTGTCAACACCACATTCACTCAACATGATAAAGGAGATCTGAAATAATTTTGAGAATTAGCCTATTTATTTCCATTATAGAGGTCAATATCATGATTGCTATAAGCTTTCAGAAAAATGTAATTGTTGCAACTGAAGGAAACTCACTCAGCAATTACTCATTCATTTTATCATCCTTCCCTTGGGTAAAATTATAGATAAAGCAAGTAAGTTATACTAATATCACTAACTTCTCACCTCACTTACCAAAATTAAAAAACAGGACAAAATTTGGTAAACATTTTCTTTAAAGGGTCAGAGAAAAAAATTTTAGCATTTGTGAGCCACATGATATGTCACAACTATTCAACTACCAATTTAGCATAAAAGCAACTTCCAATACTATATAAGTAAATGTAAACTGTGTTTTCCAAAATTTATAAAAACAGGAATCAGGCAATATTCAGTACATGGACTGTTGTTTGCCAACTCCTGAACTCCTGATGCAGAGAGGGGGAGGTGGGGAGGGGAAAGTGAGATTAGGGGGCCTCCCTGGTGGCCTAGGGGCTAAGTCTCAGCACTACCACCACAAAGGTCCACTGCAATGGCAATGCCCTGAGTTTGATCCCCAGCCAGGGAGCAAACTCAAATAGCACAGCAGATTTCTTTGGTTTTACCCGCTGTCCCCCTCAGCAGTGTATTTCAGTACATCTGCCTGTTCTGCCCCCCACTCTGTCTCTGATGAATCCTCTTACCCTAACCCCTACACCTCTGGCCTACATCTCAGTTCTTCTATGCAAAAATAAATAAAATCTTTAACGAAAAAAGGATTAGATCAAAAAGTATGCATCCAAACAGACCAGTTAAAATTTGGATTTTTAAAATCCTTTCTAAGGCCATGACATATATTAAGTAAAAAATAAATGCTATATTGCACTAAAATCTCAATTTTATAAATAGTCCATGTATAACAAATATATTTTATATTCTTACTATAGTGTGTGTGTGTGTGTGTGTATGACAAAATGATTGTAAATTCTACCTATCTCTCTATATAAGTCCCTTTGCAAGGTCACTTTGTAGCTCTTCTTACCAAAAGATGAACTCTACCCCTTGAATCTATATTTAGCCATGTGACTTGCTTTGGTGACTAGAACAGTAGCAAATATGACACAAAATAAGCTCAAAAGGTATTTGCACATTGGGATTTACTCACTTGTTGCTCCTGAAACCCTGGAGCCACCATATACAATAGCCAGAATTAGCCTGAGAAAAACCAACTTAAAGTTCCCAGCTGACTGCCAACCAACTTCCTGAAGCAGAGCACCTTGCTGACTTGCAGCTGACCTGCAGCTGACCACAGACGCATGAGTGGCCCAGCTGAGATCAGCAGAAGAAATGCCCAACTGAGTCCTGCCTAATTTGCTGACCCCCAGAAAGTAAGCTAAATAAGTGGTTTGTTACACAGCAATGGATAACTAATTGTGTGTGTGTGTGTGTGTGTGTGTGTGTGTGTGTGTAAGAATAAATAGCAAGCAAAATATTAGAGGTTGATACTGTTCTATCTCAGTTCCATGGAACTTGCCCTTGGGCCGCATTTTTTAAAACTAGACAAATTTGACCCAGACTCTAAATAAAAAGCACCTAATCTTTCTGTGAATACTGCCTGGTCCAAATACAAAAATCTGGCCCATAAATGGGATCCTCAGCTTTAACACTCATCTCCAGCGAAACCTCTTTTGCCATCACCAAGGCAAGAGGTAAAATGCTGGGGACCAACATGATGGACCCACTGTAGCTAGCTGGTGTGGGGAGCTGCCCCTAGTATCAGCAAGAAGGTACCTGGATCTTTGTGCCAGTGCAAAGATTACTGCATGTCTTTGATGCTTTCCAGCTATGGGGAAACTGGACTCTCCTTCTGTCTACCTTAAGATACTGTTCTGATCCATTCCATAGTCAGAGAATTCTATTTCCCTGTGTTTTCCTAATCTTAAAGTCTAGACTGTTTAAGGTAAAAACTGCGGAGTTACTTTGGACTTGCTAATAAGCTGTACAGAATGCTTACTGGGTGAATAAAAACTTCTAAATTGCTTATTGGACTTGTGAAAGTTTAGTTTCTTTTTTTTTTTAAAGATTTATTTATTTATACAAGCACTGGGTATAGTCAGAAGCGCAGGAGGGTGAGAGAATTCACCAGAGCCAGAGCAGCGAGCAGAACAGGCAGACAGACGAAGTACACTGCTGGGGGAGCAGCGGGCAGCAGGAGAGGTCTGCGCGCCATGTGGGACTCTCGCCCGGTGGCCAGGGATCTAAACGGTGCTGCAGAGGCTGCAGCAGCTTCGCAACCCAGCGCTCAACTGCAGTGCCACCAGGGAGGCCCAAGTTTAATTTCTTATTGAAACTAATCAATCTGATAAAAACTATAAAGTAGAAATGCAACTAACTTTCTTCGCTCTAAATTCCAAACCTCAGATTTCTGATAAGAGTCTAGGAACAGACAAACTTAAAAGAAGATCTTAACTTGTCTCTTCTCCTGTCCTCCTATGAATGGTCCCTGAGGGAAAAAAAGTGCAGGTCCTTAATCTTGGCAATTTTTTCACCCATTTATTCAACAAACATGTAAGTACCTACTAGGTACAGGTCCTGTGCCTGATAGTGGCCATAAAAAGTGAACAAAAGACATTTCTCTATGGACAGCCTGGCAAGGAAGCCACAAAATAATTAAATCTAAAAATACATATTATCCAGTAATTATAAACTTTGGTAAGCATTATAAAGGACAGGATATTGAGAAACCAAAAATGGAACTAATCTTAATCACCTATATGAGACTGCATATAATATGACCTGGTACAGTACAAAAATGAACTATCTTTCACCCAAACATAATCTGGAAGAGTTTATACAGAGGTAGAATAATGAGGTGGTTGAGAAGATTAATTCTAGAGCCAGACTGCCTGGCTTTAAAATGAGCCTCTACTCATCAGCTTTGTGACATGAACAAGCTACTTAAATTCTCTGTACCTCAATTTCCTCATCTGTCACTGAAGACGATACTAATATCGTCTTCACAGGGTTACTATAAGGTTTGAATTAAAATACTTTTATTTTGAAAACTGTCAAATATACATGAGTTAAAAGAACTTGCAATTAGCTCTAAACTCATGAACTGCTATTCACCATGTGAGTTAGTGTTTAGAGGAGCTTCTGGCCTATTATGCATTGTATCACTATATAAGCATTTATGTCAAATGAAAGTAAATGAAGACTATGAGAAAATGACTTATAAAGTACTTTAATAAAAAATTCATAATTTCTTTCCCTGAAATATTAGAGAACATCTTAAATATTGAAGGAAAAGAGGAAGGGAGGGAGGCAAAGTGGGAATAAGGGAGAAGGGTGGAGATAAACAAAAGCCAGGGGTTTGAAAGGAGAAAAATAGCCAAAACTTTTGTCCAATATCAACACTTCACCTGAAGGTCAACAGCGCACTCTGCTGGACCCACATCTCCTCTACATACTATGCCAAAGTTACAAACTAAAAAATAATAAATCTTCACAGAATACTACACTAAATAAAGAATAACTTTCATAAAAATATGCAGACAATGTTAGCATTTAATAAACAAGTAAAAATTTAATAAACAAGTAAAATTTTAATAAATAAAAAAATCAAAGGTAGGCATAGGTGTATATCTTTGAGATAACTCACCCATAATGAAGATTTACAAAAAGGAAGAGAATGTAAATAAAATATAGGGAAAATGATAATTAATAGTGGAACAAAATAATATCACAATGATAACATTCTACTGCTTAAGCTGTTCTGATCAATGGTGAACTGTAGATAAAAGGGTGGTACTAATAGGTTATACTATATAGTCTACAAGAAAAAAAGAACAATTAGAGCTCAACCATATGGTCTCTCTGTCATTGCAAAAGTACTTTGATGTCTGATAAATCTGCTTTACGCATGTTTAATTATGATGGCACTCAGTAGGCATGGAGTAGTACCTGTTCCAACTAGCCAGGCTGAGAAATCTGACAATTCATTTAGCACTAAGTAGAGAACTCAGGAGGACTACCCTTTATTATTTTTTTTAAAGATTTATTTATTTATGCATACAAGAACTGGGGTATAGGCCAGAGGTGTGGCGGGTGAGAGGATTCACCAGAGACAGAGTGGGAAACAGAACAGGCGGATATACTGAAATACACTGCTGAGGGGAGCAGCTGGACAGTGAGGAGAGGTCTGCTGGCCATGTGAGTTGCTCCCTGGCCAGGGATTGAACTTGTGCTGCAGAGGCTGTGGATTGCTTCATATGCGGTACTTAACCCTTGTGCCACCAAGGAGGCCCCAGGACTACCTTCTATTGAGGTAACTTGAAACTACACCCTGCTCAGGTCCCACCTAACAAACCCTAAAAGCAAGGCCCAAAAGATTGAGCTAATTTGAAGTATCTTACCTGTGTCTCAAAACTCCAGGGCATTTATAGAAATATAACATCTATCACCCACAAGGTAAAAACTGCAATATCCAAAATTAAATTAATTAATTTATTTTTATTTATTTTTTAATTTAAATTTTATTTTTATATTACCCATACAATTACAACCCCCTTATTTTTACCCCAAGCCCTCCTTTCCCCACTCCCACCCCTCACCCTCCATAGAGTGTCTCTTGTTCATAGTTATTTGTTGATTTCAAAATTAAATTTAAAATGCCAGTTATGGGGCCTTCCCGGTGGCGCAGCGGTTGAGCGCTGGGTTGCGAAGCTGCCTGCAGTCTCTGCAGCGCAGGTTCGATCCCCGGCTACTCCCTGGCCACCGGAGGAGGGTCCCGCATGGTGCACAGACCTCTCCTGCTGCCCGCTGCTCCCCCAGCAGTGTACTTCGGTCTTTCTGCCTGCTCTGCTCTCCGCTCTGGCTCTGGTGAATTCTCTTACCCTCCCACGCTTCTAACTGTACCCAGTGCTTGCATAAATAAATAAATAAATCTTTTAAATACATAAATAAATAAATCTTTTAAATAAATAAATAAATAAATAAATAAAATGCCAGTTATGGGCTTCCCTGGTGGCCCAAGGGTTGGTTAAGTGCTGCAATGGCCCACCACTGCAGCTTGAGTTAGAACCCCGACCAGGGGCTAACCCACATATGTTGCAGCAGCCCTCAGCAGTATATTTCAGTCATTCTGCCTGTTCTGTTCCCTACTCTGTCTCTGGTGAATCCCCTTACCACCCCTACACCTCTGGCCTTCGACCCAGTTTTTCTACACAAAATAAAAATGCCAGATATGGAAATTATGGAAAAGAAAATTATTCTTTAATGACTAAAAGCAAAACTGTTGTTGCCTGAATGAGGAAAACTGGGACACAAAGAGGTTACCATCTCACACATTCATACCAGAGTTATTTGATACACAATAGCTTGTACCAGAGTTGTTTTCTACTGTTCTTTGAATGATACCATTCTTCCTCTTATTTTTCAAAACTGGATTTAGCAAAATCCATTATTTTCCTTTCTCAACCTGATAGATGGCATAAATACATACCTTTTGTGGAGAATAGGAGTTTATCTTTCCTAAAGGGGAGTTGAGTTGTGTAGTCTTTCCCGGTGCAACTGTTGCATCTAAATGCTGTGCCTCCTTCTCAAAACAATGACGTTTTCTAATCTTAAACACAGAACCAAAATTTAAACCAAGTTTAATATAAACAAAAAGTCTGATCAGGGTAGTTGTTCCCAAGGTCAAAATAACTATAATGTGTTCTGAGCATTAAAAAAAAAATGATTGGGCCTCCCCTGTGGCGCAGCGGTTGAGCGCTGGGTTGCGAAGCTGCCTGCAGCCTCTGCAACCACCGGTTCGATCCCCGAATGCTCCCCGGCCACCAGAGGAGGGTCCCACATGGCCCGCAGACCTCTCCTGCCGCCCGCTGCTCCCCTCAGCAGTGTACTTCGGTCCTTCTGCCTGCTCTGCTCCCCGCTCTGGCTCTGGTGAATTCTCTCACCCTCTCGCGCTTCTGACTGTGCCCAGTGCTTGTATAAATAAATAAAATTAAAAAAAAAAAAATTACTTCTAATTGACAATCAAATAATTTTTAAAACAAAAATATGTACCTCACTATAAAACTTAAATAGAATACAGTAATATCTCTTAAATCTTAACCAAAATAACTTTTTTTAGTGACATATCAGAGTATTATAAAATGACCTTCCCATAAAATTGACTCATGATAGGACACTAAGTATAGTTTTATAGTAAAGTTTAATTACATATCTAATGGGAAAAGTAACTAAAATTTTAGTTTATTCTAGGATGAAACAGTCAGAATAAAAGTTTAAAATGTAAATACTCATGATTCCTACATGACAGAATAAATTGATTTCTATTAGATATTTGATAATAAAGTTATATCTCACTAAATTTCTTTTATAAATACTAGGTTTTCTTCCCAAACTGTCTATGCTTTTTCCAACTTCCCAAAAACCCATTTACTTAAATTATAGAGAGGAAAAAAAGCATTTCAATTGATAATGTCTTTTCTACCAAAAGAGAAATGAGTCAATGAATTTGGGGTATACATGCTATATACTTTGGAGCCTACAACATCCAATATATGCACACATTCTTGGAGGGGAAGGGATCTCCATGAATTCATTTCTTTTTTTTTTTTAAAGATTTATTTATTTATACAAGAGCTGGGGTACAGGCCAGAGGCTTGGGAGGGTGAGAAAATTCACCAGAGCCAGAGCGGGGAGTAGAACAGGCAGACTGACAAAGTACACTGCTGAGGGGAGCAGCAGGAGCACCAGAAGAGGTCTGCGCACCATGTGGGCCGCTGGCGAAGGTCTGTGCACCTTCGCCAGCGGCCAGGGATTGAACCGGCACTGCAGCGGCTGCGCGCAGCTTGCAGCCCAGTGCTCAACCGCTGTGCCACTGGGGAGGCCCACCAACATATATCTTAAGTAGGTACTTTATGTCAAATTCCTTATAAGAAAGCACCATGTAATTTCATTATGACACATTATCTTGAATAATCTATAGCAAACTCCTTTGTGATAAATAACTATATAAAATGAAGTTACAATCACTTACCATTTAATGTTTGTGACATGACCCAACTAATCTCTGTGTCAACAAGTGTCACTAAAAAGTAGATTGATAAACTAACTACCTCCTTCACTGACTACTAACAGTATTGTTTCACTGCAATAAACTCCATTTACCTGTTGTGTAGTTTCTAAGGGTCTGATTCTTTTCTTCTCCACTTGAAAATCATCATTTTCACCTCTGTATGTGGATGTCTGTTTTTTGGCAGACAGCTTTGCAGCCAAAGTAGTTTTCTCAGGAGAGTCTTAGATAAGAAGTCATAAAAATTAGTGCAAGTAACATTTATAGGTCTCATAATAACAATAATTAAGACTCTTATTACAGATAGCAATAGTTCCAGGCAAAATATAAATTACTTAACATATTTGCAGAGAATGACCCTGTCTCCCTAAAATATATATAGTGCTGTAAACCAACATTATCTCAGTAAACATAATTAGGAGAAAAAAGAAAAATATAAATTACCATTACAAGCTCGTGAAGAGCTTCTATTTCTTTCAGAAGGTGGTGTACTTGGACTGCTGAAATGATGTGAAGATTCTTGATTCACATTGTTTGTAAAGTTCTTTGAATGGCATGTACAACAACATGATAATGGTACTTCAGCTTTTTTATTTAAGCCTTCATCCACTGGTTTCCCTAAAAAAGAGGAAAAAAAATTTATAGTATTTTTAATTAAAAAAATTAATCTTTCTTTGCAGTAAGGTAAGCAATCACTCCAATTAGCCCAGAATTAGGTTTCCCAGGATATAAGATGTTTAGTACTAAAGCCAGGAAAATCCCTGGCAAATCTGGACAAGTTGGTTACCCTATCTGCTGCATCAAACTAGGACAAAAAAGAAATATTCATGCCAAAAACAAAGAGAATATATTATCAATTTATATAACTTACAAAAATCTAGTAATAGTCAAAGGTTAATAATGTAATAAAGACACAATCACTTGATTATTAGTTTATACTGTATTTATTAAAATATCAAGCAGGGGGTATTAAAATAAAGAACTAAGGTATATTTCCTACAACTGCTATTTTCTTTTAAGATTTATTTATACAAGCACTGGGTACAGTCAGAAGCATGGGAGGGTGAGAGAATTCACCAGAGCCAGAGGAGGGAACAGAACAGGCAGACCGACGAAATACACTGTTGAGGGGAGCAGCAGGTGCAGCAGGAGAGGTCTGCGTGCCATGTGGGAACCTCGCTTAAAATGCCAGTTATGGGGCCTTCCCGGTGGCGCAGCGGTTGAGCGCTGGGTTGCGAAGCTGCCTGCAGTCTCTGCAGCGCAGGTTCGATCCCCGGCTACTCCCTGGCCACCGGAGGAGGGTCCCGCATGGTGCACAGACCTCTCCTGCTGCCCGCTGCTCCCCCAGCAGTGTACTTCGGTCTTTCTGCCTGCTCTGCTCTCCGCTCTGGCTCTGGTGAATTCTCTTACCCTCCCACGCTTCTAACTGTACCCAGTGCTTGCATAAATAAATAAATAAATCTTTTAAATAAATAAATAAATAAATAAATAAAATGCCAGTTATGGGCTTCCCTGGTGGCCCAAGGGTTGGTTAAGTGCTGCAATGGCCCACCACTGCAGCTTGAGTTAGAACCCCGACCAGGGGCTAACCCACATATGTTGCAGCAGCCCTCAGCAGTAAATGGGAATATTTTAATCAGCTAGACCAAAATTGAACCATTCTGGATATAAAAATACTTTATTATTTTTTTCAGGTCCCAATAAGCAACAGAAGGTATCCAACAACTACTTACCACTAAGAGACTGTTGCCATGCTAAAGCAGAACAAAGTAAGGCTAAGCTTTTCCCACTTCCTGTGGGACTCTCCAGTAAACAATGCTGTTTACTGTTTAATCCTCTGACAATCTATGGACATAAAAATATAAAAAAATTCATAAACAAGTTACTTCATTTGGGTCTCCATCAGAAGTACAAATACAACAATAAGTAAAGTTGCACTGTAGGGAATATAGCAATAGCAGAAGAACAGAAGAGAGAACTAATAATTAGTTACATCTACACTTCTCCCTCAAATTATGTGAGCTTCAAAGCCTAATGGGCACCAAAAATGCCAAATGCAGCTTGTGCCTTAAATCACCACCATTTCTATAAAACTAGCATATATATTCTAATATCTTTAATGAGAACTTAATGGGGGATACTGCTAGTGGCAATATAAATTATTACAACAATCTCTAGTAAAGTTGAAGACACCCAACTCTCACAAGTTTTTAAGTAGAAATATGTGTAAGAAAGTTCTCAGCAGCATTTTTTGTAACTGCAAAAAACCTAAATGTCTATCAATAGAAAAGTGGACAACTGGGCCTCTCTGGTGGCGCAAGGGGTTAAGTCTCAGCACTATGAAGTTATCCGCAGCTACTGCAGCATGAGTTCAATCCCAGGCCAGGGAGTGAACCCACATGGTGCAGCAGATTTCTCCTGTCTCGCCCACTGCTCCCCTCAACAGCTTATTTCAGTGAATCTCCCTGTTCTGCTCCTTGCGGTCTCTGGTGAATCCTCTCACTTCTCCGCACCTCTGGCCTACACTCCAGCTCTTGTATGCATAAATAAATAAATAAATAAATCTTAAAAAAGAAAAATGGGCAACTAAAATCCTGGTATATACATACAGTGGAATACTATACAGCAATTGAAATGGATTAATAAACAAAAGGCTATATCTTAAAAATAAAGTTAAGCAAAAAAAAAATCAAATTCTTCAGAAAGATAGGCATAGTATCATATCATTTTGCAAAGCCCAAAAATATGTAAAGTAATACTTTATATTACTTATGAATAAATACACATATGATGCAAGTATAAAAACATGGCAAGGAAAGAGAAAGAACAAATTTAGGATACTAGTAATGTCGTTAATCATAAACAAGATATAAAATGAATGTGGCAAAACACTTAGATTTAACAAAGCAGGAAAGCTGGTTTACTCAGTTTGTATATGTAATTTTCTATATGGTTGAAACACCCCAAAAATACTATGGTGAGAAATACAGTACTCTGTAAAAGACAGTAGGTAGCTTGTGGAAAGCAGTAATTGAGTAAAGTAAACAGAAGTTCCAATTAAAATATGTATATTTCTCAGAATGTTCTCCTTTGCCTCCCTAACCATGGACATACTGATCACTTAAGTGATCAGTATTATTTTCCCAAAGATTAGATGTTCTTCAAAGAACCTAGCAAATATCTTTAACCTATTTACTATCTGGAGAAAATGAATGTAGTCATGAGACACAGGGCAAGCTAGAAATTAGGCAGTTTTAGGGACAGTGCAGGAGGGGACCTCTGAAGAATTTAGGGAGGCTTCAGAGATAAGGACAACCAAAGGAAAGTAACCCATTCCACTAGGAAAAACAAACATCCCAGAACCAAGGACAACATTGTTAATGCTAGTCCTGGTTTCCTTCAGGTGGTAAAGGGAGGCGGAGATTGGAGAAATGGAGAGTGGTTTAATTTATGGACACATTAGAAGGGCAGCTGTTTAACTTCAATGCAGGGATGCCCATCCAGAAGACTGGGCCATAAATTTAAAGATGCAACAAATGGGGAAAGAAAAAGCTGCTAGATAAGGAATGTGAAGATCCCCCGCTCAGTAGCAAATTAAGTGAGACAGCCAAGAACTCACCAATCACAGAGAGACTGGTGGAGCTTTAGAATAATGAGGGAAAAAAGGTATATATTCCCTGAGACACAACTCCACTTTGGCTTCCTTGCCCCTCCCAGGCCTGGTTCCCTGGCCTGGGAGTCCCACTTTATTTCTGTTCTTTTTCTCCTCAATAAACTTTTTCTTCTAAACAAACCTGCCTCTTCTCGCTTGCTTGCCTGAGCGTCTGCGAAGTCCCTGCTGCGGCTTCGTGAGACACCAACCCGTGGGGGTCTAGTGGCCGGGGCTCAGTGCTGCCCTGCAGCCTGGGATCCGTTCCTGGTTGAGAGACTAGGCCTGACAATTCCGGTATCAGTCACAGACCAAATGTATGTTATGATTCATAAGCACCTATATCTTAATAAACTTAAATACTGAAAAATACTTACAGAATTCATCATAGCAAGCTGTGATGGATAAGCTTTACAAGGAAAATTAATCTTCACTCCACCAATTGTATATTCAGACCATTCTGAAGACATAATGCTTTCTTGTTTACTTCAGATTCTTTAACTGCTGACTGCAAAGGAAATTAAAATCAATATAGAAACAGTCAAAGAAAACCAGATTGCCTACACTCCAAGTCCAGAAATAAAAATTGGAACAAACATATAAATTAATGGAAGCAAAAATATTTCCTAAGGTTATAAATCACAAGATTGAGAGCTTGTCTTCGATGCCTCACATGTATTTAGTTGTAGGACTCTGGGCAAACTACTTCTCTGGCTTTTACAACCTCACCATCCTCATCTATAATACAAGGATAGTAACAATATCTACCTCATAGGATTGTTATGAAGATTAACTGAAATATTGTCCTAGAAGGATACAGTCATGCCCCACTAAACATGAGCTCTTGCAATAATTATTAGATGAGATATAATCAACTTTTAGAAACTAGCTTATTGAGGCAACTCTCTGTAACCTCAACAGCACTATTCTCTTTCTTCTTCTGTTCTGTACCTTATTTTCTTTTTAGTCTTCCAGTTAGAAGGGAAAAGCACTGGAGTGAGGAATTAATAAGCTAATAACATGATTCTAGATCAGGATCTAGACATGTCTCTTCATTCTCTAGACTAAGATGTCTATCTGCAATAATCCCTAATTTTAAAACTGTTATAAGGAAAAAACACCTTAGCATGGAGCAAGTGCTCAATAAATCTTACTTAAAGATCAGAAGTGTAACAATGGAAAGAAGATAGTCTTTGCCTCAAGGCCAAGTTTAAATGCTAATTCTACTGTGTGAATCACTTGCCCACTAAGGTCTGTTTCTTTACCTATTAAATGGAGCTATAACTACCTACCTGATAGGGTTTTTACAACCATTTGCCAGACACAGAATTAAGAAGTAAATAAAAGGAATGTATACAGGCCTAAATTCCAGTACATGACACAGAATAACCCCTAATTTTAAAACTGTTATAAGGAAAAAACACCTTGGCATGGAGCAAGTGCTCAAGAGATCTTATTTAAAGGTCAGGAGTGTAACAATGGAAAGAAGATAGTCTTTGGCCCAAGGCAAGTTTAAATGTGCATTCTACTGAGTGAATCACTTAACCACTCAGGTCTGTTTGTTTACATATTAAATGGGGATATAACTACCTACCTGATAGTTTTTACAACCATTTGCCAGACACAGAGTTAAGTAAATAAAGAAATATATACAGGCCCAAACTCCAGTATATGACACAGAAAGAGCTCTACTTTTAATCCCCACTCCTTCTAAAACATCTTTTCCTAACCTAGGATCCATTGATGAAATTCAGAGACTGAACTTTGATATTGCATGCATGATTGCATTTTTCTAAAAAAAAAAAAAAAAAAAAGGTCCCTAAATTTCTCATTCTCAGAAATATAGTCTAAATTGAAAACGGGGAGGGGGAGGGTAGGAGGATGACAAACACTGTTACCAACTGAGGAATTACTTGCAATAGTGAAAAAACGTGGTAAATTCAATTTGGAAAGGAGGGATAATAAAAACAGCTATTTTAAAGATTATGAAACTTAACCACGGCTTACACATTCCAGAAGTCAGGAACCACTATTCTAGGTTAGTTTCCCTAACATCTTGTGATTCTGAGCAGCTCTGAGAGTGAGATCTGGTGGTCTCTGCCGCCCTGACTGAACCAGCTCAGCGCCGGCCTCGGTCCTCACCTGTAACTCATAAACCACCCCGGCCCCGCCCCGCGGGGACAGCGGGCAGCGCACACGCCGGAGCGTCCTCCCCACCCGAGTAAAGGATAAACCAGCCCCTCCGCCTCCCGCCCAGAAGTAGGCGGGCGCCTCACGGGCCGCTGGTCCCTGCAGTAAGGACAGGCTCCATCTCCTCAGGCTCCCCTCCCCCCTCCCCCGGGGGGAACCCCAGGGCCCTGGAGGTTCAGTCAGCACCCAAGGGCCCCGCAGAGCGGCCGTGCGAAGCCCGCGGCCCCTCCGGCCAGGCTGGGCGCCCTCCGGGGACAGGCGTGCCCGCTCTGAGAAAACCAGGGCGCAGCGAGCAGGGCCCCCCTCGCCGGAGAGGAGGAGCCCGCTATCTGAAAGCAAATAAAACCAAGCGCTGCACAGGGGAAAGGTCACAAGCCTCTCGCTCTTGCTCGCCGGGCTGCTTCTCCTCAGGCGGGATCGCGGGCTCGGAACCACTTTACCTTCGCTCCCAGCTTCTCCTCTCGCCCCATTAACTCGCTCCCGAAAAATTCGCGCCTCCCGCCCCCGATCCCAGCGTCCAATCGCCGCGAGCGCGGACAACCAGTCGCCTGCTCAGACCTGAAACAAGCAGCCAATGGCGGCGCGAGGCGAGGGGGCGCGCACACCGGCACCCAATGGCAGCGCACGCCGTGAGCGTAGACTCCCGGCAACTCGGCGGCCCCGGAAGACGAGCGCCCGGGGAGCGGCAGAGTGTCGTAAATCCCGGAGTTTAAAGAAAAGGGGAGTTCGTCGTTTGACTTACTGAAACGAATGACTGACCTCGTGCGTCAGTTTCCTTAGAAATTCGAGGCCTCTTTCTTAAGGCCTGTAGACCGGCGGAAAGGAATTGCCTTTAAGCCTTACCGAGTTCTGCTCTGGGCATTGATCAGATTAGTGCCAGTTTAAATTTCTGAGATTTAAGGTAGTCCGGGCATGGAAAAAGGCAGGCGGGAATTGCCAGATCAGTGAGCAAAACTAAGTAAAAAGCTCTGTCACGACTGGCCACAATGTCATAATATTCAGGGTTTCCCCACACACCAAATTCAACCAGAAAAACGTTCTCGAAATCTTCAGACTTAAGGCTTCAACCACCTTCTAGCTCTCCTAAAGTTTATTCCTTGCCAAAAAGCATGCTTGTCTTTTCAAAGGCAGGAGTTTAATCATGGTCTCGCTAAATTGTTATTTAAAAAAACTCTCTATTCCCTAAATTTGGCCGGAACACTAGTGACCTAAAAAAGCAAAACCTGAGATGAATTTCTCAAATTTGGGAGACGCTTACTGAAAGAGGCAAGTTTACCTCAGCTTTGGTTTTACCACTTTTCCCAAAATGAAAAAACTTATAAAAACAAATTCTACTCTTTAGTTATTTCAGGGTGAAGAATTTATCCTGGTTTAGTAATGGGGATATTATATTAATTCATTATAATTGTGAAGGCAATTGAATAATTACAAAAACTGCCAAGAAAAAAATTCCATATGAAGTAAATGGGGGGTGGGGGTGGGAGAGAAACTGACTTCACTTATGTGAAGATAGCCATAAGCAAAAGGGGAAAAAACAAAAACTGTAATTTACAATTAAGGCAATGGAATGAAGGAAAAATTATTAAAGAAAAATCCTTAGAAATACTTTCAAACTTATTCTTTCACAATTTTTTTTTTAATTGGGGTAATGTTACATCATCGTTGGTATTTTGGAAGTACAGGATCCCCTCAACTTCCACAAAACTTTTAATATAAAACCTTTTAAGTAATCGTTCCAGTAACTATAGTAGTACTCAGATTTTACTCTTCTAAATTCCTAATAAGGTTCTCAACTGACTCTAACTTTGTACTGCCATTTGATGTATGCAGGATAACCAAAAGGGATATGCATTGGCTCTGGACCCAAACAGTACTAAATTCCAGTCCCTTGAACTGTTCCTTTCAGGTTAAAAGTAGTGAAATGAAATACAAAAAACTACAAATTCATTCATTAGATAAAGAAAATGAATGTTTATAATCCAGTATTCAAAATAGCTGCACACATCTGTTTTCACTTGTATTAAAAAAATCACATTGTGATAAATTTTATAACCTTAACTTAAAATACATGACTATTAACATTTACTAATACATTTACACATTTTATGTACATCATCAACAAATCTGATGAAAATCAGCATGTTATTATTTTAACACAGCAGGTTTTGACTTGTTTTTAAAAATTGATCCAGGAATGTGCACTGCAGTAAGGTTAAAAACACATTTCAGTCTTTTTTGAACTCCCAGAAGTTAGATACTCACACAAAATATCCCAAAGTCAGTTTTAAAAAACAAACAAAATAAAAAACCTGGAGCAGTTGTATTTAATCTTAGAAGACTACAAAATTGCCTTGTTTAAAAATATGAAAATACTCACAGTATTTTCTTAAGTGTATGCTTTTATTTTTGCATTAAAATTACTTAATGAACATTAAGCATCTAATAAAAGGTATATTCTATCATATATGATGTTGTGCATTTCATGATTTGAAACAACTAATTAGTTCTTATATAATACCCTTATGAGGTAGGGCCAGTAGTAATCCCATTTTACAAAGAAGGAAAATGAGATGTGACTATTTGCTTTGTGGAAAAGCTGAAGTTAAATTTCTTTTCTTTAAAAAACACACTTTCTTGTCAGCCTGCTTAGTGAGAGGTCTATTTTGAGTGGGGTTGGGGGAGAAAGTGTGTCATTCCAGTACATCTCAGCAAAGTACGTTCTACAATGGACACTTGATTAAGAAAAAAAGAGGATTATGTATGTATCTACCTAATCAATGGAAGTTACTAACAGAGGACTGCAAAATCCTTAAGCCACATGGTGTTTTCTGCACTTTAATTTTTCCTGAGGTCCAAACACTACATATTTTCTTATTCAAAGATCTAAAATTATGTTGTGAATTATAATCCTGATAATAAACCCAGAGCTCCTTAACCAGTGGGTTTTATTGCTCTAACTTTTAGTTAGATGTCCATGGATTCCCCCCCTCCACCGTTAGATAAGTTAATAAAGCATTATAAAAATAAATTAAAAAAAAAAACCTAAATGAGACCTCCTTTCAGGATCTCCACTGCACAAAGATGTTTCTGTAAACACTTTTAAACCAGTATCTTAAAATTCCAAATTCAAGTATCTCTTTAAACATATGGCTTCATATATTAATAAAAATTGAAGCATATATGTAAAAATCTTAAAATCATCATCTGTAACTCCATGAAAAATCATTTGCAAAAAGTTATTTGCCTTTTTGTTAAGCCTTCACAATAGTATTTCTGGAGAATTGGAATTTCATCTTGCATTACTATTACTTGAATTGCAAATTTTAGAGATTAGTATTTGGGTATTTAACTCCTCCTTTTTTTCTTAATTCTCCCACCCTTCCCTTTTCTCCCTCTCATCATTGTATCACTTTTGCATGCTGACAGTTGAAATAAATATTAGGACTCCCCATAGACTCATTTTTATAAGAAATTAAAGGCATGGCAGTTTTTCTTCACTTCAGAAGCTTAAAATAAGGCCAAATTCACTTCCTAGAACTGAGTTTCTTAAATGTGCCCCAAACAGAAAAAAAGCTCAGTTGCTACAACATACAGTAAGTAGATCCAAAGAACTGCCAATCAAACAAAACTCTTGAGAGAGTTCTAAACTGTATTCATGTTGAAATGTTGAATCATTTTAGTGATTCCAAGACATTGCTTTTCCTATTCAGTTTCAAGTTGTAACAAGATGCAGAATCATGTTGCATATAAGTAGCAAACTGCTTCATTTTTGTTGTTGTTTTTTAAATTCCACTAACACTCATATTTATTATTTCAATTATCGTGCTTTCAATACAATGGCAGAGCTGTACATCAGGATCCATACTTCCAGTGTCCCTTGATCCATTTTTATAAGACAGCTCTTTAAAGATTCCAGACCACCCACTTGGTTTCTCCTTTATTTGTTGAAGACCTAAAAACACAGGGGAAAAAATTAAGGCAAGAAATCTGTAAAGGATTCTGATTTTTTGAGATATTAAAATAACTCTTGAAGACAAGTTACCACTTACGTGTAATAATTGGATCAATATCTCTTGTCTGAGTGGCAACATCAGAGGCACAGACTTGCCCTATCTGGATCAGCAAAGACATAATGTCCTCATACAGTGGAGGAAATGCTCGACAAAAAGAGACCAAACTTGGCAGTGTGGGCATGAAAAAAGCATATCGCTTAGCCTGTGTTAAAACTGTTCGAAAGAAACAGAGTATTTGATTTTATAGATGTAAATTCAACATACATGGCCTATATAATATACTAAGAACCATTCTCTGTGCTTGTTTTTCCTAAGACGACCAGAACCTGCCTTCAGGGAGATCACAATCTAGTAATCAGCCATCATCCAACAGACAAATTCTTACTATGTCCAAGCACTATGATATGTGTATTACATGCATTAGTTTATGCAATTCTCAGTCTCATGAATGAGAGAAGTATTATTATGATACCTATTTTACAAAAGAGGAAACTCTTAAATAAACCTTAGGTTAAGAAATTAATTGTTCAAGAACACAGCCAATTAGTGGTGGAGTTGGGATTGAACTACTGCAGATAATCATACACAAGGTGAATACAATCTTAGCATTTGACAAAACACAAAATTAATTAACTTGGAAAGATTGAATTATAGTAAAATAGTGCATATTTTTAAAGTAGTGTACTTTCATACCATTTTACACTACAAAGTAGAAGATGGTTTAAAGGTTAAATTATGTTTTAGAACTTAAGGAAACAACTAATACATTTATCTCATTTCCACACATGATTATATTTTTCTAATTCTAAGCATTTGTAGTAAATTCTATCTTGTTTTCTACTAACATAATTATGTCTAGAAAGTAGAGTTGATTTCCATTTACAAAATGTGAGAAGCTTATGTTTACCACAAACCTACATTCACAAAACAAAACATGAAATTTGTCTACCTATTCATGTCCCCTATATAAATTATAGTTGTAATAGGAAAATTTTCAAAAGAATAATTCAAGATGGCATAAATTTAACTACTAGTGACACACAGTGTGTCACAGTGAGAGAAAAAACTTTATGACACTAAATTCAGAAAAAATATGTACTAACTTATGTTAGATGTTTTTGTTGTTGATGTTGGTTGGCCACACACCTGTTAGCAAAGTTCCCATGACATTGACAGCTAAGCGAGCCACACTAAGTGACTTTGGTAATGCATACTGGATACACAAATGTGAAAGCAACTGGATAGCAAATATCTGCAATACAAAATTCGAATATTACATGTGTCTAAAGGATATCATCTAAGCATTCAAAATTACAAAAATTTTATATAATTTGCTAGACTGGAGAGAGATCAAAATTTTGTTAAGGTTCCAAAATGCTAATTTACCTGTTTTTCAAGTTCTGGCTGAGCAATAAGCTCAGGTATGAAATCCAGACAGATGTGCATAGATGGAATACCTGCGACCGTCAAAGGTAAAAGTTCACATGGATAACCCTATTTCAGTAAGCAAGAGGGAAAGGTTAGAAAAAAAAAATTAGAAGCCAAAAAATTGTAAAAGAGGATTTTCACTTCCATTCTGTAAAAGTTGCTCAGAAGGCCACTGTGCCTTTTGTGTGATCTCTAATTCCTAAATGAACCCTATTAATTTAATATTCAAAGCCCCCATCCCCCCAAAATAAGGTTCAACCACAAAGCATCATTCTTTGAAAACAAACCTGAAAGTGAACAAGCTTAGCAATGTTGGGATCTGCAATGTACATTTGGTGTAACAGACAACAGATAAGACACTGAACTTCTCGAAGGTTACAGAGCAAATTGTCTTCTCCTTCCTCCATGCCCTTATTTGGAGTGTTGGTAGTAATAACACTTTGAACATTCTTTAGCAAGCTGTCTGGATTGGTTCTTTTTGCTTTTTCCTCTTCAGTGGGTAAACAAATCTCTAAGAGAATTTGGACAGCTGCACTATCCTACAAGCAAATAAAACAGTGAATTTAAGGAGTTTCTGAAATGTTTATTTAAAAACTAAGTTTGAACTGAAATAATAAAAATAACTGTTTTTTAAGAAAAACACAAAGATAAAGAATTCTAAGTGCAAAAGTGAACAATCTATAAGGCAGTGATTCTCACCTTTTTAGGGACATGAATACTTTAAGAATCTGAAGAAAATTACATACCTTCATCCCATAAAATTAACTATGTAAATAAACATATTGCTTATTTCAGGGTGATCACGTATCTCTAAGGCAGATCCATGGACTTCAGTATAAGTACATCTACTGAAAGTGTAACCCAGTCCAGTGACATCAAAACAGGCTGAGGCAAAAAATGCTTCTACCAAAATTTCCTTTGCATCTTCTTAAATTCCCGTGTCTTCCAGGATCCGATCATCCTGCATTTCCCTCTTTTTCTCAGTGAGCTACCAAACAATTCATTCCTCTGAAAATGATGGCTAATAAGTGCCTAAAAGTGACCTTCTGTAACTCTTTTCCTTTCCAATTTGAAAATGGGCTCTTTAAGGATCTGGTACTGCAAGGAAACACTCCACTGTACCACACCTTCCTCCTGCACAATTCATTACCATCAGTCTACAAGCTTAACCATCATTTCACAGAACAGTAGTTTCTTGAGGGGCAATCTGCTTGAGGTCACTACATCCAAAGGAGAGCTATAATCATTTTCACTTAGCAGAAGAACTTTAAAAAGTGATATATGACTTGCATCTCTAAAAGACAGCCATTACATAGGGCAGGAGAAAATAATTACTTCACCTACCAGTTTAAGAAATTAATTATAAGCCTTACTTTATAATCATCATTCTTGGCTTGAGAGGGTTTGGGGTTTTGGTTGTTACACTTTTGGTTTGGTTTTTAGACTCTAGAGCCAACCTTTGAATCTTAGCTCTGCCACTTTGTATGTGTAATTCTGAGTAAGTCACTTAACCTGTAAAAGTGGTGATGATGATACTCCATATCTCATAGGCTGGTTGTAAAGATTAAATGAGTTAATTAACATTAAAGAACTCAGAGTAGACCGGGTATATATAAGCACTATACAAATGGTAGCTATTATTACACACAATCCTTATCTGAAACTCTGAGACCCAGATTTATTTTAGAGCTCAGAATTCTTTTTTTAAGATTATTTCTCATTTATTTATGCATACGAGAACTAGTGTGT
This sequence comes from Talpa occidentalis, assembly GCF_014898055.3. NCBI lineage: Eukaryota > Metazoa > Chordata > Mammalia > Eulipotyphla > Talpidae > Talpa > Talpa occidentalis. The sequence goes on from NW_023605083.1 coordinate 108,206,046, forward strand.
AAGTCAGAAGTATAGGGGGTAAGAGGACTGATTCACCAGAGACAGTATAGAGAGCAGAACAAGAGGACCAGCAAAAATACACTGCTGAGGAGAGCAGTGGGCGAGACAGAAGAGGTCTGCTATGCCATGTGGGTTAGCTACCTGGCCAGGGATTGAACTTATACTGCAGTAGCTGGCAATAGCTTGATAGCGCTGAGATTTTAACCCCTGTGCCACCAGGGAGGCCCAAACTCAGAATATTTTTTAATGTATTATTATACAGTACATCCCACAGAGACTAGGGCAACAACTTATAATCACACATATTAATATTTCTTCAGCAAAATATATCAATTTGTTAAAAAGTTTCCAAATATAAAACAGCTGCTTTTGTTGTCTTAGCATTTATCACTGCCTGACATTTTATTATGTACATACTTCTCTTCATCTACACCATTTGATTTTTTTCTACCATTTGTTTCTAAGAAACAAGTCTATATTCTGCTAAAATGTAAATCTTATTTAAACTATTAAATATCATGAAGACTATTCCTGATTTTAATAATATAGTCCATCTGATGGTCAGAAGCAAAGGTAACAATTATAATACACTCTGGTAAAAATACCTAATATGTGACCATCGTATAAAGAAAACATTCACTCAATTATATTAATAGGGAGGTTCTTCCCTTATTGACTAAATTTTACTTTATTACCTGAGCGGCCAATAATGCATTTTTCAATTCTTCTCTGGTAACTTCTGGGCCATCAGTTTGTCCAACTAAACCTATTGTGTTATTCTGGGAAGGCCTATCTTGTTCTGCTGTTTCCTTCAGATGAGCACTAAGGTAGGCTTTGGATGCAAGGAGATACCCATTTAACATGTGCAGTGTAATATCCATCAGCGGGGGGCATCTAAACACAGAAAAAAGGAAAAACAAGTAAGAAAAAATATAAATCGATAAATTAGCCAGAATATGATCAGTTTAAAGAATGAGAAAAACCTGAACAAGAACTGAAAAGAATTTTAAAACTCTTTTCCACTATAATATTCATTCCCAAGTTAAAAACTTTATGTTTCTGATTCTCTTTACTTCAGATTAAGAATCTTGAAGGAAATAATTAGCATGGAAAAATGTACAGAGAATAGTCACCGCAACACTATTGATGACAGGAGAAAATAATCAAAACATACAATAATTGTGATTGGTTTAAAGCATAGCACATCTACTTGGAATACTATTCCACAAAATAATATAAAATATCTATTACCAAGAGAAAAGATTCAGGAGTTATTTAGTGAAAAATCCAGGTTACAAAAAAAATTACATAAATTATGTATATATATATATAAATTATGGTAGCATACTTTAATAATATTCTGAAAGACTGGTGGTGAAACAAGTCTCAGACTATCTACCTAAGTGTATTTTAACACTCATAAATTGTTTTATAAGAGGCTCTTTTCTAGAAGTATTATTCACTGTAATTTTTCCTTTTATTAGAAACTTAATTTTTATACTGTTTATTTTTTCTTTTCTGTTTATTCTTCTGATTCATATTTTCCATGAAACCTTGATCTTGTCTAACCATATGTGGCTAATTTGCAGGTTTCATCACCTCAAGAATGTTATCCCCAGAGCTGACAATAGAAGAGTATAATCACAGAATGTATCCTAGTTAACTTTTCTTTACTACAGTTTCTTCCCCATTCTAAACCACTAGCACAAAGCTTCTCTGCAAACGTTACCAACTAAACTACCTCTTTAGCCTAACATTCAAGGCCCTCCATAGCCTGATCCCAACTTAACATTCGAATTCTAAAGTGTGTTCTTCTCACACCAAGCCTTTTTCACTCTTGCTTCTACACATTTACTCACACTATTCTTTTCCCACAATGCCTTTCCCAACTCCTTAATGCCCATCATTAAAATATCTGTATATCTAAACCCTATTTCCATCCTTTAAAATACTATCTAGGTACCACACCCTCCACATCTTTACTGAATTTTAACAGCATTCATTTACTATAGATTTTATCTGCACATGACCATATTATTTAACTTTTCATCTATTTGCTTTACTTTCCCCATGCAGATGATAAACGCAGGACCCTCAACTGATATTGGTTAGCAGAGCAATTAGAAAGTCAAATTAATGACATGAATTAATAATACTGCCTTTTGAGGTAAAGCCACTTCAAAACAATTAAGTTCAGGGTCTTCCTAGTGGCGCAGGCAGTTGAGCACTGTGCTGTGAGGCTGTCCGCAGCCTCTGCAGAGCAGGTTCAATCCCAGCCGGCAGGGAAGAAACCCACATGGTGCAGCAGACCTCTCCTGTCTTGCTCGCTGCTCCCCCCAGCAGTGTATTTCGTCAGTCTGCCTGTTCTGTTCCCCACTCTGTCTCTGGTGAGACCTCTCACCTTCCCGCACATCTGGCCTGTGCCCCAGTTCTTGTATAAATAAATAAATCGTTAAAAAAAAAACCAAGTAAGTTCAATAACTGGCAAGGAATCAGTGACATTATAGAAAAAATGAGACTAACATCACAATTGAAGATGCCAAAAAGATCAGCTTTAATGCATATAAGGGTACACAAAGAGCAAATTTTTCAAATGCTATCAGAAACAGTATTAGTTTTTATTGGTCTTGACTCTGACAGAGAACAGCCACTACTAATGGTTGTCAAAACAACTACATTTCTTTAAGGTTAGGTGTTATTAATCACACATTCAATATTAAACTGAATATAGACTACTTCATGAATATACACCAGTTTAAAAAAAACCTCACAGGTTACACTGCCAGTTGTCTGCATCTAAGATATATATTTAAACAAAATTTCTTCCATTTCTTCTGACTCCCTAAATATAACTCTGTAATAAAGAAGAAACTCAAATGATACATACCTGTGTACCCTCTGATCACACCTTAGTACAATAAGAGGATCAATCATCAGGTCATTCTGAGTATACTTTTGTTGTCTTATAAACTTTATTGAGGGTTGAAGTGCATTAACTGTCATTACCCACAACCTGATGAGAAAATAATTACATACTTAAAAACAGCTATATTGTAATTGAATTCTGTAGGCTATCCAGTCTCTTCTAAGAAAGATACATTCAGGAAAAAAAAATTAGAAAACACTCGTGAGTGAACTTAGAAAAACTAAAAATGATTGAAATCTAAACTATTATTATTCTCTAAAACAAATAAAGATAAAACAGTAAACACACAGTATTTTCAAAAATGTTCACAGTCGTAATGGAATGATCATGGCATATAAAATAAAGTTTTGGGGCCTTCCTGGTGGCGCAAGGGGTTAAGACGCAACCTATGAAGCTGTCCACAGGCTCTGCAGCACGAGTTCGATCCCCGGCTGGCCAAGGAGCAACCCACATGGCACTGCAGACCTCTCCTGACTCACCCACTGCTCCCCTCAGCACATCTGGCCTGTACCCCAGCTCTTGTATGCATAAATAAATAAATCTTTAAAATAAAGATTTGAATTAAGACCTCTGATATATCATACTTGCTATAGTGCTTTGGTAAGTCATTGAGTCTCTATGAACTGTTTCCTTGCCTGTAAAATATGAATAGAATAGCTATAAATAAAATACTTACCAGAACAGCTACATATAGCCCCATAAATTAAGCCATTATTCTATATTTTACACCATAAAATCTCAATGTGAGATGTCACTTTGAGATTAGACATCAATAAATTATAAAAGTGGTTACTAACCTGATTATACATCAGAATTACTGAGAGATATGCCAATATGGACAGTACCTGATCTCTTACAGTGAAGCCCAGGAGTCCACCAGCCCCACCTCAAATACAGAGCTTACCCACTCTTAATATGAGTAGATAGCCCAAAAGCAAAGCAAACATTTAAAGAAAGGTTCTACTTTGAAAAAACTTAAAATATAGAAACAAAAAAAGGAATTCAATGAAACAGAATGTGGAGATTAAAAAATTACACCTACAGGGCCTCCCCTGGTGGCACAGCGGTTGAGCGCTAGGCTGTGAAGCTGCCCGCAGCCTCTGCAGCTCCGATTCCATCCCCGGCCACCTGGCAAGGGTCCCACATGGCACGCAGACCTCTCCTGCCACACCCACTGCTCCCCTTAGCAGTGCATTTCGTCAGTCTACCTGTTCTGTTCCCTTCTCTGGCTCTGGTGAATTCTCTCACCTTCCCGTGCTTCTGCTGTACCCAGTGCTTGTATAAATAAATAAATCTTAAAAAAAAAAATTACACCTACCAATTAATATTCTTAAAGGATACAATATTCATACAAAAATCAAGAATGAGGCATATAAAAAGAATTTTTAAAAATTAAGAATAAACCAAAATGTTTTAAATTCAAAGGAAAGGTTAGAAAAATAGCATTGAAGAAATATCCAGAAAGCATATTTAAGTGATTAAAAAACAGAAGAGAAAAAAATGAAAAAAATCAGAGAATAAATCAAAGAAGTTTAAAATCAGGTTATAAATACTCCAGAAAAAACAAAGAAATTACTGAAGGAGCAAAAAGTACAAGAAAATACTGAAGAAATGAAGGCATACATTCCCAGACTAAAAAAAAAAACCCGTGTCCAAAACTATGAATAAAAGAACTGCCAAACCAAAATATATTATCATGAACGTCCAGAAAACAGTGAAATAAAAAAATCAAAACCAGATAAAAAACAAACAAACAAAAAAGAACAGAAAAAACACACATGCACATATACACATGTATATAAAAACCCAAAACCAGAGAAAAAAACAAGGTCACATACAAAGGGAGAACATGGGATTATTCAACAGCAATAAGGGAAGTTGTGATTCATTTAGTAGTACGAAGTCTTCGAATTTCTGGAAGTTAAACTTAGTAATTCTACACCTAAATATCGACCACGTGTAAGAAAAACAAAAACATTTTCATTTACACAAGTCCCAAAAAAATTAACTTTCCTAAACACCCTTTGCCAGGAACACCCTTTTACAGGTAAAAGTGAGTGCGTTCCACTTACTAAAATTAGGTATGAAACCAAGAAACAGAAAACATGGACTCCAACAAGGAGGAGAGATAAAAGTAATTTCAAAGTGGCTTCAAAAAGCTTGGACTGGAGTTTTGTTTTCTAGAACTGACTAGAGGTTTTTATAATGCAATTTATGCACTCATTGACTAAAGATAAGCCGGTTTTCTCTAAACTTTGCTGCATGTTGGAATCACATGGGGAATTTTTAAAAATATATTAATGCTTGACTCCACTCACAAACATTTTGATTTAATTACCATAGGGTACAACTTGGGGATCTGAAGTTTTATAAGCTCCACAGATGATTTTAATGTGCTGCATAATGTGTAGCCACTGCAATGATGCAAGAAAAAATGGGGATCAAAATCACAATTAGCCATAAAAGACAAATGACTATAAATGAGAACTCACTTTTAAAAACTTTTTTGAATTGGAAATATATTAAGGTTTCTCTCTCTTCAGATAATGTTTATTATTCCTTTCCTTGAAATTTAACAACTCTTTAATTAGTAGTCTTAGAAAAGGATTTATATTGCCAAATACTCAACAATATTTTTCCACAATTAACTTTAGATTATTGTACATAATCACTGCTTTGTAGTATCCATTACATGTAACAATGTATTATAATTACCTTCTAGGCATCACAGTGTTAAGAACCATCCATAGCTTATTGACTGTTTGAAGAATTCTTCGTGGAACCCCGGAATTCAACAGCTGGTTCATATTGGAGGTTAATACTTCTGCATATGGTATAAGTTCACTTGCGGACAGTAGAGTCAAGTGTTCTAGAATCTGCATCACTTGTGTGTAACTTACTGGGACAGCTGAAAATGCTAAAGGGAAAACTTAGCAGTCATAACCTAAATTCTAATAAAATTTACCAAATATAAAGTAGTACTGCCCCCTCAGAATCTAGGGCAAATAAATCAAGAAAATAGTGTTGCTTAAAAAAAATTAAAACTTTAACACTAACCATGGCTTTGGCAAAATATAAAAATAAAGACCTTAAAAAAAGTCATACAAATGCAGTTATTTCACAAAGCACAAAAAATATCTCACTTTTAAAATCACATTTGTTTTAAGAAGCAAATGTAATTTCCTTGGTGATTCAGACTGATTTTTTAAGTTAAACAAAAGAAGAAAACACACTAAAGTACTGCTTTCAGTTGTAACATTTATTTACAAAATTCAAATTTCTTGATACTTTTGTCTGGGTAGCCCTCTTTATAGGATGGTAAGCACCCAGAAAATAGCTGTTAGTAATAATACCTAAAACTATGCTCATCAGTAGAATTTTACTAAACACATCTGGCTACTAAACACTTGAAACGTAGCTAATCCCCAAACAATATGTGCTAAGTATGAAATATGTACCCAACTGCAAAGGTAGAATATGGGAAAAAAACAGCAAAAGAGCTCACAAATAGTTTTTCATAATGATTACATGATGAAATGATAATAGATATACTGGATTAAATAAGATAATAGTTAAAATTAAATTTGCTTGTTAAGGGCCTCCCTGGTGGCGCAAGGGATTAAGCAGCGCACTATGAAGCAATCCACAGCCTCTGCAGCATAAGTTCGATCCCCGGCCGGCCAGTAAGAAACCCACATGACAAAGCAGACCCCTCCTGTCTCATCAGCTGCTCCCCTCAGCAGTGTATTTTAGTCAATCTGCCTGTTCTGTTCCCCACTCTGTCTCTGTTGAGTCTTCTCACCCCCCACACCTCTGGCCTGTACCCTAGCTCTTGCATGCATAAATAAATAAATCTTTTAAAAAAATATTTAGAAACAATTTAGAATATTTCTAAAACCACACAGCCTCTATGGTTTAACATAGGACATTCAACAAAACAGATGTATATCAAACAGAAATGGCTAAAATTACTTTAAGTCAAAGAGAATTACTTTAAATATATGTGCCAAAAGATCATTATCTCTACAGAGAAATTCTACATGATTTTAAGATTTCAACGAGCTTGACATCTCTTTACACTAACAAGGTAATAGGAGCATCAAATTACTGTACCTTCTTGCAGCTGTTTAGGGGAGTGGTTCTTGGCAGTATTAGTCAGAAGCATTCGTCTTAACAGAGCATCAGTACCTGTGATTTCTTCTTCACAGATCCAGTCATCCACAATGCATAAATGTGGGTAGTTTGTTGCAAGGAGACGTAGTAAAGCAGAATGCAATCCTTGAAAATTTACAAAAAGTCAACTAAATTTTTCACTCATAAACATCAAAATCTTCTCCCTCCTCCCTTTCATTTTCAGAAAGTCAAGGGAATTTACATTTCTTGTGCATGTATAGCACACTCTGAAAACTTCTGTTCAGTAGTTCAGTCAAGGAATCTGATCTGTAAAGGCACCCAAGTGATCTGAGGGACAGGAAGTTTGGAACTGCTTTTATAAAAATTTTTCAAGCTTTCTTCCACCTTATCCCAACATAAAAGTCTCCCATGTGAAAAAATTATTTGATATAGTAGTACTTCAAGAGTTTGTAGGAGAGGGAAAAAAAAGAATGCTTATTTGGGGAAGAGCATAATATAATTAGAAAAAGGTCTCACTCAGAATAGTGAGTCATAAGCATCTATGGGAAGACATGTCCTCTCCACAAACCAAGTTGAGAATCATTTCTATAGATGGGTAAAATTAAAGTTGCCTACTTCAGTGCCTATGGGGCAAGTAAAAACAATAGGGTACATTTACACATACTGGCATGAAAAGATTTCCAAGACTTCAAGAGAAAAAAGCAAGTCTTAGTCTCAGAAGAAATAAGGAATAATACAATTTAATGTTTTTTTTTATTTTTACCTTTTTACTCCTATGTACTTATTAGGTTCAACCATATGAAACTGCAGTTTTGTAGGTCAAAAATGGTTGAATACCAGCAATTACATATGGCTCAAGCTATAGAAAAGAATGTCTGAAATTACACACCAAAAACACTTGGGCTATTGTTGCAGGGGGTGGGGGCGGCGAAGTCAAGGGGTGGGGTGTTGCGTAAAGGGAGTAACAATAAAGAAAAAGGTATAGAGGAATTTCACTCTTGTCTGAATTTTTAGCATTGAGCACATATTATACTTTGTAACATTATAAACACTAGGGATATTTTTTAGCCATAAAGTTTAGCAGTAAAAAAGCAAATACCTCCTAACTCCTGTTGTAGTCCTTGAGCCTGTCGAATAAGGAATTTGATAGGAATCTGATCCATTAAAGAAGAAGAATATGATTTGGGCTTTCTTTGCATGGCAGCTATCATCAAAGATAAAATATACAAAAGAAAGTGTGAGAAACAAAAGAAATTTTAACTCAAATGTGAATAAAGACAATATCATTACTTATAATTCACTTAACCTGTGAATACAGCTTATAAAGGGTGAAGAGTCACTACCAAAACAGTGGATACACAGGAAAAGCAAGAATATACCTAAGGGTGAGATTCAGAAAATGCCAAATGTGGAACTGAAATTAGAGGGCAAAAAAGTCATAATGAAAGTCATCTACAGAAGGGGCCTACAGTTAAAAAAAAAAAAGAAGAAAGAGAGAAAACAACCCAATAAGTGATTCAAAACTCTCCCAAATCCAATTAGGAAGACCCAACGAAATTTTAAACAAATAGTTTAAAGCTCCATGCTTCCAATAAGCTTAATTTAACTATATGCTGTAGTGTGCGTGACTCTTTTTTAAGAGTCAATGTAAATGTTTGACTTCTTTCTCTCACAACTCCTGCCAAAAGCCAATAAATAAATCCATCTTTTTTTTATAAGTCCATCTTAATTTCTATTCTTTAATAAATGATGAGCAGACAGTGACTGCAGTACTTAATTGGACATATGTCTCTGGCTCCATGCTCAAAATCTTCAGTGGATCCCTAGATTCAACAGTAAAAATCTTGCCAACCATCACTCTCTTTCTTGTCTTATCCTCACCCTAGTGTATATGGCTAGTACCTTCATTTCATTTCAAGGTATTCGGATTATTAAGATCTAGAGTTCCCAATATCAGCTAAGGGGAAGTATCAATATTTAAGTTTCCAGACCTATGATATTAGAAATGAAATTCTGATTATATTTTAGTAAATCCATCAAAAACTAGCAGCCAGGCAAGCCCTGACTAATCATTTCTCATTAACATCTCAGTGACATACAACATCAAGGACATTTTCAGTCCTCTAGCAAAAGACTAAACTATAATTATCATGAGAAAATCTATGATTATATATGTAACTATGAGTAATCACACATTTCCAGATTTCTTCCAATGTATGGCTTTCAAAGATTCCAATATAACACTCAACCTCATATTCAACAAAACTGTAGAAATGTGTTTAATTCTATTCACACTAGCCCATAAAATAATCTAAACCAGGAGAAAAAATTCTAAGAGAAGCCAATCCCTCCATTTGTCTTCTAACCCCATCTCCTCTCATTTTTCAAGCACATCACTCCAGGGATTCTCTGCATCATTAACCTTCCTTCTCTATTCCATTATTCCCAACAGCATATGGACAATCTCTCTTCTCTCCCTTTAAAAAGTCTTCTTCTGACCCCATGTTCCTCCCCAATTACCACATCATTGTTCTAGTCTTCTTTACAACAATTGAAATAGCTGTTTTACTCATTGTCTCCAGTACAACTCCTCTCCATCTCTGTTTAATTCACTACAAATAGGCTTTCATCCTACCATTTTACTCCTCCAGCAAGCTGTATGTAGTCATTAGCTGAGAGATTAACCTTATTATCTATCAAGATCACTTGACACAGATGATCACTCCCTCCACCTTCAAACATTCTTTCCTTGACATCCAGAACATCATATTCTCGGTTTTCCTCCCACACTACCTCCCTTTATTTATTTAAACATTTATTTAGTAGAAGAACTGGGGTGCAGGCTAGAAATGCAGGGGGTGAGAAGAATCACCAGTGACAGAGTGGAGAGCAGAACATGCAGATTTAACAAAATACACTGCTGAGGGGAGCAGTGGACTACACAGGATGAGCGGACGAGACACAACTGTACCGTGAGGGTTACCTCCCTGGCCAGGGACTGAACTCAGGCCATGGAGGTGACAGTGCTGAGACTTAACCCCTTGGCCACAGGGAGTCCCTACAACTGTTTCTTTAATATCCCCACTTGAAAGCCTGTCAGACATCGCAAACTTAACATGCCCAAAACTGAGCGCCCGATCCACCTCAAACTCTCTCCCTATCCAGGTTTTTCTTTCAGTTGATAGCAATTCTATCCTTTAGGTTGAGGACAAAAGCCTCCATGCCAACCTTGGTTCCTCTCTCTCAAACTTCATGAATTCATGGGTGAAATTTTCAACTCTACCTTCAAAATACACATATATTGATACCAGCCCAAGCCACCATCACCTTTATAAGAACTTTCCCTGCCTTATACATACTCAGTGCCTACAGCTTTTTTAAAAAAAAGATTTATTTATTTTTGTGTAGAAGAACTGAGATGTAAGCCAGAGGTGTGGGGGGTAAGAGGATTCACCAGAGACAGAGTGTGGAGCAGAACAGGCAGATCGACTGAAATACACTGCTAAGGGGAGCATCAGGCAGGGCAGGGGAAGTCTGCTGCACCATGTGGGTCTGCTCCCTGGCCAGGGATTGAACTAAGGTCGGAAAGGTGAGAGTGCCGAGACTTAACCCCTATGCTACCAGGGAGGCCCTACACTGATTAAGTTCTATGCTAAATCCAACCTTATGATAGTATAGTAAGTGGATATGTTTGAATGCCCAGTTCAGTGATAATTTTATAGCAAAAGAAGAGGTGGTTATTTTTCACATTAATGGAAGGAAGACAAGGCAGACTAAAATTAAGCCAAAAAATTTCAGTCACATTTCCCTCTGATTTATCTCTTGATTTATATTTCATTAATAAGGTAAGGAAAATTGTTACAGTCTTCCTGGTTGTGAAAGGGGTTAAGTCTCAGCACTATGGAGCCACAGCAGCATGAGTTTGATGCCCGGCCAGGGAGCTGACCCACATGGTGCAGCAGACCTCTCCTGTCTCGCCCGTTGCTCCCCTCAGCAGTGTATTTCAATCCATCCACTTGTTCTGCTCCCCACTCTGTCTCCGGTGTATCCTCTCACCCAATCCCCACACCTCTGGCCTACACCCCAACTCCTACATGCATAAATAAATAAAGTCTTTAAAAAAAGGGAAATTTGTTAAAATATAGGCAATTTTAAATCTCCTTCAACAGATGAATATATCATGTGCATAGTGCACAATGCAATGACTACAGAATGATGATGCTGGTGCTTGTTAGACTATTTGATCTTATTTTTCTCATATAGCAGTTTTGGAAAGGAATAAAATGAACCATCACTAGAAACACATCCCTGTGCGCAACTTACCTAAAGTCTTTGTGTTTGCCAGGAGAGCTTCCTCATAAGACAATACATAGTAAAGCACCAATAGCTGTGCTGTGATACCAAAACGCTGATTAAGGCGGATGTTGTCACCCTAGAGGTAATATTACAAACACTTCAAAACATTATAAAATTTCATGAGTGCATTTTGATAGTAAAAATATTCAAAATTGGTTATTTGGTGTTGCTATTCCCAAGCTCAGATAAAACAGAAAAATTATGTTGTTGTTTGCATTAAACTCAAAAAGATAACGTGAAGTTTAAATTAAACTTGAGATGACATGGGAGTTAAAAGATATGACTGACAGTCTTTTTAAAGATAGAAAAAAAAAAAGACTTCATCTATTACTTAACAACATCCCACCAGGCTTCTAAAACAGGCATAGAAGAGTCTGAAATATCCTCTCATATTTGGATTTAAAAAAAAACCTTAAAACTGTTATTGTACATTTAAATACATCTGTGAAAAATGCAACTATTTTTTTCCTTTTAACAAAATAAAGAAAGAGTTTCTTCAAATTCTCCATAAATAAATCTAATGAACCTGGATATACCTTAGGTTTCCAGGAAGTTAAATAAACCTGCGTTGAGTATGTTTGAATGGCACACAGTCTTTTGTGAAACACAATCTCCAGGGTAATCCTTAGACTTTAAAATGTAGCTTTTAAAATAATTCCTCAAAAAGTACCTATTTGACAAACTAATTGGAATACCATCTTTTATTTGTATAAGTGATCTAAAGAAATTTAACCCCATTTTAGATTCAGAACCAACCAAAAGTCCTCTAGCAGTCAAAAGGAACATATAGAATAAGTCAGAAGAATAAACCAAAAGAAAAAATAAGCAAATAAATATAAAAGAACCACTATTTTACCCCAATAACTCCTTGGAAAATATTGAGTATCTCCTGTTCTGTGACTGGCTGATTTGTGGCTTCTGGATTAGATTTAGAAGCAGGAGTAAGTATAGAATTTATGTACACATCAATCAAAGGAAGTAATTGAGGATGGAGTGGAGTGGAGGTTTCACATAGTTGTCTATAAATCCAGTCCTAAAAAAGAAGATTATAGACACTATATCAATGACAACATTAAGAAAAAGTAAGGGATATTTAAAAAGTATACAAACAGGGCCTCCCTGGTGGTGTAGGGGTTAAGTGTCAGTGCCATCAAGCTATCACCACTGCAGCCTGAGTTCACTCCTGGCTAGGTAGCTAACTCACATAGCGCAGCAGACCTCTCCTGTCTCACTCACTGCTCCTCTTAGCAGTATATTTCAGTGTACCCGCCTCTTCTGCTCCCCACTCTGTCTCTGGTGAATCCTCTCACCATCACACCTCTGGCATACACCCCAGTTCTTCTACGCATAAATAAATAAAATCTTTTAAAAAAAAAAGTAGTTTTATATGATTTATGAATCTGTGAAACAATTAACTTTTAGTAGTTATAAATATATTACACAATTTTACAATTGTCTTTGACTTAAAATTATGAACTATCTTTATCCTAATCAAGAAATTGCCCAGTGGAAAAGAAATGTAAAATGATGAGAAACCTGACTTTGAATTTTTAATATATTGGTTTGTAAATAGCTGGAAAAATATTTTAAGTCTCTACTACATCTGTTTTTGGAGCATCCTATGTGTTGTTGTAGAAAACCCCACAACACGGAAATTTAGGGAGAGGGGTATTTCTTATGGCAGACTCAAATAGAAAACTGACTTTGCAGTACAGAGGTGTCTCAAAAAGTTAAAAACGGATCTTCCATACGATCCAGAAATTCCATTCCTACAACTCTACCCAAAGAATACAAAACACTAAATTGAAGAGATATGCAGCCAAGCTATAGAAACTTAAGGGCCCCCAAACAGATGAGTAGATTGGGAAAAAATGATACATATACACAAAACAAAAAAGATAAACAACTGTCATTTGCAACAACATGGATAGAATTAGAGGCAATTATGCTAAACAAAATAAATGGAAAGGAAAAAGACAAATACCAGATGGTGCCACTTGTATGTGGAATATAGAAAAATAAAACAAGGGTCAGATAAAATTAAACCAATAACAAATCCCAAAAATCTGATTACAGAACTGAGGCTACCAGAAAAGGAAAGAGCAAATTTGGGAGGAGACACAATGGAAAACCATGGGTGCCTTCAAGGTGGCTGTCATGTGGTAACATGTACCTGAAGGGTAGGATCCTATACCTCAAAACCATGTACAATGCTATCACCTCAATAAAAATTAAGAAAAAAATGTGATATGTATACACAGTGGAATAGTACTCAGCTATAAAAAGAAGATTACATCTTGCCCTTTGTGCAACATGGACGGAACTGGACAGAACTAATGAGGATTTTGCTAAGCAAAATAAGTCAAAAGGACAAAGACAAATGCTTACCAGGTGATTTCACTCACATCTGGAATATAAAGAAACAGACAAAACTAAACCAAACAACCACTAGAAATATGACTGGGAACTGAGGCTACCAGAGGGTTGAGGGGGGATAAAGGAGAAGTGAGAGGTGAAGAGGGACCCAAGGGACTATGATGGAGGATTACTGGTGCTTTGGTGGGCATAGTATAGTAACATATATCTGAAGAGGTATGAAACTATAACCCTAAATCATATGCACTGTTGTAAAAGTTACCTCAATAAAGAAAAAAAATGCAATTTTTTTTAAAAGATGACTTTAACAAACACTTATGGGAAACTATACATGACTAGAGTATATGTAGAAATGTTGGGTGTGCATGTGGAATCCTAATTCTCACCTATTTCACTTGCTAAAAACAAGCAGCAGCCAAAGATACAATTTAGTGGAAAATAACCACTAAATCATAAAAACAAGGATAATTTAAAAAGTGATATGTCATACATATATTTTTCATTATTCTTTGTAAAAGTGAAAGAGCCCCTAGGAAAGGTTCAAACAGATTTCGATACTTTGGGGAGTCAATCTTTTCTTTATTGGACCTTTTAACTGTTTGATATAGCCAACTATAAAAAATTAAAAACATATCAAAATATATATTATAAGGTAGGTGTTAGATGTCCTTGTGACAAACCTACAAATTCTGGTCATGACTGATCAACAATTTTCTGTTTCATGAACAAAACCCAACTACAGAATATGTAACTTCTTACTAAGGTTTCCAGAAATAGCAATATACTATTATTGAGAATTTGTGTGGATTAGCAATACTATACATTTTGTAAATAATAACAATTATAATATTATAAAAATCGGAAATTAAGTTCCTAGTAATTATCACTATTAAAATCACTGGCAACTAGGCACATTTCCTATAATAACTTACAGTTAAGACCTACAAAATAAATACAACTGGGAAAGGATAAAAATAAATAAGTAAATAAAACTAGGAAAAAAGCATTAATTTGGATTGCAGCTCAAAATATAAATGTAAATTCGTACTTTTATTGACACTTTGTGCTTGGTAAAGGAACGACTCCTGAGAAGCTGGTAAATACAATGAATAGGCAAAAATCCAGTAATGTTGGCACTCAGGTTGCTGGTGACAGGGACCCGAACTGCATGAGCTGTGACAACCTAGAAAGAAAAAAGAGAATTAATACATATAATAGAAACAAATATAAAATTATTCTGTAAGAGGGAGGATTAGGAGGTAGAATACTAATACTTAATACAATGTGACACAGAGGAATAAATGATAAAAACCAATTATGACTTGTTTCAATTATTTTTGAATGAGGAGATAGCACACATTAAAGGATTTATAAAGTTCTTTAATTTTCTAAATTTATTTTTAAATATGTGTGTGTGTTGCCAGTGTTGTAAGTAAGATAAAAAATACAAAGTCCAGAATCATAAAATCTGGGTTCAAAGACCTGGGAAAAGTCACTTCACCTCCTAAGCCTGTTTTTACAATACGGAACTGAACAAAACTATTTTATCTGCCTCGAAAGGTTTTGTTAAGGTGGAAGAAATTTATTTTTAAAAATTCATGAATTAGGAAGGCCTCCCTGGTGGTGCAAGGGGTTAAGTGTCAGCACCATGAAGCAATTCATAGCTACAGCAAAACAAGTTCAATCCCCGACCAGGGAGGTGACCCACATGGCACAGCAGACCTCTCCATTTAAAAAATGCTCCATTTTTTAAAGACATATATATTTTTAATATTGAGATTTAAATTGACAAATGAATCTCTAAGAATTAATTTTAAATTTTAGCATAGTGTCCTTCACAGAAAAATAAAATATCCCTAGGGTTAACCATGAACAAAAAGTACTACAGCCAAATAAGAGAATTTAAGTGACTTTTAAACAAGGCATCTAAAACTAGCTTGAAGTCTAGTTAGAAATGAAACTTTGTAATCTAGAGGTTTCAATAGCCCTCTATTTTATTTTTCTCCTAAGAAATCCAAATGATTACTCAATGTGAGTGCCTCACCATAAATATCTAAGACTGTACTCTAAAGTCTCTACTCAAAGTCTCCAAAATAATGTAAATTTAAAAAACACTTTTGAATATATTAGGCAGCTTTAAAAGTGTATTTTTTAAAAATTTATTTATTTATACAAGAACAGGGGTACAGGCCAGATGCACGGGAGGGTGAGAGGATTAACTGGAGACAGAGCAGGGAACAAAACAGGCAGACTGACGAAATACACTGCTGAGGGGAGCAGCAAGCAAGACAGGAGAGGTCTGCTGCGCCATGTGGGATTCTTGCAGGCCAGCCGGGATCAAACCCGTGCTACAGAGGCTGCAGACAGCTTCAGAGCGCTGTGCTCAATTGCCTGCACCACCAGGGGAAGCCCTAAAAGTGTACTTTTAATGGACTTTTAATGAACTTTTAGTGTACTTTTTTTTTTTTTTTTTTTTTTGATGGGACCCTCACCAGCGGCCGGGGAACGAACTGGAGCTGCAGAGGCTACAGGCAGCCTCGCAGCCCAGCGCTCAACCACTGCACCACCAGGGGAGGCCCACTTTTAGTGTACTTTTAATGAAACTTCATTCTTTAATGAAGTTTCAAAGAATAAATCAGCATTAGAAACTGAGAAGCAGTAGAAAAATATTATTCTCTTAAGCTGAAATATATAACTTTTCCCCTAAGAATGCTGCAAAAAAAAAAAAAAATGTTAATAAAGATATTGAAAGTATTGTACCTGCTCAGTAAAAATTTCCTGTGTGAAGATAGTCTTCATCCTACTCAAGGAGCTTGGCTTAATTACAATCTAAAACAACCAGAAGAATTCCAAAAACATTAGAAAATATAATAAATGAAGTACAATTTTCTCTGGTCAATTATCTAAAATGTCTGTTATAAAATTAATGTTCAATACTCTAGGACAGAAGTGATTTCTCAAGTTTACATTAAAGTGTGTTTTTCTGCAGAAATGGAACCAACATAAAAGAATACTTAATAAATACCATTATTGGCATTTCAAGTCAGTGGGAAAACTTGGATTATTCTATAAATGGAGGTGGGATAGCTACATTTCTGGGGGGGATATATATATACGGATTTGCACACATGACAACAGACCCAAAATAAACCCCAAATGTATTAAAGATTTAAATGCAAAACATGAAAGCACAAATAAACTATAGGGAAATTCAGGTGATCATTTCTATAAATCTTAAGAAAGAAAAACATTTTTAAGCACAACAGCAAAGAATCACAAAATGTTTTAATGCATTTAATATTTATTATTTAAAAATATAATAAATAAAAATTGTTAAAATACTACTCCAAAAATAATTGCCACAACTGGAAGAAATCAACCACAACAAAGCATACCCCTTCACTTTTAAAGACATTAAGGATTAAAAGACATCACTGATTTAATACTTCTCAAGAAAAAATGTTGGGGTGGGAATTAATAATTAATATTATACACTAAGTTTTTAAATGAATCCCAATTTCAATATAGAGTAAAATGTGTCTTGAAATCAATGTAATATGATATATAAGGCACAATGGCATAATCTTTTATATATAAAGAATGTTTTATATTAGCAAAAGGAAAAATAAATAAAAATCCATATGAAAAAACTGGGATATTGATAAGTCTTCCACAAGAGAAATAAATCAGTCAAAACACATGGCTCTTAAAAACTACCCCCCCAAAAATTATGAAATAAACTTATAAAAAATAATAACAAAAATGAGAACTACAGTTTCACTAGTAGTCAAATGAAAAATAAGAAAGAACAGTTTTTGTCAACTAAATTTGCAAAGATTAAAACAAATGGGAATGTCTGGTGATGATTACAGTTTAGGAAAATAGACATGCTTATTCATTAATGAGAATAATTACACTGGCATAATCTTTCTGGAAAATAATCTGACAGAACTTTATCCTATGGAAATAATCCAAATGTGTTAGAAGATATACATGTGTGAATGCTTATGTATGTATGTATTTACATAATAAGAATATTTAAGCACTATTGAGAATCAGAAAATCTACATGGCAAATAAGATCCATTAATTAAATCAAGACTAGTCCACATAATGTATGACTATCAGGTACTGAATTAGAATATTTATTGATATGAGTGAAGTTCTTATATTGGCAAGTTCTTTAAAATTACAGAATATGTATATCAACTTAAAGAAAGTACAAACACCAGAATATTAACATTAGTATGTTTATCTGATCAAAGGGGTTACATTTTCCCTTATTTTTTATTTTTCAAGCTTTCTACACTAAATATCTATTATTACTCTTGTAAATAAGTATTTCCAAAACATATTTTTCTCAAAGAGCACCTGATAAATTGTCAAACTATTAAACGACTGAAATTATTTCACAATATAAACAACCTATTAACTCTGCACTACGAAGCACCCAGTTTAGAAACATCTTTAGAAAGATGATAAAGACCCCACTGGTGGCCTAAGTCTCAAAGCTATCACCACTGTGACCTAGGTTAGACCCTGAGCCAGGGAGCTAACCCTCCTACATTGCATCAGACCTCTCCCATCTTACCCACTGCAACGTATTTCAGTAAATCTGCCTGTTCTGCTCCTCACTCTATCTCTGGTGAATCCTCTTATCACCCGCACCTCTGTCCTACACCCCAGTTCTTATATGCAAAAATAAAATAAATAAGTCTTTAGGAAAAAAAAAAAAGAAAGAAAAATCATAAAGGACAATTACCTTCATCCCCAAAGTGGAACAGACTAAGTCAATGATAGCACTAAGTTGGTTGCTATGAAAGTACATAGCAACCAATAACAACATCTCCCCAAAAGAAGCAGAGACGCCTGAAGTGCTGTTGAAAAAGAAAAGAAAATATGAGTTTCCGAAGAGAGGATTAAAAAAACTTAATTAACTGAAACTAATGAAGTCATCTTACCTCTCAAAATAAGCTTCTTCTTTTATCATCCAACTTAGCCACACTACCATTAGTTGCTCCTGTTCAGGTGTACTATATAAAACACACCAGATTATCACTGGTTTAAATCAGATATACTAACATAAGTAGAAGAAAGCATTCTGGAACTATTTTTATTAAAAATTATTTATTCTTCCTTATTTTGAAAAATGAACTCAAATTGCTCATTGTCAGTCATACTAAATCATAAAAATAAAAAAAAAAATAATAAAAGACAATGTTTTACATAGTACAAAGACTACAGCCTTTACAGTCGACCAGGCCTGAGTGGGAATCCCATGTCTGCTCATTACTGATAGAGTAACCTTGAAGAAGAAATGTGAATAAGCTCTCTGCACTTTAATCATTCTACTTATAAGATACAGATAAAAATACTCATTTTATAAAAGTAATGAGCATTAGAGACATTCACAAATTAAGTAAAAAGAAAAAAAGCAGGCACTTTATTTCATGAACCTAATTTCACACCCTCCTATGACTCCAATCTACACTACAGGAATTTTTCTTAAAAGGTACAATGCATAGGATGGTGATGAGAGGCAACAACACAAAATACTGGAAACTAGAGTGCATATAGATGAATGGGAAGTGACTTGGCAGAGCTGAGAAAGCAGAATGTTAAATTGGTAGAGGGAAAACCAATCTACTTTATACCATAGAATCTCCAAATGGCGCAGGCTGTTCTGGGAGTGAGAATGAAGATAGATTAAATTTAAAGGACTGACAATCTATATAAGTGGTCATTGGCAGGATGAAAGGACTTGTTGAACACCTAAGAAAATAGACAAAAACTGGGCCTCCCCGGTGGCACAGCGGGTTGAACACAGCACTGTGAAGCAGGTTGAGCACAGCCTCTGCAGTGCGGGTTTGATTCCCAGCCGGCCAGGGAGATACCCACATGGCGCATCAGATCTCTCCTGCCTCGCCTGCTGCTCCCTCAGGAATGCTTTTGGTCTGTCTGCCTGTTCTGCTTCCTGCTCTGTCTCTGGTGAATTCTCTCACCCTCCCATGCCTCTGGTCTGTATCCTCGTTCTTGTATAAATAAATAAATCTTTGGAAAAAAAAAGGAAAATGACAAAAACAGACTCACAATAAGGCTTATCCAAAAATTTCAAAACCCTCGGGACAAAAACTAATCCTCCATGCTTCCATATGAAGGCAAATAGGTCACACAGAAGATCAGCAACCAGAATGTTATCAAACTTCTTAATAGCAACATCGGAAGTTACAAGATTTTCAAAATTCTCAAAAGAAATTTAATGCCAACTTAGAAATCTATATCCCATCAAACTATCAGTCAAGTGACCATGTTAAATAGAGGTATCTTCAGAAAAGATGGAAACATGAAATGCAGGAAACAGGAAATCCAACATAGAAGAGGTTAACAAAATGAGAGTGAAGAGGAATTCCAGGACAAGAGCTATGTACTGGGTACAGAAGACAACCAGTTCAAATTGGAGCAGGTCAGAATGCTCCAAGACAGATTTCCTCAAGAAAACACACTATCTAATGAGTGTGAACATCTTGAGAGGAAGTTTAGATTGGTAGAGTTAGATACCGCATTACTATAGGTTCACAGTACACCCAGAAAAACTTTTAACAGAGATAATTATTAATGCAAAATACAAGTTTTGCATAAGAAAAGTAATCACCTAGCACATGGCTGGATTCTCAGTAGTGTAATATAAACAACTATACATTAATTAATTAAACTATATATTGCAAAATTTTAACTGTACTGAGAGAAAGGGAAGGTGATATGTAAATATGTTGGGGACAGAGAGGACAAAAGAGAATTCCTCATTATTCATAGTGGGAAGTCAACAATACTGAAGAAAAATCAAGATTTAGCATATACAAACATGTTATTAAAAGATATGATATCAAAAACCAAAGGAATCAGCTAAAAGAACTGAAAAGGAAAGGAAAAAAGGGAGGAGGAGAGTACGGACTGCTATTTGCCTTGACAAACCTTAAATAACTATTCTGGGCCTCCCTGGTAGCACAAGGGGTTAAGTCTCAGCACTATGAAGCTACTGGCAGCCACTGGCAGGAGTTCAATCCCCAGCCAGGGAGCTAACCCACATGGTACAATAGACCTCTCCTGTCTTACCCACTGCTTCCCTCAGCAGTATATTTCCGTAGATTTGCCTCTTCTGCTCCCCACTCTGTCTCTGGTGAATCTTCTCACCCCCTGATCTTATATGCATAAATAAATAAATCTTTTAAAAATAGTGACTAGCCTACAGTAAATGATAATGCCACCCTTTTACTAGAAGATAAAACCACTATCAATACCTAGGACTAAGTTCCTAATAAATATTACACATGCATTTTAATAAATAAAAGCAGTCCTTGAGAAAACAGAGCCACTTATATAAATAGGTACCTGACAAGTGTAGAAAAGGCCAGTAGCATACAAAAGGAAAGTGAAACAAAGCGAACCCCAGCTGGTGTAGCAGGAGGACGGCTTGTCATCAACTGCAATAACTGTTCAGCTTCTTCCTCAGTTGGTCTAAAAAAGGAAGTCATCATTAGGCTTTACATTTTTTAGTAGGGGGAGGAAGGAAAAGGATCTTCCAAACAGTTTAACCTTTCAGATACAAACTTAGAGCTTTGTAAAAATACCTCACTATTTATAAAATCTTTAACATCTTAAGTTGTCAAGAGCAAAACTATTCAGTTTACAACTCAGACACACACAGGGTAGTCTACGCTTTACATAGTTGTAAGAAGCTGAACATAAACAAGCTGAAACTATACAACTTGATGGTAATGATCAATGGGGGAAATTATAATTGTTCCATGACCTTTAGCTATTTTTTTTTTTTTTTGGTCAAAACATTAAAAACTGTAAGTTATAATGCATAGGTAAGTAAAGATACAGTCAAACTAATATTTATATACTCTATAAATGAAAATATTAAACACTAGGGATTCAAGTGTTTGGTAAAAAAAATTATCAAGAGTAGTTTGAACAGTCCTTGCCTTCTTATTCTTGTATAACTTATAATGTAAAGAGGAACTTCTCTAAACCTTGATGAATTGGGACACTTCTGTACAAGTTGGCTTCCAACATTTTACCCATTCTACTTTCAGTCATGAAATACCCGAGAGTTCCTTTAATGTGAAGATTTTTGCCTGCTTCACTTCCTCTGGGACATATCCTTGCTGTCACAATGATTTTCCTTATTTATGTTAAAAGTTCACCTTCTATGTTCATCTGGCTACATATCTACAGTCCCTCAAGTGGCAGCAGCATCAGCATTCTCACTGCTATTTCTTTTACTGACATTTGGTTTAACTGTTATAGCACCATTACCATATTTAGTTTCTTTGCAAGACTTTCATCTTTATTGGATAATATCCTCTTTCAATTATGCATTTTTAGAAAATGTCACTTGGACCTATCACTGATAGACAAAGTGACAATAAAACTATCCACTTCGTAGACTGTTCATGAACCTGGTAAAAGATGTGCAGTGACTAGTCAGGACAGACTTTAAAAGATGTGACTGGTCGCTGCTTATGACTTAAATCAGTTATTTAGTAGCGATCTGTGGCTTGGCAAGCTCCTGGCAAAGTTTGTACTCCACACAATTATTCAGTTAATTAATGTGTCATGGTAACTGCTATATTAGCTGTTGAGGGAGCAGTGCTATTTAACTAAACCACAGTAACTAAATTCATTCTTATCAGAGACATGCAAGGTGAGGACAGTATGTACAACAGTTGAGAACATTATTCAAAAGAATATATGCAGTGACTAAGAAACCTTATGCTTAATAATTTTATCAGATGAATTTTAAACAATTCATGATCTTAGTTATAAAAAGAAACATACATCAACTAGATGCATGGACTAGGTAAAGGAGCAATGAGATCATTCATTACAGTCATGTCAAGCTGTAGTGAAATCATAAATTTCTTAAACTGCTCTGGCTCCTCCCATATTTACATAATTCTATTTACAACAAACCAAAATTGATGGATACATTCCAGTTATGAAGGAAGCCTTGGGATTTCATTCTTTATATACACCTGCCCACTACCTTAGTGCAACAGAAAATCCAAATCCTCTAAATGTACACAAAGTGGACTTTGGCTCACTTTCTTGGGATTAGAAATAAGAAAGTTAAATGATAAAAAAAGATATAATATCAAAGTATTGAATACTTGAGTCCAGCGATCCCCATCAAGGCACAGTACAGACGTAAGAGTGCACTGGCTTTCACAACATGCTCTTCTTTCAGCCCCGAATACACAGAAACAGTGGGCTCCATCTCCACATCAGCTTCTTCCACAATGCGGGTACTTCTTACTGTGGGAAGTATGCCCATCAATTCCAGAAGCAGCTGCCTTCTCATTTGCCAAAGGACAGAACCACTGGTTTCTCTTTTTCTCTGTAAGAAATATGGACCACAAAGAGATAAAAGCATGGAGCACAAGAAGAAAGATGAGCAAACCAAATGTTTACTTATTAGCACAGCACCTGACACATAGAAGGCATACAAATAACTTCCTGGTGAAAAGTAAAACTTAAAATTAGTTTTCAAATAGACTAGAAATAAAGAAGAACTTAGATACATATGGTAAGTCAGTAACAAAAAAATAAAGCTAAAAAAAGTTTGAATTACAGAGAAAAAATAAAGTTTAAATAACAGAAAAAAAAAAAAGCAGTACACATATACTACTCTCTAGTTCAATGACCTCAACAAGTAAATTATCCTATATTTGTTCACTCAGGGACTGAAATGTTTTATGGGAAAGTAAAATATTTTGCATGTTAAAAACTATTGCAAAAAGTAATACATTTCAGGGCCTTCCTGGTGGCACAAGGGGTTAAGACACAACCTATGAGCTATCCGCAGCCATTGCAGCACGAGTTCAATCCCTGGCCAGGGAGCTACCCACATGGCACAGCAGACCTCTCCTGACTCACCCACTGCTCCCCTCAGCAATGTATTTCAGTCAATCCGCCTGTTCTGTTCCCCACTCTGTCTCTGGTGAATCCTCTCACCCCCACACACACCTCTGGCCTGTACTCCAGTTCTTGTATGCATAATAAAATAAATCTTAAAAAAAAAAAGTAAGATATTTCATCAACACACAAGTGGATAAATAAAATGTCCCATACAATGGAATATTATTCAGCCTTAAAAGGGAAGGAAATTCTAATATACACTACATTTGAGAATTCTGTCTAATGGTATCATTTTGAAAGCATTTCATTCTCTTTGTCAAAATATCCTGATACTTAGCCTATATAGATATTTATCCCTCACCTGCTGTCCATTTCGGATAAAAGTTCCAAACCAAGTCCGGACTTTTGCATTTGTTCCAAGAAGCAAACCACTAACAAAACAAACCAAGTCACTCACTCCATCTTCACAAGCTTCATTTTTAGTATGATCCAACGTCAAAGCCACTCCAAGACCTGGCAAGTGACATTCTTCTACCTATCACAGCAAAGAAAGCAAACTGAACCCAGTATCACAAGGAAAAAGGCCAGGATGCTTCCAAAGCATCTAGAGTTTAAAGAGACATGTCACAAAACATAATAATCCAGAGAGGAAGGAGACATATCCAGTACGTGAGCTGTAATTCCCAGTATCTACAAGATTCTAAAACTATCTTCAGAAAAGTTCCTGATTCTAACATAAGGGCTTTTGTTTCAGAAAAACAATAATATCTCTTACCACCATGCCTCGGACTTTGAGGGCCTGAGAAGGATTCATTTTACATAAGAAGCGTAAGGCATCTGTCCTGCGCCTTCCTCCGAGACTTTCTTCATCTTGTCGTTCTCCATTTTTTATAAGGCCCCTACAAACTAAATATTTAAGAGCCTCTTTTACTTTAAGTTGTGTAAGTAAGAATTAGAAACCATTTTTTTTCTGTCTTGAATATCAATCATTTACACAGATTAGACACTCCAGAAGAAAAGAATCAGGAAACATGAAACCATAAGAAGCATATTACATTGTATTAGAAGAGCTACACATAGGCATGTCTTCTTTGCTCTCTGACACAGGGGTCGTATCTTCTAGATCTTCAGTAATTTTTTGTCCTATTTATATCACTGATGACTAACAGCTAAGAAAAAATTTTGCTACATACTCACCATACTTAATTTTGTAATCTGAAAACAAGTTTGAAATCACTAACCTCAGTATTTTTATAATGATAATCATTAATAAACTTTCAAAAGAGAAAATCTGAAAAAAAAAAATCAATCAATGTTTCTTAGCTCAAAAAATAAGTCCTCTGCGTCTCCCTTGTGGCGAAGGGGTTAAGTCTCAGGGCTATTATGCTATCACCAATGAGGCCTGAGCTCAATGTCCAGCTTAGGAGCTGACCTACATGGCGCAGCAGACCTCTCCTATTTCACTCACTGCTCCTCTTAGCAGTACATTTCAGTAGATCCACATGTTCTGCTCCCCACTCTGTCTCTGGTGAATCCTCTCACCTCCCGCACCTCTTGCCTACAACCCCATTCTTCTAAGCATAAATAAATAAATCAATCTTAAAAAAAAAAGTCCTCCACATGCCTAAGCGAATCTCTTCAATATCCTACTTTAAAATCTATTTACCTTCATTGAAACTATCAGGAACATTGGCCACCAATAGGCACAAGAACCAGGCACCATTTCTAACATGTAGCAAGGCTTCAGCTACATCAACTATTGGAAGCAGGGAAGGGAGCTCTAAAAGAAAACAAAGCAATGTTATTACTAAGGAATAGTATTAATTTGTACTATATATTAAATGTCTTACATTTTGGCAAGGTCACCTACAAGCAATTAAGGTACTTTCTTTTCACAGTCTAGAGCTGAACTGTCCAGTAGGATAGTCACCAGCTACATGTGGCTGCTTAAACCTAAATTCATTAAAAGCAAATAAAATTTTAAACAGTTCAGCTCCTTTAAACAGCTACATTTCAAATAAACCATAACCACATGCAATTAGTGGTGACTCTACTGAACAAGTACAATATAGAACCCTGCCACTGCTACAGCGGACACTGCTGGTCTACAGAGTCATTTTCATGAAAAGCTTTGCATTTTAATGTCCTCTATCTTTTGAATCTGAGCATATACATCTCTTTCAAAGAATGTAGAAAATGCAAAAAGTTGCAAAGAATAAAAATAAAACCAGGGGCCTCCCTGGTGGCGCAAGGGGTTAAGCACCACACTATGAAGCAATCCCCAGCCTCTGCAGCATGAGTTCAATCCCCAGGCCAGCCAGGGAGCAACCCACATGGTGCAGCAGACCTCTCCTGACTCGCCCGCTGCTCCCCTCAGCAGTGTACTTCAGTCAATCTGCCTGTCTGTTCCCCACTCTGTCTCTGGTGAATCCTCTCACCCCCAGCATCTCCGGCCTGTACCCCAGCTCTTGTATGTATAAATGAATAAATCTTTAAAAAAAAAAAAAAACAGCTCTAATTCCATGACTCATTTGATAATTTGAAATACTTCATTTTAAACCATCTATGGGATTGATTTAGCTGAACAAAATTTGAGTTACATTCTACTTACCATTTTGTCCTTTGCATTTTTCTTAACATATTGGAACATTTTCTAAAGTCATTAAATTTTTTCAAATATATCATTTTAATTGTATAATATGCATAACATGTTAGTTACACTATGGAGTCAACCATATTTAAAGCACTTGTTTGGTGACCCTTAAAATAACAACATTCCAAGTTAAGAAGTTACACCATATCATTTAATAAGAAAGTATCTCTCAAATGTATCTCAGCATTCATTACAATACCTGCTTGTAAAATACAAAGTACATCTGCAGCTTCCTCTAAATAGACTGGACTCTCAAACAGCTCAGATGACTTGAAAAAAAATTCGCCATTGGACTCAGACACCTTTAAATAAAACAAAAAAGGAATGACAAATTCTATTACTTTTTACGTAATGATATCAATCCTATTTTTAAAATTATTTCATAAGCTTCCAGGCCATGTCTACTAACATGTCACTAATATACTGCAGCAAAATATGCTGTATTCAACAAATTTGAAAAAATTTAACCATAATTAGTAGTCACAATAATTATTATTAAGAGAGCAGTATGGGTCTCAATGATTTCCTTCTATATATATATTTAGAAACATCTGGATTTATAGCAAGCCCAAAAATGATGTAGAAATGCTGTAGTTAAAAATAAAAAGCAAGGGGGCCTCCCCTGGTGGCGCAGCAGTTGAGCACTGGGCTGCGAAGCTGCCCGCAGCCTCTGCAGTGTCGGTTCGCTCCCCAGCTGCTGGCGAGGGTCCCACATGGCACACAGATCTCTCCTCCCACGCCAGCTGCTCCCCTCAGCAGTGTATTTTGTCAGTCTGCCTGTTCTGTTCCCCGCTCTGGCTCTGGTGAATCCTCTCACCCTCCCACACTTCTGACTGTACCTAGTGCTTGTATAAATAAATAAATAAATCTTAAAAAAAAATAAATAAAAATAAAAAGCAAGGGCCTCCCTGGTGGCACAAGGGGTTAAGATGCAGCACTGTGAAGCTGTCCACAGCAACTGCAGGAGTTCAAGTTCGATCTCCAGCCAAGGAAGTGACCCACATGGCGCAGCAGACCTCTCTAGTCTCGCCCGCTCTTCCTCTCAGCAATGTGTTTTGGTGCATGCACCTATTCTGCTCCCTACTCTGTCTCTGGTGAATCATCTCTGGCCTGCACCCCAGCAGTTGTATGCATAAATAAATAAATCTTTAAAAATAAATAAATAAAAAGCAAAAAGAACCCTTTAAACTTAATGCAATATAACAAGTATCATTCATATTCAATTCTGAATTAACTGTGGGAAAAACAAAAAATAAAAATTTAGGTCAACAAAAGTACCTATTAATTTTTTTGAAAATGTCCTACAATAGTTTTAGCACATTCCCATATGCTAAAGAATGCTGAACTGAAAATTTGGAAACCTCCTAGAGAAGGTCATTTATTTTATTATAGCCATCAAGTGAAGTATTAAGAAAAAGATGTAGGAGAAAGATTGAAATTAAAAGAGTATCGGGCCTCCCCGGTGGCGCAGCGGTTGAGCACTCGGTTGCGAAGCTGCCCGCAACCTCTGCGGTACCGGTTCGATCCCCAGCTGCTCCCAGCCTCCGGAGGAGGGTCCCACATGGCGCGCAGACCTCTCCTGCCGCCCGCTGCTCCTGCCGCCCGCTGCTCCCCTCAGCAGTGTACTTCGGTCCTTCTGCCTGCTCTGCTCCCCGCTCTGGCTCTGGTGAATTCTCTCACCCTCCCGCGCTTCTGACTGTACCCAGTGCATGTATAAACAAAACAAACAAACTAAATAAATAAATAAATAAATAAATAAATTAAAAGAGTATCAGTACAATAGAATAGAGGGGAAATAATTGTAATAAAAAAGTTTTAAAGATTTGTAGCATATCTTAAAAACTATCTAAAATATCCCTGATGCTATTTTCTTTGGAAAAATGTATTCAGTCTTCTCATAAAATGAAACCTTATATGTTACAAATTAACTAAACTTGAAATTCTAACAGTAAATAACTTTGCCTATGAAACTCTGGGCCTAATCTCATGTACATCTTCTTAAAAAGAAAAGCCAATTTAGTTCTTTGTATGGCAGACTCTTGATACTCACAAATTTAAAATTCAGAGTTCCAAAGGTCCATGACCTAAAGTAATCTATCATTTGATGGGAAGTTGACTAGTCTTCATTAACATATATAGGAGTAATTCAGTTATTTAGTGAGTGAGGTTAACCAGTGATCCGATAGCCAAGTCAACTTTGGTACTCCCTCTTCACTGTTATATGAGGTAATTTTTGCTCATTCATTGTCTAAAAGAACATTTTTCAGCTCTACTTCAATACATTTTATGGAGGAATTCTATCCTATAAAGGTATTATCAAATTTGGAAATTTGGTATCAGGAACAACTGGACTCCATCCAGAAAAAAAATCCCTAGGGCCTCCCTGGTGGCGCAGCGGTTGAGCGCTGGGTTGCGAAGCTGCCCACAGCCTCTGCAGCACCGGTTTGATTCCCAGTTGCTCCCTGGCCACCGGAGGAGGATCCCACATGGCGCGCAGACCTCTCCTGCCGCCTGCTGCTCCCCTCAGCAGTGTACTTCAGTCCTTCTGCCTGCTCTGCTCCCCGCTCTGGCTCTGGTGAATTCTCTCACCCTCCTGCGCTTCTGACTGTACCCAGTGCTTGTATAAATAAATAAATAAATCTTAAAAAAAAAAAAAAATCTTTAAAAAAAAAAAAAATCCCTAGGATAAAGATGCAAAAATAGGCATCAATAAAAGAAAAAAAGTAATTAGAGAAAGAAATATTTTAAGCCAGGCATTTAACATACTTTCATCCTTTGAAATGAAAACACACAACAGGGCCTCCCTGGTGGCAGGGGTTAAGCACCACACTATGAAGCAATCCCCAGCCTCTGCAGCATGAGTTCAATCCCCGGCCGGCCAGGGAAAAACCCCCATGGAGAGGCAGACCTCTCCTGTCTCACCCACTGCTCCCCTCAGCAATGTACTCAGTCTGCCTGTTCTGTTCCCCACTCTGTCTCTGGTGGATCCTCTCACCCCCGCATCTCTGGCCTATACCCCAGCTCTTGTACACATAAATAAATAAATTTAAAAACACACACACACACACACACACACACACACACCAAATAAAAATACATGTAGAAGAGGATGCAACTGCCTGTTTCTACCTTCTATGTGCAGACATTTAATCATGCATATTTTGATTTGTGATTAAAATAAATGCACCTTGTTCATAATCGCCAACAGCTCACTAAGCACAAGACGTAATCGACGAGGTGAATCACTGTGTTCAAACTCTAATGTTAGTCCATGCTGAAGTTGTGATACCAGGATGCTCTCTCCACTGCCTCCCCCAAGTTTATGCCTAATAAAATACAAAAGTGTAAAACAATTATGTGAACACTGGTAGAGAATAATAGCATAAAATTAAAAAAACTATCTTTTATTGAAATAATCTACAAAAGAATATATATCTCTTAATAAATTTCATTAATGTATTACTTCTGAAGTATTATTTAGTTTCCTATTTCAAGGACTCACAACCTATATAAAGACTATCACAGTGATAGTAACATCCACTTCCATTAACAGTGGCTCACCAATGGATTCACAATGGGCAGGGAAAGATATAACACATGCTCAAATTTTGGGAAATCAATGTAAGCTTTAAAAGCTTCCCAGGTGGTTCCAATAAATCCTTCTATGCTAGGCAAACTCATCCTTCCTATTTGCCATGTCATAATCACTTTTGCCTGAATATGACAGCATATCTGGCCAAACTTCTCTACACAAAATTTGATGATACGGGATTCAAAAAAATCCTAGAATTTTAAGTACAATTAGAAAAGAACTAAGTAACATGCTTTCCAAAGCTTAGATTCAGTCTTCTTTTTTCTAAAGAAGTGCATTCAATAAAGAGCTCTGAAAGATTAAAAAAATTATTCCTCTTCTTTGGTAAATCCAAGTAAATCCCAATCCACATATATAATATAACATTACCTAAGTTGCTGTTCTTTGCTGGCATCCTGTTCTAAAGCATGAAAGTCCACAGACAACAATGCAACAATAGAGTTGACAGCTTCCACTCCAGAAAGAAGACGAAGGATGAGTTTTTTATCCTGAGCCCAGCTTTGGCTCTGGTCAGCAGGAGCACAAAGTGCCATTCGCACCAAGCAGGGCAGGAGAAGTCTTAATTCTGGATCACTTAAAGATGCCAAACGAAAAACATCCACCTTCTGCATTGCCTCAAAAGCAAAAGGGCTGACAAATTGCAGGCTTGTACACTCAGTCATCATCACTGTTGATCCTAATGATAAAAAAAAAAAAGAAAGTAGGGGTTTAACTCTGACATATATGAACACTCCTTTTAAGAATCCTGCAAAATGTGGTCTATATTTAGTAGGACCCTATGTTGGCAATATTCCTGGCACAATTATAGGATCCCTGTTTCTCTCACCATCTGGAAAACGAGAAAGAAAACAGTATATTAATGTCTCCTCCGGCCTTAAGGATCTTCTGTTCAAATACTCTTATTTGACCAAGAGTATGAAGCCCAGAGAGATAAAGTAACGGGCCTACAGAAATATTACTAGATAGTGGCAAAGTCCAGGCTGAATCCTCATCTACTAAATCCCATTCTAAGACTTAATACACCAGGCATATGAGATCCACAAAATAAATAAAAGTAAATGAAGCACATCGGTAAGAAAGCGCTTCTTCTATACCTCTTCGGTTTCACGTGCCTATATATGCAAAGAGCTGTTAGAATTCTCTTTCCCACCCTCTCTGAGTCACCTCACTAGCCAGAAGCAAAGCGATGTACAATGTTCTAGAGGTCAAAACACTATCCCGTGTGTCCTGTGTTACTGGGTTAAAAAAAAAAAAAGCAGCTGTAAACAGCTGTTTGCGTGCAAGTACTATAGGAGAAAGATGAATCCCACTTGAGCACTTCTGTTTTCAAGCAAGCAGTCACCATCAGCAGACACCCAAAAAGCAGGGAGTATGGAGCCAAAGCCATCCCCTCTAAGCCCTGCAGACAGGCAGAATCCAGGTTAAGTCGTGGTAAGACACTTTGTTTTGCTCCTAAGCAAGAGCTGGCCTTGCAACAGGAGGAAACTCACTGCTGGAGCAGAGGCGCCCAGACCTCTGGTGAGACCTCTGGGCTCACCACAGGTCTCGCCCCGGGCATGGTGAGAACCAAGCAGCCTCAGAGGCTGAGAAAAGTCGGCCGGGTGCCGCTACAGACCGGAGAACGCGCTGAGGCCTGAGAAGCGGAAGCTTCATACCTTAAAACTACCCTCCAACCTCCCGGGACACCACCCGGATTACGCGCCCTAGAGGCGGGACGCAGTAGCAGTCGAGAGCGCGGTCCGAAACGGGGCCTAGGCGATAATCCGAATCCCCACGCCCCAGCCGTGCCCGGAGTCGACCCGGGCACCAGGAACGCGGGCGCCGGGACCTAACGAGTCGGCAGAGCGACGCCGGCTGGACGGGGACCCGGCACAAAGGCAAAACCGGAAATGAAGGGAGGGAAAAGCGGAGCTGACTGTTTCAACCTGCACCCAGCACCTTCATTCATCCCCAGCGTCTGGCTCCCGCCGGCCACCGTACAGGCCGGGGAGGAAGGGCGGCTGCGAGAGGAAACCCGCGGACGTCGGCGCCGCGGCCAAGGTGCGCGTGCGCGGCCTCGCCCCGCCCGCCCGCGCGGTGCGCTCTGGAGCTGCCTCTCGGAGGGCGCTTTTCCAGAGCGCACGGCTGTTTCGTTTCAGGTAAATCATGAAGTCCCTCCGAGCTGCAGCTACAGCATGATAGGATAGTCGTGACGTTCAAACGACTTGACGTATGTTAAAAAAAAAATGTTGAAGTGGTCCCCGGAATTCTCGGACGGAACAGGGTGGCTCCAGTGTGCGCCTCTTTCCATCCCCCCGCTGTTCGCCTCGCCTCGCAGTTCTAGAACCCTGGCATTAGTAGAACTTGAAAAGTAACCCAATTCTGTGCAGCCGTCGCTCTCGACCTGACACACTGACTGCCAGGAGTTCAGTATCTTTATTTCTGGGTTCTTCAGGTCCTTAGACCTTTAGAGAGCAGTGATCCGGAGATTCTTAGATCTGTAATTGAGTGCTTCGCACGTCTGGAAAAGGTCAAAACAGAACGATTTCTCAAAAAGGCTGACTCAAAAGATTAAGAACCTCTAGTGTATAGATCTTCATACTAGTTATAGTTCCTGATTGAATCAGTGTTTATTTTTGAGCCTTCTAGATACCAAATTTTGTGCTAAAATAGGAAAAGATACGTATTTTACGGAAATACTTAATATTTTATACTTTCTAAGCTTTGGCAGAAGTGGCTTTTTAAAAAAAAATAATGGCAGAGGGCCTCCGTGGTGGTGAGGGGTTAAGTGTCAACGGTTCGATCCCCAGCCAGGGAGCTAACCCACATATGGTGCAGTTCCTGTCACTGAAGAGTGTATGTCAGTGTACCTGACTGTTCTGCTCCCTACTCTGTCTCTGGTGAATCCTTTCACCACACCCTCCCACCTCTGGCCTTCACCCCAGTCTTCAATAAATAAATAATTTTTTATATATGTCTGCTTTCAACACGAAGATGAGCATAGAAATAACTGTGTGCTGCAGTGTTTCTCAACCTTTCTACCTGACTCAGCACAGTACTTTTCACATTGTGACCCAGCAAATGCATATGCATAGATGTCAACATACAAATGGAAACATACGTTTTATGAAATAATACACAAGGTTTCTGTATTGCATTTCATTTCTTTAAATCGCTGGTCAGGACAAACTAAAATTGATTTCATAATTAATGGATTACAAACTAAACAACATTGGCATTTTTAAGCTGATATTAAGGACTGCTTGAGCTTTTGGTAGGCATTGATATTTTCTATTATCTGATTTCTCCTAGGTAGGTAATTATTAGTATTATTTTTCTCCATCTTAAAATTGTGAAAACTAATGCTGAGAGAGGTTAAGATATGTAATCTCCCTAGATGGTCATTTCAGAGAGAGCATGAAAGCAACTCAAATACTGTTTTGGGATGAATGAGAGCAGTTGGATATAAACTAAAGGATTTTAAAGATCTCTTCTAATGCTGTATTTGTTTATGACCCTCTAATCACTAATGGAGACACAACATGCAGATCCACATTGATCTACAGAGAACAGCTTGAATGAATTAGGTGTCCTGGTGATGAGTGTTGATACTTATCTTTTTCCTAGTCTCTTTCTCTTCCATTTCTTATCTCAGTGAATCTCTTCATTGCTCAGTTTCTCAAATTAGAAACCAGAAAGTCATCTTAATCTCAAGCCTCTCCCCCTGGTATCCACTTAGCAAAAGTCTTTCAAATCTACATTTTAATATTTGCCAGTGAAATCATTTTCACAATATTATATAGAACTGACACTATTGAAAAAAAGATTTACAAATGAGCATTTTAGATCTGCTTCTTCTGAGACCAGCTCCCCAACTATACTAATATTGATTTGATGTTGAGATGTTTAATCAAACTAATAAAGTTCTAGAATAGTAAATAATGCTGCAAAGTAGCCCTTAATATTTAGTTACCTATAAATCACAGAACCTTATCAAAGGTATATATTTCATAGCATTATGATGTACCCTTTGTGATTATAAAATGTTTGAGGAAATAGTCCATTTTAAGAGCAATGTGATACTGAGGCTCATTACCATTTCTACTCAAAAAAGGATGGATTTCATCAATTCTATGATGACTTTTTACATTTTAATATCACTGAAATTTGATTGTCTTACAATAAATATTGTTAAATTGTATTTGGCAGCATTTTTCTCAGTTGTACATAAAATTATGACTTGTTACTGGTATCTTAAGTTTCATGAAAAATGTGGTATAGCACCTATACTTTAAAATGAAAAAGAAGACTTTTTTCTAGGTGAAATAAATGAGCATCAAGAAATTAGAAGACCTAGGTAGGTATAAAAGGAGGACCAATGTTCTCAGGAAATAGAATCATAGAATTTCAAAAGTGAAAGGATCTCAGGAGACAGCTAGCTCTGATTTTCTCAACATGGATCGCTTTATATCATTACCCTCAATAGAGAGCCTATTTTCTTTTTTAAGATTTTCCCATTGTTTCATCCTTGTCAAGATGGAATCTTTAACACTATATGCTTTGGCTTACCAGATCACACCATCAATTTTATAGATAAAATGTTAAATAGAATTGGATCCAGCCAAGGTTCTATATAACACACAGCATTAGTGGTGTCCTTCCAGGCTGACATAGCACCACCACTCAAGCTTCCTGGGCATGATCAACCAATTGTGAATCATCCTAATTACTAAATATTCCCCTGCTTTGCAGTAAAGATTTTTCCTTAAGGTGGTACTCAAAAGACAGTTTTTCATGATCTGACTTACTAACTCTCTAGCTTGGATTCTACTTCTCTTAACACCATGTTGACTTCATTTTAGTTAGTTTGAAAAGCTTGTTTCCCAGTCTTTCATGCTATTCATGGACCTTGTAGTCCACTATTCCTTCTGTCTGGAATGTCTGTTATGCTCCTTATGCAGTAACTCCTATGTATGCTCTAAGTTTTACCACCAGTACTCCCTTGTTCTTTTTTTTTTTTTTTTAAGATTTATTTTATTTATACAAGAGCTGGGGTACAGGTCAGAGGCACGGGAGGGTGAGAGGATTCACCAGAGACAGAGCCAGAAACAGAAGAGGCAGACAGAACGAAAGCACTGCTGAGAGGAGCAGCGGGCGAGACAGGAGAGGTCTGCCATGCCATATGGGAATCTCCCTGGCTGGCTGGGAATCGAACCCGCGTTGCAGAGGCCGCGGACAGCTTCACAGCGCTGCACTCAACCCGCTGTGCCACTGGGGAGGCCCTCCCTTGCTCTTAAGAAATCTTTCCCTGACAAACCACCTATCTCTTCATTATATTGAAATATCCCTCTCTTCTATGCTCCCAGGTCACCTTTTGCTTCAATTATAGTACTTGCAATGTTGCACTGTAATCCTTAGAATTTCTCTCTTCCACCAGGAAGTACTTCTTTATCCCAGGCCTATTTTGGTACTCAGTATTGACTTGGTGAATTAAGTATATGAATACTATTAACTGGGGCCTCCCTGGTGGCACAAAGGATTAAGTCTCATCAGTATGAAGCTATTGGGGAGATCATGCTTAATAAGTATACTTTATTTTCTTATTCATCTTTACCCTTATTAGAAATATATTTAAAAGTCTTGTTGTCTTTAAGTATCTTTTTTTTTCTCTTGTAACTCTGTCATCATTCTGAATTTGATTCTGAGAGGACATAGCTATTATATTAATTATCCTTCACATTTTTATTTAAAAAAATTTAAAGTAGTTTTTGCAATTTCCTTTGAAGTTAGCAAAACTGGTTAGAAAGGCATGGTTACTATTGTCATTTACAGATGAGCAAATAGACTTTAGAGGTACAATATTTTGCCTAAATTTACAAGCAAGTGGTAAGGGAATCTCAATTCATTGATCCCAAACTATTTCTACTAATGTGAACATGAAAATCCCAAGTGATCAGAATTTTACTTCCTCTTTATCATTTTCGAACTCACATTTCAGCTAAGTTTGGTAAGTTTCACTGTTTATCACTAGTAGCCTATTCAAGAAAATATTTCAGTGTCTTATTATGCTAGGTGTATTGTTCTAAAGCTACAAAAGCAAGCAAAATAGACCCAATTTCTGCCTCATGGACTAGTTTGATAGGAGAAAAATAATTGCACAATTGTAAATTGCAAGGGACCACAGAAGGTACCATAGGAAGTTAATAACATTAACTGTCATCTTATGGAAATAGCCATAGGACTGGCCCATTTCGAGTGGAATAGTTGGAGGACAGTCATGTTAAGACATACTATCAGCCTCCCTGGTGGTGCAAGGGGTTAAGTCTCAGCACTATCAAGCTATAGGCAGCCACTGCAGCTGGAGTTCAATACCTGGCCAGGATGCTGACCCACATGGCGCAGCAGACCTCTCCTGTCTCACCCACTGCTCCCCTCAGCAGTATATTTCTTCTGCTCCCCACTTGGTCTCTGGTGAATC
Organism: Talpa occidentalis; assembly: GCF_014898055.3. Lineage (NCBI taxonomy): Eukaryota > Metazoa > Chordata > Mammalia > Eulipotyphla > Talpidae > Talpa > Talpa occidentalis. The sequence goes on from NW_023605083.1 coordinate 108,242,463, forward strand.
CTCTCACCCCACACACCTCTGGCCTACACCCCAGCTCTTGTATGCATTAATAAATCTTTTTTAAAAATCTTAAAAAAAAAAAAAAGACTTTTCTATCTATGCTTAGGGCAAGAAGCAACTATGGGGCCTCCCTGATGGTGCAAGGGGTTAAGTCTCAGCACTATGAAGCTATCTGCAGCCACTGCAGCATGAGTTCGATTCCCAGCCAGGGAGCTAATGCACATGGTGCGGTAGACCTCTCCTATCTCTCCAGCTGCTCCCCTCACCACTGTATTACAATAGATCTGCCTGTTCTGTTCCCCACCCTGTCTCTGGTGAATCCTCTCACCATCACCACCACTACCACCACCACCCCCGCACCTCTGGCTTGCACCCCAGTTCTTGTATGTATAAATGAATCTTTAAAAAAAAAAAAAAAAACTATGAAGGATTTTATGCCAGTAAATAAAGTCCACAATGAAAATAGAGAAACTGAGTTAGGAGCGTATTGCACCATAAAGTGGTTTAACTTTGTGTAAGGTAACAAGTGTCTTGCATGACATCAGATAATGCTAAATTTAGACTGAGATCATGCCAAGAGAGAAAGAAATGAGCATATCTGATAGTCAATACACAGACATTTAATTTTTTTAAAGATTTTTTTATTTATGCATACAAGAGCTGGGTGCAGACCAGAGGTGCTAGAGGTGAGAAGATTCACCAGGGAAGCCCACATAGACATTTTAAAATGATTGATTAGAATAGAGAGTTTATGGTTTGCACAACTGAATGGATGGTAGTGCCTTCACAGTGCCTATCGTGTTTTTTATGAGGGGACATAAATTTCTAATAAATGTAGATTTACTCGAGAACAAAAATAAAAGATTGAAAGTTAGCCATTCTAAATGAAAATCTGTAAGACACTTATTTTGGGGGCTACTTAAATGTACCGTTCAGTAAGTTTTTGTTTTTATTAAAGATTTATTTATGCATAGAATAACTGCAGTGTAGGCCAGAGGTACAGGAGATGAGAGGATTCACCAGAGACAGAGTGGGGAGCAAAGGCTAGACAGGAGAGGTCTGCAGTAGCATACATGGGTTTTGCTTCCTGGCCAGGGATCAAACTCAGGCCATTGCGATGACAGTGCTGAGACTTAACACCTATGCCACCAGGGAGGCCCTCAGTGAGATTTTTTTTTTTGGTAGTAGATAGTGGCAAAATAAGGAAGTCTTTAAAACATCAACATTTAGACTTTACAAAAGGTCACTCTTGACAAAGTACTGTTGGGTCACTCTTGGAGGAAAAAGACCACCTGAATGTTTATATCAATCACAAATATTTTCTGATGAAAGCTATAGGAGTCTCTAACATTGATAAATCATTAGTATTTATTCCAGGACACTCTCCTAGACTACACAAGAAGATCTTCATAATTAGAGGATAACAGACACTGAATACATTCATGAGTTAAATTTATCTTTTATCATAAACCAAAAACAGATTCTCTTCTCCTTTTCACGTATGTGAACCCTTCAAACAACCCAGTGTGCCCTTTGGACTTCTTTACTCAAGCACGTTTTCTTGGGGGTCTCAGGAAATAAATTACGAGAAATAGTTAACAGAGCAATGCATTCTTAATACCTTGTTAAGCAAAGCCTGAACATTCATTTAGCATGCTTAATAGATTATGGTTCCCATAAATGTCCGTGCTTCTCAAGAAACTTTAACATTTGCTAGGTTATTTATCCGAAATGGTCTGAATATATTTCTGAATATATTTCAGAATATATTTCAGATCATTTCTAACTTTATCCTTAATATGTTCTGGCTCTAGATTTCTTAAAAACTTATCCCAAACCATTTTTACTCCAACCATTTTTTAAAATTCTGATTGTAACAATTCTGCCTCAAACATTTTGATAATAAAATTAAACAGAAAAAAAAAAAAAACACAAAACTATGCCAGATTATGGAGTTTTAATTCTAAACATAGGGCAAATGTATTTATACATTGAGTACTAAGCTGAAATTATGAGTCACCTCAAATCAATGAACAAATCCATATTTATATACAATATACTACTATTGGGTCAAGATAATTTCTATATGCAATATATTAGTTGATTCTAGAACATTTCCAAATGTTCACCATTTTTCAGTTTTACTTCTCTGTGTGTAGTTCTTAATTCTCAAGAAGAACGCTACACTTTGCAAAAGATTCTCAAGGAAGGGGTTACTTAGCATTTTGAACTTTAAAGGTTTGTTATTTTGCCAAGGTGTAGCACAGTGGGTCATAATATGACAACTATATTTGCTGGGTTTTTTTTAAAGGATTTATTTATTTATACAAGCACTGGGTAGTCAGAAGCGCGGGAGGGTGAGAGAATTCACCAGAGCCAGAGCTGAGAGCAGAACAGGCAGACTGACAAATTACACTGCTGAGAGGAGCAGTGGGCGTGGGAGGAGAGGTCTGCGCACCATGTGAGACCCTTGCCAGGGCGGGCAACTTCGCAACCCAGTGCTCAACCGCTGTGCCACCAGGGAGGCCCTATATTTGCTTTAGTTAGAAAACGTGTCTTTATCTCCAACTAAGTAGCTTGAATTTTTTAAAGATTTATTTTGGGGCCTCCCCGGTGGCGCAGGAGGTTGAGCGCAGCACTGTGAAGCTGTCCGCAGCCTCTGCTGCGCGGGTTCAATCCCAGCCAGCCGGCGAGAATTCCACATGGTGCAACAGACCTCTCCTGTCTTGCCCACTGCTCCCCTCAGCAGTGTATTTAAGTCAATCTGCCTGTTCTGTTCTCTGCTGTCTCTGGTGAACCCTCTCACCCGCACATCTGGCCTGTACCCCAGCTCTTGTATAAATCTTTAAAAAAAAATTTTTTTTCATTTGGGCCTCCCTGGTGGCGCAGTTGGTTGCACGCAGCTCTGTGAAGCTGTCCACAGCCTCTTCGGTGCTGGTTCGATTCCCGGCCGGCCAGGGAGATTCCCAGATGGCATGGCAGACCTCTCCTGTCTCGCCCACTGCTCCCCTTAGCAGTGTATTTCAGTTCTTCTGCCTGTTCTGCTCCCTGCTCTGTCTCTGGTGAATTCTCTCACCCTTTCCCGCCTCTGGCTTGTACCCCAGTGCTTTTATAAATATATAAATCTTTTAAAAACAAAAACCTATTATTTAAAAAAAATATTTATTTATGCATACAAGAAGTGGGGTACAGGCCAGAGGTGTAGGGGGTGAGAAGATTCATCAGAGACAGAGTGGGGAACAGGATAGGCGGATCGACTGAAATACACTGCTGAGCAGAGCAATGGGAGAGACAGGAGAGGTCTGCTGCTCCATGTGGGTATCCCTGGCGGGGGACCAAACTCTTGCTGCAGTAGCTGCAGACAGCTTCATAGGGTGCATCTTTAACCCCTTGCGCAACCAGGGAGGCCTTGAATTCTTAACAAATATCAATACCTATGTATACATGTAAGCATTTGATTTAAGGTGAAGAAAAAAAAATAATTTCCTTCAGTAAGCCACTTAATAGGATTTTTCAGAGCTTGTTTTTCACTACTGAAAACTACAAATAAAAAGGCTGTATGCAGGTGTACAGTGAATACAAAATAAAAAGCTTGATTTGCAGTTACTTTTACTTTTAAGATTATAGTAAAAAAAATAGAAAAATATCAAAGGTAATATAAACTGAGAGACAAAATAATTTAAGAACCAGTATGCATATTTAGGCAATTTCCCTAAATACTGACCATTTTTTTATCATTAAAATATCTTGCAAAGTCCTCGAGCGTCCTTATGATGGTGGACTATTGGTGATTTGGTGGCAGGTACCCTAAGTGGTGATCCGGAGAGAGAGAATCCTAATGTAATGAAAGTACTTGAAAGTTAAAAAGCTCGTGTTTAGGTTGCCTCTTTTATAAATGACACAAAAATAATACTATTCATTTTTACATAAGTTTAAGATGGAATTATTTTCAACAGAATGAGACACCACAATGAAGGCTTCATGAATAATTTATTCCATTTGAAGTTTTGGTTTTTTTTTTTTTTTTTAAAAAGTATAAACCTTTTCATTTCCTCAATCACAATTTGTACAACTCAGTGTTATGGCATTCGGCAGCAATAGTGTTTGTTCCTTATTCTTTGTCACGTTTTTTTTTTTAAAAAAAAAAAAAAAGCAATTGGACCATATTAAATGTCACTGCTAAACAACAACTTTAAAACGCCCCTTCATAAAGTGACCAAGCTATTGAGAGGGGTGATGCTGACATGTCCAGTAATGACGTTACAATTTGTAGTTTAAATTCAGTAACTATAAGGTCCACAAATCCAGTTAACTTTGAAAACTAAAGCTATTTTAAAACTATCTGAATACATCAACCTGAGGAGTATTTTAGGTCCCAAATCCAGTTTTTTAATTAATACTCCACAAAAAAGAAAACATATATATAAAAATTTAAACCACAGTTCTGGGCCCATTAAAACACCAAGAAAAACCAAAAGGTTAAGATTTCCAGCTGATTTTCTTTTTTGGTAGGGGGAGACAAAAAAATTCATGTCAAAAACATTTTTTTCCTTAATTTAGACAAACGAAAATCTTAAGAGGAAACCCAGACCAAAACATCACTCATGCAACATTAAATGTATTAACAGACTGATATGCGATGCCATAGTGGATGAATAGCAAATTATATGATACAACAGCATTTAAAAACTTCCTTTTAATGTATTCAATTTGAACATTTTAAATAATGCAACATAGTATTCTGATATTACAGTATTAACATAGTGCTTGATTAAAGATCTGCAAATCTTTGTAGTAACACATTAAGTTAAAAAATTACCTCAGAAGGTAAATGTGAAGACGAAAAAGAATAGTTTAATACAGTAATCTGTGCCATACTGACAATTGAGTACGAATACAGCTGAGGATAGTTGACTAAGTAGTAAGAGCTTAATTTTAGTGGTTTAAGAAAAGTTTAGAAAGATTTAAAAATTACAGCTACTTTAAAATTTAAGGATTACATATAAGTACACTTGGTGGCCTTCTGGCCAAACAATAGGGTGTACAGAAATTTATTCATACAGTGTTAATTCACAGTCCTGATAACTGAATGGCTTGCATAAGAAAGGTATGGCTAGATGTTTCTCACTGGTTGGAAGCAGACATTATATAACAGGTTTTTTTTAAATGCCAAAATACTGAACTTCCACCCTGCTCTGTAATGGATAACTGCACAAAAAACAGACATTAGCACTGTTAACAAAGAAGTCATGGTGTTGGTGATCAATTGGTATAAAGTATATTTATTTTGTTTACCTATATAAATAAAATTAACCATACTTGTCTGTGACAGTACATAAGTCAGATCCATCATCCTGCATAAAAGGCTTATATTTTTTTCCTCAAGTCTCCTGACCTTTTATAATGGCTATGTAATCATTTTATATTTGAGTGTGAACTCATATATGAAGGGAAGAATAAAACCATATTAATAAATCCTGTCTATTTGAGCTATTCCCTGAATCCCAGATAAAAAGGAATTGTATATTGGGTCCCCTCCTTATAGCTCCATATAAGAGGAACTGTCAGGGAATAATTTTTTAAAAATCTATTTTCAAACTAAGGTGTAGTTACTGTAGGCTTGTTATTTTAAATAACTGAGATATAGCTTTTATGTTTTAAAATCACTATTGAGCTAAGTATATCAAAAAAGGGTAGTCTTTTTGTAGAAATTCCAAATAAGCATCTTTCCCTCAAATCTCAGACAAGTTTTTTTAAGTACAGAACAAAACATGCCAACATAATTTGTAGTGTTAGCATAATTTAAAAATGAATGTGGAGATGTGATCTTTAAATTTCAATTTCAAAATATGCTGACCCTTGGGATTACATTATAATTTTGAAGAAATGATTGAAAATCTTTGTCCTCAATTGTGTTTTCTTTATAGAAAAATCAAGATTTGCTAATTTTTAATATACACAATTTGAAGAAGTTACACTGTTAATAAGAAAGTAAAATTTAGACTAAGCATATAGTACTTACAAAACAAGTTTCAGTTAAAAAAAAAAAGTTTTGTAAATAGTTGATTTTGTCCTTGTAGAGAATTAGTGAACTAGTGAGCATACAAATTCAGAATTTTGCTAGACTGCTTCCAAGAAAGACAGGTAGACTTGGCGACTGTGAATTCAAGTTAGCAACAAAGAAGACTAACTTGGACTCTCTTGTGAGCAGCACTGTAGAAAATATTTTCAAGGGGGTAAGTCTGCATAAAAGCAGTATCTTGGCATGTGCAAACAAGAAGGGGGAAAGTTGTATTGAAGGAAGGGGTGAATTAAAGTCCCTAAAATTCAAGTCCCTTCTTTAGGGAGGTGAGAACCTCCTTGGCATATGCCCTACCTTAATCTGAGCTGTGTTACAGAAAAGTATAGACTCTGGTGTTTGGGACTGCCATCTCCAAACCAAGAAAATTAAATAAATAAAAAAGGCAAAAAGAAACAGGTTAAGTTTAGAAAATGGTTCTTAAACTAGTGGAATAGAGTCTGAATACCAGAATTCACTGAGAATCTATTTACACCACAGTTTGATTGCACACACACACCCATACATAAGCATACTCTCACACACATCCCCAATCTTTAATTTAAAAAAAAAAATAATAAAGTCAAACAATCAAGAGTGACTGCTCTTAAAATAATTTGTAAAATGCCTAGAGCTGGGCTAAATTTCAACCTTATATAGCAGATCCTGAAGATAATTTTCATAATAATATTCCCATGCCTAGATGTGCCACTGTTAAAACTGAAAAAAATTTAAGCATGTAACATTAAACACCAAAATTAGTTTAAGCATTCAGTAGCAAATGTTCTTCTTGTAAAACTAAGTTTCTTTCACTGGAAATGGCCTGAAATATTAGTCATAGCCCTAAACCATAGTACAAAATATAACTGAAGAATTCTCATTTTATTCTTAGTTAAACCACCTAACAATATCACTTGTATATTGCCATCATGTTATTCTGTAAAGGTGTGATATATAAAATGTTGTAAGACCCCGGTACCTTTTCAATTTATAAACACAGTGAACTTCATTACTGTACATGTACTCTGCAACTACAGCTTAGCTGTAAATCCTCCACACACAATGGTATGGACATTATTCCCCTCTATCCCCATTAAACTGTACATTGAGACAATACAAATTTACTGTCCCACCCACCCCCCTTACAAAAAAATAATACTCTAAAAGCAACCCTACTGCAACTTTTTAATTAAGACGATTACATATATTTTAGACCAATTGCTTTAAAGCAAGAAGGCAGTATAAACCTTCTAGGAAAATTTTTATAAAAGAGGTTAAGAAATATAAGACAATTTATACATTTAAAAACTTACAATAAATAAGAGATGCAGGCATTTTTTGAATACTAGATACTATAATCCAATACAAGAACATCTTGATGTTCTGAAGCCATATGTGGAAATTCATTGTTCCTCATGTTTCCTCTCCATGCTTTTAATATTCATTGAACATGACTGGGTACTATGGCTCATTACTTTTCACAAATACTGTGACTGGAAAAAAAAAGTTAATTTTGCTACGAAAATGTTATAATACGTTTTGTATGATCAGTCATCATCCTAAAGAGTTCAGTATAGTCAATGAAAAATAGCAGGGTTATAGCCCCTCCCCCCAAGTCAAAACAATATTTGTTGAAGTAATAAGAATTAGACCCCATCACAAATGACTTTCACTGAGAAGATAATTATAACTTAATCTTGCAGCGAAAAATCCTTTTTCCGTGTTCTTTTCTTGCACAGTTCCATCAAATGAAGATCACAGCATATTCATGATAAAGTTATATAACTGATTCAGCACCACAAAATGAATTGGGAGACATGAGCGTCTGTCCTGGATAGCAGGGTCACAGGTTAGCCAGGAGAGTGCATTGTACTGTTCCAAAACAAACCTAAAAGCAAATAAACTGTCTAAGTTATGTATTCATTTATATTGTGGATTTTGGAAGCAGCTTCCAATTATGACCATTTAAGATTCAAAATCACATCAAGAAAAGATGGAAAGTATGGAACAGAGAGCCCAAAGGGGCATTAAAGATAACTAATTTTCATAAGTTATTTTCAAAATTAAATTACGTATTAGAAAGAAAAGCACTCATTCTGAATGACACAATTTATATAGCGATCCAAGCGTGCACAACTGTTTCAACTACTGCCAAAAATGATGAAAATATAAAGATCACATGATATACTTAAGTTGCAATGGACAATTCTTAATGGTAAAATAAAGCTGTACCTGAGGACATCTGAAGTCTGATTTGAGTCAAGTGGGTGGGAGTGTTTACTGTGAAGCAGCTCGTCAGATTGCACTGAAGGCACGTGGAGGTGCAAAGAGGCCTAAAATAATAACAGATAATTAGTCAAATGGAAAAAATCTTATTAGTTTTATCTTATCCTCCCCAAGGTCTCTTCCTTGATGCAATACATTTTACATTTCTTTAATGAATGAGAACCACTACAAAGATGTTTGTTCTTTAATCCATTACAGAATTTTTAAGTATGTAACTTATATTGAATCTTTTTACTTCCTTTTCTTCAAAGCTTTACTGTTTATAATACATTTAGATATTTTTTAGATAGCTAAAAAAAAGGATTTCTAATTATTTTATAAATCTAACCTGCCTAGGTGTATAAATGTTTAAGGAAGCACAAAACTAATAAACCTGAGTTCAGACTGTCACTAGATTACCCAAAAAAAAAAAAAAAAAAGACTAGATATAGCCAGGTCTAGCACTGACAAAAGTAACATAAGCATATGCAAGTATTTTACTTATAAAGTTATAAATGTAAACAAAGTGGTTTTGGTGGAACTGTGAGCACTCTTAATATAGTGCAAAGGTGACTCCTATGCCCACTCAATTTCATAATCCAGGCTCGGTAACAAATGGCACACCCATTTAGATATGGCAGTGAAGAGATGAAAGGAATGTGTTACTCTTCTTCACATCTCAAAGTAAATGAGTCATTTTGTTTACAAGCTACATATATGTATATACATATGTACATGAGTATATATTATACAATGTCTATGAAAGAGTTAAAAAGCTATAGTAAGATGGTGGTTACTGACTACAGAAAGTCTTGGTAGCTCATTCTATAACTACTAAAGGTATTATTTTATGTATTTAGGCACTCTGTTCTCTACAATTGTAATATAAGTACAAACTCTTGTGATATATATTCAGGAATATAACCAAAAACATGTTTGCACTGCCCATAAACTCTTGATTGATGAGTTATAAGCAAGTCTCACATGGCAGATCAGCACAAATTAAATGAATGTCATTAGTACCAGAGCTCTAATTTCTATGATGAAAAGATTTTTAATCATCTAGCTAGCAACCTATTATCTTTCCAAGCAAAGATAAACATACCAGGTGATTTTATTGCCTATAATATAGAAATAAAATGGGATGTATGGAAACAAAAGGTGGACAAAATTATGTAAGTTATGCCTTACCTGGTAATTCAGACCAGAAGTCCTAATCTTGTTACACTGTATCTGAGGGTGAATGCCCACTTTACACTATCCTCTCTGCAAATAAATATTGAGTAGAAAACAATCTGGATAGTCCCTTGGACTTTTTGTAAAGTGGTGTTTCCTAAAAAACTGTTCTGTGAAACACTAAGGTCAGGAACTATTAATAGCTGTTACACAATCCTTTTCTTGTGTTATGAAAAATGGTAGGCGAAGTTTTCTGCTATTTTTCAGAGCTTTAAATGTGCACACATGTATTTGTAACAACAAAAAGGATAGAAAGCATATGTAATAATTCCCCAAAAGACCGAGCACCCTGTTTTGTAGAAACTCCAAGGACTACTCTGCTGCCAAAGCCCCCTTTGGAATATGCTCTTTTGTAATGAGATCTGTATAGACTACTATTGCACATATATTGGAAGGGGAAGAAAAGTCATATGATAAAATGATTACTTTGGCTAATCTCATTAATAGTCAATTTATATAAAGTTGTATTCTTTATGAATACGCTAGCAAGTTCACTGTTTAATCTCAAATGTCACTGATTGAATAGCATGTGGATCAAAGGTTAATGATATTTAACAGCAACAACCTTAAAAGATTCAAGCACATTAGGGTTTAAGTACCCACTAAAATATAACACCAAGAAACTATACTATTCAACTTCTATCTTACAAATAAAAATCAGCTGGCAAGCAGTTAACATGACTTAGGAAATAAAAAGTCAATTTCTGGTGGCATTATATAAGAATAAGTGAATCAGATCTGATTTCATTATTATGGAACAGTAGCAGTAGCAGCAATAAACTCTGGATAGGGCTTTCACATCTAATTTTATCATTTTATGATTTATCTAAACCACATTATATCACTTGCTAATTAATTTGTTTGCTAAAATAAATTACTGTGGGTGTGAGAATGTCATTATTTCAAAACTACTCAATAGTTTTAATAGTAATTTACACAAAGCTAGAAAGCTTTTAAAAGGAGGCAGTATGTGGATCTAAACATCAAGTATTATTACAAAGTCTATGAATCTTTTAATACCCAAACAATGCCGTATGACAGGAAGGCAGTATGATGTAATTAAAAGAATTATAATCATTAAAACATTCTGGTTTTAACTTCTGAGTCTACTACCAATTTATGACTGTAGACAAGTGCATTTTTCTGAACATTAATATGCTCGCCTAGAAAATGAAAAGATTTCTCCCAGTCCTAAAATTTCATATGTACAGCTGCCCATAGTTAAAACAAGAGTATCAGAGGTTTGACTAAAGAGTAATTAAAATTTCAAATGTTATATGAATTTAAAAAATAAGAGTTGTTTTGTAAGTAGATAATTTTTGTGATCTGCTCTAGAGAGTCACATGTGAAAATACATTTAAGAACTTAAGACAAAAACTACAGGTTTTTTTTTAAAAAGGCCACTTCTGTACTTCTTAGGACTTAAGTTGTCAATTAGCATTATTTAGAAATGGCAATACCTTAAGAAAAAGGGGACATTGATATTGTGCTTGAGGACATGCTGACCAGAACCAGTCAGGTAACGGACCCGCTTTGGCAGTTGATACAAAGTAACCAAGGGCCAGTGGTTGCTGAAGAATATTAGGTACTTCATCATGAGATTCTGTTGAAAGTAGCCGATCAGTACCCTGACCCTTAGAAAGATAAAATTAAAAGTGTGTTAGTTCATTTAATAAACCTAGACATCAGATATAAATATAAATCGTTATAACTTCAATTTTACTTCAAAATACTGAAGGATATTAAAAAACTGCTAAAATACTTTGCATAAGCATTATAAGTAATAACATTAAAATAATGAGTTTTATTTTAAAAGTGACATAAGGAAATGAATATACTAACTGTTTAAAAAGTTTGTGTTACCGTCAAGCTATGTTGAATGTGAATGTGGATGTGTCCTTTGTGTATTAAATCTTTGGAACTGAATGAAAAACACAAAATGTTCTATGAAATTGCTAACGTATGCCCTAATAATCCAACTAGGTTCCTGACCACCAAGCCCCAATCCAAAAAAGTAGATTATTTCTTTAAAAGAAATAGGTAAAAGGAAGAAAAGTGATATGGATGGAAATATTCATTGGAACATTACCTATAACACCACCACAATAATACTTAAATGGCTAACAAATGTTAACAGATTATGATTTTAAAAAATGCAATGTTAATGAAATCTGCAATATTAATATATAGAAGCAAGGTAATTTTTTTAAAGTAAAAATGGCTTTATTGAGATTGTGGGATTATTGGTGCTTTTCCTTATTTTTTCCCAATAATCTGATGTCTTTCAGTTTAAAAAAAGGAGGAAAAGATACACGGTAAACTTGGACAAAGATCCTTACTTTAAAAAGGTAGATGTAAACATATGCATACCATAATAATTGAATAACCAGGGGCCTCCCTGGTGGCGCAAGGGATTAAGCACAGCACTGTGAAGCTATCCGCAGCCTCTGCAGCACCAGTTCAATCCCCAGCTGGCCAGGGAGCTACCCATATGGCACAGTAGACCTCTCCTGTCTCCCCGGCTATTCCCCTCAACAGTGTATTTCAGTCTGCCTGTTCTATTTCCCACTCTGTCTCTGGTGAGTTCTCTCACCCCCAACACCTCTGGCCTCTACCCCAGTTCTGATATGTATAAATAAATCTTAAAAAAAAAATGCATTATAAAAGAAAATAATAATTGAATAACCATCATACGTAATTTCCCTTAGAGTATTATTTACCTAAAGCCCAATTAATTTTGAGTTTAAATAGAAGGACAAGACATTCTGTTTCCAAAACTGCTAAAAATAAAAGGGAGCAAGTGGGGTGTCCAGTGTTTTATCTGTTAACACGAGAAAATTAACATTTCTATATATGTCACAACCCTGATAAAAACAGCAGTCTTAGAGCAGTATACCAATTCTCAGCTAATTCTGATCCTATAACGAAAGAGAAGACATGGGGCAGAGGCAGGAAAACTCTAAGGACCAGTCCAAGTAGTCTAGAATATATGGAACGGGGGAAAGCAAAGCCAGAGAGAACCTCTTAATGCAGAATTCAAAGTATTGATATCTGTGACTATATTGCTAGCCTCACTTTTTGCTAACTTACAAGGAAAAAAAAGTTTTATTTCATGTATCAATCCATTACTAAGTTAATGAATGGCAGATAAACAACTTTTATGAAAGAGTTACCTTGCCAGCATCACCTCCATGAGGGTAATGAGATCCTGGAGAATGTACAGGAGACCCACTTGGAGATGCAGGAAGAATATTAATGATATCAGGATCAAGATCATCTCCTGTGTCTAGCAAATCAAAGATGCCCATTCCATCTGCTCCATCTGTATTAGAGAAAAAAAAATTAAGTACTTCATTTTTTCATACCCTATGGTTATTTACAGGAGAGAGTCTAATAGTTGTTTCTTTTTTTAAGGATTTATTTATGCATACAAGAGCTGGGGTACAGGCCAGAGATGCGGGGGGTGAGAGAATCCACCAGAGAACGTGGGGAGCAAAACAGGCAGACTGACCAAAGTACACTGCAGAGGGGAGCAGCAGGCGAGTCAGGAGAGGTCTGCTGCGCCACGTGGGCCACTCCCTGGTCGGGGATTGAACTTGTGCTGCAGTGGCTGAGGATTGCTTCATAGTGCGGTGCGTTTAACCCCTTGCGCCACCAGGGAGGCCCTCCAATAGATTTTTTTAACTAAGCCTTTTTAGTCAAGATAGATTAATTTTTAACTAAAATAGGTTAATTTAACCAATATCAAATCAGTGTTTAGCATGTGCCAAGTATTATGATAGGAGCCATATAAATACATATGCATAAACAGGCATGCAATAGCCTGAATGATATCCTCCTCACCATCCCAACATCTATATCTTAGTACCAGAAATCTGTGAATGTTACCATAAAGAACTTTGCAAATGTGATCAAGTTAAGGATCTTGATAGGGAGATTATTCTAGATTATCCAGGTGGGTCCAAGGTAATCAACAGGGTCCTAACAAGAGGAAGGCACTAATAGGGTGAGAATCAGTGAAAGAGATGTGATGAGGGCCTCCCCGGTGGCGCAGCGGTTGAGCGCTGGGTTGCGAAGCTGCCCGCAGCCTCTGCAGCGCCGGTTCGATCCCTGGCCGCTGGGCAAGGGTCCCACATGGCGTGCAGACCTCTCCTGCCGCCCGCTGCTCCCCTCAGCAATGTACTTCATCAGACTGCCTGCTCTGCTCTCCCCTCTGGCTCTGGTGAATTCTCTGACCCTCCTGCACTTCTGACTGTACCCAGTGCTTGTATAAATAAATAAATAAATCTTTAAAAAAAATACTGTTTAAAAAAAAGAAAAGAAAAAGATGTGATGATAATATACCACTGGCATTGAAGAGGAGGTGAATAAGAGGAAAAGGTATTCTTGAGAAGCTGGGAAAGATAAGGAAACAGATTTCCCTGATAACCTCCAGAAAGAATGAACCCTGCACATGCCTTCACTTTAGCCCAGTACGAGTAATTTTGGACTTCTGTTCTGCAGAACTGTAAGATAATGTATGTTGTTTTAAGCCACAAAGTACGTGGTAATTTGTTACACCATCAATAGGAAACTAATATATAGTGAACACAGTACTCTAGAAATGAAAATGTATTTAAAACAAGACTATTCATGATTTATACCCTAATTCTTTATTCAGTAAAATATTCAAGTTATTGTATAGCACTCTAAAAGAAGAGAATATCCTTACTTGTGACTCTAGAGATGTGCCATTTTGCAAGGTAATCAGAGCAACAATGGAATATCATATATTTTCTTTTTTACTAGGTGCAATCTAAGATTTAACTAAGAAGCTACATCCTCACTCTGTTTTCTGCTAATAAATGAACAATCGGGGCTTCCCTGATGGCGCAAGGGGTTAAGTACAGCACTATGAAGCCATCCACAGCCTCTGCAGCACGAGTTCAATCCCCGGCTGGCCAGGGAGGTGACCCACATGGCGCAGCAGACCTCTCCTGTCTTGCCCGCTGCTCCCCTTAGCAGTGTTTTCAATCTGTCTGTCTGTTTTGCTCCCCACTCTATCTCTGGTGAATCCTCTTACCCTCCCACACCTCTGGCCTGTATCCCAGTTCTTGTATCTATCAATAAATAAATCTTTAAAAAAATAAATAAATGAACAATCAATTTTACACAAAATATGTTATTTTGATAAATCAAAGTAGAAAATTATATAAAGTGAGCTACAAAGTTTACGTACAGGTAACTCAATAGCAGAGCATGAATCTGTATAAACTTTTTTTTTTAAGATTTATTTATTTATACAAGCACTGGGTACAGTCATAAGCGCGGGAGGGTGAGAGAATTCACCAGAGTCAGAGCAGAGAGCAGAGCAGGCAGATTGACAAAGTATACTGCTGAGGGGAGCAGCAGGCGGCAGGAGAGGTCTGCAAGCCATGTGGGACCCTTGCCCAGCAGCTGGGGATAGAACCAGTGCTGCAGAGGCTGCCGGCAACCCAGCGCTCAACAGCTGCGCCAACCGCTCACAACCCAGCGCTCAACTGCTGCGCCACCGGGGAGGCCCTGAATCTGTATAAACATTTTATTATCAATGCTGCCTTTTAAAATAAGTAAACACTTATGGAATAATTCATAGCACAGTTCTGATATCATTAAGGTAGAAGGATGACTTCACTAGTTTCCTTTGCCATTTTAATATATTACCACAAAATTGTTGACTTAAGACAACACACATTTATTCTGCTATAGTTCTGGAGACCAAAAAGTCAAAATCAGTTTATTGATTAAAAGTACAGGTAGTGAGGGCCAAAATTAGGGTCGAGCAGTGCTATGCTCACTAACACGGCTCCAGAAGAAAATCTGCTTCCTTATGTTTTCACATTCTAGAGCTATATTCCTTGCACTCCTTTCTCATGGTCCCTTCCTTCATCTTCAAAGCTAGTCACATAGCGTCAATTCTCTTTGACTTTGCTCTCTGCTTCTATCAAATGGCCTATTCCTCTTCCCCTCATAGCCTAACTTCCCTATGCTTTCCCCTCTCACAAGGATACATGTGACTGCATTTAGGCTTAACCTGCATAACGCATGATAATCGCTCCATCTCAAAATCCTTAACCAAGGCTGCAAAGTCGTTTTCTGTGACATAAGGTAATACTCACAGGTTTTAGGGACATTCACAGGACACAGATATAAGTTTTAGGAGTTATTATTCACCCTACAACTCATTACAATAGTCAAGACTTATAGTTACAAACCTTTAGAGAACAATGTACCTACCATTGTTGGGATTGAAAGCTAAATCCAAATTTTCAGTGGTATAAGTAGCTGAAGCTACTTGCACAGAAGCAGAAGTAGGGAACACAAGTATATGAGTACATGATGTATCCTGTGGGGTATTTAGCTGAGATGTCTGCATGTTTAGAGTGGTACTTCTTCCAAACACAGACCCAGTTGACACAGAATCTGAAAAGAAAATGAAAGGTATTTTTTTTTATTTTAATAAATGAGAAATCAACTTTACACAAAATGGAGAAACTTAAGCACATGAAGAAATAAGCCAAATATAAACTAAAGATGGCTAACCTGGCATAATAACAAAAGAGCCTTGGGGTTCCATTGCTACCAAGCAAGCACTGAGAATGCTGGGAGAGTCTGCAGCAGATATACCACACATTCTACACATGTCTTTGAGTCTTTTACTTAGAGACTGCAAGTTTCGACGACTCAACAAACAGCTCCAATCTGTGGGTATCAACATAAAAAAAAATATATGATTCAAGGTAATATCACTGTTAGCACTTTGTAGACTCAAAATTAAAACATCATCTTAATTTTAAAATCAGTATATTTCTCAAATAGGAGTCACTGCCAAGGCAAAATTTTCTTATTGTATTACACAACAGCTGTTATTCCCCTAATTTAACTATCAATCAGCATCTGCTAAACTGAATAAGCAGAAAGGGGGAAGAAATAGAAGATGATGACAAAGAGTAATTGTAGTAGTAACTGATATTAAAGTTGCAATATGTAAACGGTCCTTTTATAATCTGAATTAGGTTACTCTTAAAAGAGCTTTGATAACCTTTGCATTTTATTCAGTACATGTACTTAGAATATGAACTATGTATATGAATTAACATAAAATAGATATTTAAGTTCTAGATAATAAAAGCACAATTTTACCTTTTAATTCTCCATGACCAATCCTTCCTAGACGACCAATTACAACTCTCCATGGTAATGAACTCATTTGTACAAGTCCTAAGCACCACTCCCAAAGTTTCTGTAGACCAAATCTTCTGGCAGAACCTTTTTTCCGACGAGCCCTGTTATATGCAATGAAGAGAGACATAAATATTGCTAAATTCTTTTTTTCAAAGATTATTATGCATACAAGAACTGGGATACAGGCCAGAGGTGTGGGGGTGAAAGGATTCACCAGAGATAGATTGGGGAACAGAACAGGCAGACTGACTGAAATATACTGCTGAGGGGAGCAGCAGGCAAGCCAGGGGAGGTCTGCTGCACCATGTAAGCAGCTCCCCAGCAGGGGATCGAACACGCACTGCAGTGGCTGCAGACAGCCTCACAGGCTGCATCTAAACCTCTAGCACCACCAGGGAGGCCCAATATTTCTAAATTCTTTTTTTAACTAGATTTATGTATTTTTATATAAGAACTGGGGTATAGGCCAGAGGCACGGGAGGGTGAGAGGATTCACCAGATAGAGAGCGGGGAGCAGAACAGGCAGTCAGACTGAAAGCACTGCTGTGGGGAGCAGCAGGCAAGACAGGAGAGGTCTACCACGTCATGTGGGAATCTCCCTTGCTGGCCGGGAATTGAACCTGCGCTGCAGAGGCTGCAGACAGCTCCATTGCGCAGCGCTCAACCCACTGCACCACTGGGGAGGCCCCTTTCTAAATTCGTATGATGACATTTCAAAAGTGCTCAAACTTCTGAAAAACTGGTCCCTTAATTATAGTGCTTGACAGTTTTCACACAAGTTTTATACTAATTTACATACTATTCAATAATATAATCATATGTTTGGCATGCTAGTTTGTGATTTTGTAAATACACATTAAAATAAATATTTAAAATGAAAACAAAGTTTGCCCATGCACCGCCAAATTTCACTGGAAACACTGCTCTACCCCAGAAAATAGCAAACATTTTCTTTAAAAACAGAACAAAACAAAACAGTGCTTTAAGCCTTGCAGGCACACAAGATTCTATTCCCAACAACTCACTTCTGCTATTGCAACATGAAAGCAGTCTTAGACAACACTTACATGGAGGTGGCCAGATTTGGTCCACAAACTATAGTTACTTAGCAACCCTGGCTCTGTATTGTAAGTTAAAGAATATCAAAACAGCACACCTCTTAGACCAAATAACATCCCTGTGTTTTCTGCATGTGTGTCTTTTTAGTAAGCAAGTATGTTACATAAGTACTACGTAACTGAGCAACTGAAGCTACCATTAATGAGTACTTAATATGTACTAAGCGTTACTCAATCAGTTTACATATAATACCTCAGTTCATCTTCACAACCCTAATGAAACAGATAAAATTATCCTCCCAGTTTTACAGAGGAGTATTTTGTATCTCAGCTGGCTAAAGTAAGTTTTGTAAGATCATATAGCCAGCAAGTAGGAGAGTTGAGATCTGAAATCTCTGACTTTAAGGTCCAATCTCTTGGACCTGTCTAACTATCTATCTATCTCACTTCTACTTTCAGTAAAATGGCAACATTATCTTGTAAATAAAAAGTGGTATTATTCTTTCTCTATTCTCTATATCATCCTGCACAGAATAATAATTGGATCATATTCTTTTCAAAGCCCATTCATTTAAAGTACAACTATCCCATTTTTAAAAATCAAAATTGTGTCAAGGAAATAAGGTATCAGGTACTAGCCCAAGGTTTATAATATAGTCAATAATCTTTATAACCAATAATACCAGAAAAATTTTCTTTATTCTGCTTCTTCAGCATCACTAAAATCTAAGAATCATCACATATTTCTGCACACAACTACTGAACTACAATATGAAGTCAAGTTTCTTCGTATTAAAAAAAGTTTGATCCAAATTTTATTTATTTATTCATTCATTCATTCATTCATTCATTCATACAAGCACTGGGTACAGTCAGAAGTGCGGGAGGGTGAGAGAATTCACCAGAGCCAGGGCGGGGAACAGAACAGGCAGACAGACGAAATACACTGCTGAGGGGAGCAGCGGGCGGCAGGAGAGGTCTGCGCGCCATGGGGAACCCTCACCGGTGGCTGGGGATCAAACCGGCACTGCAAAGGCTGCAGGTAGCTCTGCAGCCCAGCGCTCAACTGCTGCGCCCCCAGGGGAGGCCCAGATCCATATTTTAACACTAAAAATTACTTCATTAACTTGCTGCTTTTTAGGTTCACTTAGGCAGTGTTCGTTAGCCTTGAAACATGTTACTAGAAATGTCTATTAAGTGAAAACTCAGTATGAAGCACACCTGTTGTGAGCTATTAATTGTAGTCTTCCTAAGTAACTAACCATGATACCTAATTATTGCCAAGAAGAATTCTAAAAAGTAAGCTGCCATTTTCAAAGATGCTTGAACTCTTAAAAACGGCAAAATTTCCTTTTAAAAGATTTATTTATGCATACAAAAATTGAAGTGTAGGCCAGAGGTGCAGGCAGTGAGAGGATTCCCCAGAGAAAGCGGGGAGCGAGGTAGATCTACTGAAATACACTGCTGAGGGGAGCAGTGGGCAAGACAGGAGTGGTCTGCTGCACCAAGTGGGTTAGCTCCCTGGCCACAGTGGCTGGCATTAGCTTGATAGCACTATGTCTTTAATCCCTGTGCCACTAGAGAGGCCCCCCAAAATGGCAAAATTTTCAGCCTACAATCTCAGTAAAGGAAGTTTTAACTCATTCAATTAATTAGGGACTATATATTAGGGGGTAGATGAAAAAAGTCAATGTTCAGATGATTTACTAGATTTCTTTTCAACTTCAGGTTATTAGGTCATGTTTCAAACTTTTTCTAGCTAATATTATTATCGCAAGTTTTATTACAAAGAATTTAGGGACCTTATTCTTATTTGTCTGTATAAGAGAAATTAATCAAAATTATTTTTAATTCTTTTAACTATACAAGTATTTACTACAAAAAGTGAAAAGCACCCACAATTCCAAGGCTTTTTTTTTTTTTTTTTTTTTTTTTTTTGTGGCACCCTCGCCGGTGGCCGGGGATCGAACTGGCGCTGCAGAGGCTGTGGGCAGCCTCGCAACCCAGCACTCAACCGCTGCACCACTAGGGGAGGCCCCCAAGACAATATTTTAAAGAATATAACCTTACAGTTTTCTTTTAATTAAAAGTGAAACAAAACATGTATGTGTATATATTAATTTTTTTATGCCATGATATGATACATTTAAAAAATATGTAAGTACCTATTTGGGACATCGATGTTAATGATACATGTTTCTAAAAGTTCTCCATATAGATCTGTGCAAGATGCAAGAATCCATCTTTGATCATGTGATAAGCAGTAGCCCACGAAAAGAACATTGTATTTCTGCCCAGCTTCTCCAAATGTTTCTCCTAGCTCTGTCTGTTTATCCTTCACTGGAGCCAGAATAAAAGGAGGTGTATAAAGTCGAATGCACTCTGGTCTCTGTAAAACAAAAAAAATTAAGGCACTATGGTACTACATAATTATAGAAAAATCTTTCATTGAAGATAAGATGTATATTTTCTCTATCCAATTATAAAATAATTAGAAAATGAGAGCTGAACAAAAAAATTGCACTTAGTTTTCATAAAATCATAAAATATAGTCACTCAGTAACTGTGGTCATGAAAAACATACTTACTTCAGGACTCTTAAGAGCAGTTTCCATGGCTAAACCTGGACCAAAGCCAGTCAACGTTTTCACATTGGTTGATGTAGGAAGTGGTCTCCGACACTGGGTAAAGGCCGAAAAAGCCAAAGATTTTAAATGCTGGGTATAAATTTGTCTATCTTCATGCTTGACAGGTTGCAACAGATATTGACACGGAACAATCTAGGAATCATAGACAAATATTACAAATGTTAAGCTTCCAATAAGAAATAAAAAAGTATGATGGGTTTAAAACTCTCCTCAAAAATTTCAATGAAAATTAATTTTGATGATCATCTATTTTCTTACCTACTACACAGGTCTTTCATAAAGTCATTTTTACCAAAGGGCTATGTAAAAACCTCTACTAATTTCTATCCAGCAGTTATATTAGTACTGACTAGTCCTGTTGTAGTCAATAAAATAATTCAAACTTTCTGCAAACTAATTATGTTTAATTTCTATCTACTTTTACCTGCAAAGTCTTATTTAGAAATCTAGTACTGTACTCTTCTTCCTTCCCCATTATTATTGTGGTATGACTGAAAAGTTTACCTTTTATTCAGTCTAAGATTTCTATTATAATACACTTAAAATCAATATAATTGAAATTGAACTTATGAAAATCAATTTGAAAATTCTTTCTGCATCACACAATTTTATATAAATTTAACTTTCAACATATATCGTTCTTACCTGTACAGAAACAGTACTCTTAATATGAGGAGGAAGAGTTTGGACCATTTCCAGAAAGCATCGAAGTAGTCCCAAAGTCCATACATTAGAAGAATTAGTGCTCTCATCTTTATTTTCATATGTGAAAGGATCAATAATATAAACGACAATTGTAGGTGGATAGGTGACTGCATGTGAATCACCATCTGTGGGGATCCCTACTTTATCTCGATCCATCGTGCTAAAATTTGAGGTAGAATAAGACAGTTAGGGAAAAGTTGTACCATACCTTTTTGAGGGGTGGGAGTAGAAATAGCAAAGTATGTTCTTAATACTATCTTCCCTTTATTTTTTCATGGGGGGTGTCAGAAAGCCTGTCCAGAAAGAAGGGAGATCTTTTTCTTTCCAAAAAGAACTGTGAACACTGCTCATACAATTTTACAGTGTGGAATGTACATTTTGAAAAATATAGAATTCATGGGACTCCCTGTGGCCTAGGGTTAAGTCTTAGTGCTACAGCCTGAGTTCAATCCCTAGTGAGGGAGCTAATCCACATATAGCAAAGCAGTCTTCTCCAGTTTTGCCCACTGCTCCTCTTAGCAGTGTATTTCAGTAAATCTGCCTGTTTTGCTCCCCATTATGTGTCTAGTGAATCCTCTCATCCCCTGTACCTTCTTCTATGCAAAAACTAATTAATTAATTAAATTATATAGATATAATATTCTTAAAAACAGAGTATCAGAAATGCCAAAAAGTTTAGTACTTTAATGGTAAAGCTGAGACAAAGATAAATGAACTGCCCAAATTCACAAAGCTGGTTAGAAGTAGACCTAGACCAGAAAGAAAGCAGGTCTTCAGTTTTAATGTTTAAGTACATTTTTAACTATACACATTCATTTCATACATCATAACTTCAATAGTGAGCAAATATCAATCTTTAGAGGATGATTTAGTATTTTTAAAATTCCAAATCTATTTGCATGTTCTAGAAGGATGGATCAATCTAGGTAACAGTTTTTATTCATATAAATGAGTATAATCTTGGGCAAAACTACAGCTGTGCAGCTGATAGATAAAACCAAGTTTAAGCTAACCTATAAATCAAAAGGGAAGCTTACTCAATACCATTATCATCAAAGGAAAAAAAGAGAACTGTCACCATCATTGTTATCATTATAAGTAATTCAAGAGTTTGGAAGCACTATATAAAGAAATCACTTAATACACCCTATCTCCTTTTGTTCCCATTTTACAGATAAGAAAATATGCTCAGAAAGGTTAATCTTCCCAAAGTCACATAGCCAGTAAATGGCAGAGCTGAGATTCAAATCTTGATGTGGCTTTTAAGTTTCTGAACAAGCTGATTTAATAGTGATTTCTAAACCACTATAATGACTCGGATGGGCAGATCTACTTGACAGACAGATAAGCTACAGAACAGATTCAAAGGTCACAAGAAAGTGGACTAATGGTTTTCAAGGTTTTAGTCCCCACCCCAAGATTCTAGGATCATATGATAAAGGCTTTATGAAGAATTTTATTATAACTTTATAATTATAATATTCAATGTTATAAAAACTAAATTTTTTAAATTTTAACATTATAAAAACTACATTTTCAAGACCAAAAAGCTCTTTATATGCTTTCTAATCACCATTTTATTTAGGAAAACAAAGATGCATCGTAGATTTATATTTCTGTAAAAATCAGTGTATTTAAAGGTACCTTTCAGACAAGTCAGGATGTGTCTGACTGGAAAGCGAAGAAGACTCTCCAGAAATTCCAGCTGTTTGTAGAGCTGATGACTGTTGCCCTCCTAGCTGGCCATTCTGAATTGTACTCGCTTGTGCAGACATGGATCCTGCAGCACTACTGTTCATACTGCCAAAGGGTGGAAATGAAGGTAGTTTATTTGATGATATTCCACTATTCAAGTTGGAGGATGAAGATGAAGTTGAAGTTGTGGTCAAAGTTGAATTAGCTGTGGCCACTGAAGAAGACATGGCAACACCTGAAGTCATTGTGATAGTGCTGCTTGCTGAAGATGCTAGGGTGGCAGATGGAGTATTAGCATTTCCAGTATTTGTCATCTGAGGTGAAGTAATCAGAGATTGACTTGTAGGGGCAACTAAATTTGGCTGGGAAAGCAGAGAGCTGTCCAATGGCTGGGAAGCAAGATAAGGACCTAAAGATAATAAAAACAGGCAGGATATTTAATTCTTTATTTTACTGAGTGGTTCCTTTTCTATTGTACTATGTGAATAATCATCATCTAGTTGATGCTTTTTTTGGTAATTACCCTCCCTAACCTGCTTGATAATAGTATAGTGGAACTATATATAATATAATAATAATAATAAAATAATAATATAATATATAATAATAATAAAGTGGAACTAAAAAAGTAAACCCATTTTTTTACAAAATAAATTGTTCCTATGAAAGTATAATAAAAACTTTTTACAAGTATAATAAAATTCTATTTTCTAGATATCATTAATTAAATGTAAATAGCATTATTTAACAAGTTTCTGTAAAACCATTCAAAGGGTTCCTAAATCACAAGTTGAATAAATATTGACCATTCTGGGAGCTAGTTAAATATAAAATGGAAGAATGTTATCATGGGGTTCAAATTATAGGAATGGCTAATGAGATTCAACATTTTGGTTGGTATCGCTCTAGATTAAGTCTCCAATAGACTTAATTGAAAAAGGAATTAAAACTTCTGATCAATGACAATAGCTGTCTTTCTTAATTCTCACAAAGAACTATTTTTTTGTGGTAACTGAAACTACAAATTATTTTATCTCTAATCATTAGCAAATCAAGAATCTTAATGCAGGGGCCTCCCTGGTGGAGCAGGGGCTAAAGTCTCGGTGCTATCAAGTTATCAGCAGCCACTGTGACATGAGTTTGAACCCTGGCCAGGAAGCTAACCCACATAGGACAGTAGACCTCTCCTGTCTCTCCCGCTGCTTCCATCAGCAGTGTATTTCAGTAGATCTGCATGTTCTGCTCTCCACTCTGTCTCTGGTGAATCCTCTCACCCCCTGCACCTCTGGCCTATAGCCCAGTTCTTGTATGCATAAATAAATAGAAATACGTCTTTTTTATAAAGGTATCTTAATCAATACACTTAAATAAAAACAAGTTCATCATATCCTGCAGAAACAACAAAAAATTATTTATAACCCATAATATCTTCCTACCTAATAGGATCCCCACTGAAAATTTTTTTCATAAAGTGTCAGAAAGTTAAGCACTTCAGGCTTTGTGGGAGTCGCTGTCACAACTACTCAGTTCTGATCTTGTAGCATAAAGCAGCCATACACAAAACATAAATGAGCATGGCTGTGTTCAGATAAAATCTTATTTACAAAAACAGGTCGTAGACTGGGTCTTATTAATACAAATTTAGTACCTAAGTCATATCTGCAGACTTGTGCATAAAGCTTGAGTTTAGAAAATGCTTCATTGTTACCATCAGCCACCTGAGAAAACCATTCTGCTACCAACTTTTCTGATAGTTTCTTTGATGCTGTAGATCCAACTCTCATGATCCCATCTGTCAATAGTCGAGAAATAGGTCTATGTTGACCTAATCGACAGGACTACAAATATACATACAGAAAGCAGAATTAGTGAATTTATAGTATTTGAGTACATATTGTAAATTAAAGCATTTAAGCCATTTAAAATAAGTTTTATCATTTACAATTACCATTTGGTAAAAAAATACAAGGATGAAATGGGGTAATAGGTCTAAACATCTCTGACATCATTATTACCCATCTAGATCAAATGAACTATCAGGTATATTTTATATATAAACATACAAATCATAAGGTAATTATGATTTAAAATGTCATTTTAAGTGACACTTATTTAATATGTCATCTTTTAAAAACACCTACCTCATATATTGCAGTAAGATCTCGAAAAAAGCTTTTGGCTCCATTTAACAAGGCTTCATTCTCTGGACATAGTACAACATAGGCTATATCTCTTTGAGATCCATAGGGTTCCAGCATAAGTTTCTCCCAATAAGGGAGAGCAAATGGAGAAAGCACCAGAAAATCATAATCATAACCCAACAAAAACGTGGGGATTGGCAGTGGTTCTGGGGATTCATCAGTTCCTAAGAAAGAAAGACACAAATTAAGGAAACATTTATAAGCAATACATACCTTCTTTTTGAATGTCAAAAATTACTGATGTCATTATTTTATATTAAAAATATTTGATTAAAGACAAATATACCTAAGGCTGTGATTAAGACTTTTTCAGTTAGGGATTTCCTAAATGGTCTTTTAAAACTATTATGACTTATATCTTCACTTAAATATAAAAAAAATTAATCTGAATGAAAATACTAGTAAGTACAAAGAAAATATGGGAGGGAGTTTCATTTTTAATAAATTTGAATGCAGGAAGGTCTTTCGAGGCATAAAAGCTATCCACTTCAACACTAAGCTGACTACATAAATTATTTTGGCATGAAAATAGAATAAATCATCTAAAAAATTAACAACAAATTGTAAAAAACATGGCCAGTACATGACGAAAGATTAACTCCTTATCATATAACGGGACCTATAAATGCATAATAAAATGATCAAAAGTCTAATAAAAATACAGATGGATATGAGCAAAGTTCACAAAAATAGAAAACTTTTCTTTTTAAGATTTTTTTATTTTTTATACAAGAACCAGGGCACAGGCCAGATCCATGGCAGGGAAAGAGGATTCATCAGAGACAGAGTGGGGAACAGAACAGGCAGACTGAAGAAATACACTGCTGAGGGGAGCAGCAGGCAAGACAGGAGAGGTCTGCCTCGCCATGTGGGATTCTTCCTGGCCAGCTGGGATTGAACCCTTACTGCAGAGGCTGCTGACAGCTTTATAGTGCGGCGCTCAACCGCCTGCACCACCAGGGAAGCCCAAAAATAGAAATCTTTTCTATAAAAAGAGATGCTCAATTTTAAGAGGATGCCATTTAAAATCACAATAAATATAACATTTACTATGTGCTAAGAACTGTTCAAAATCTTTATATGTGTACATCATTTAATTCTCACAAAAATTATATAAGGCAGTTACTAATAGTAACATTATTTTTGAGATGAGAAAACAGGAATGGAGAAGTTCTACACCTCATCCAGTATCATATGGTATGTAGCAGAGGTGAGATTAGAATCCAGCAAAACTATCCTTACAGTCTGTACTAGCCTACCTCTCAAATTATAATGAAACAACCATTTTCACTCACCTACACACTATCTGCGGCCAGGGTTTGGGAAGATAGGAATTTCATTGGTGGGAGGGAGTTTAAGTTGATATTGTAGAGAGAAATTTGGCAATACTTTTTCCAACATACACATTTTAAGTCAGGGCTATATGCAGCGTAGAAAAGCAGTTGTAATGGTAATGATGGAAACAACATATATGTCCATAAAAAATAGACTGGTAAAATAATACATGTAAAAAACAATGAAATACACTCAGCCATTTAAAAAAAGTTTTCTATATACCGATCAGTATAGGGGAGAACTTTGTATATTTCTACTATTTTGGTTTTTAAAAGAATATAAAAATACATTTAACCTCCATTTTTTTATTGCATGTCATTTTCGTAACTAAGATTTGAATTATTTACCCATTAATAAAAGCAAGAAAAATATAAGCAAATCTAATTATAATGCATTCTAAAATCAAGCACACAAGTCAAAACTTTCAATGTGAAGGATTATTATTTCAAATCTATTTTAAAAGTTCCAAATATACCTTTCAAAGACAATCTTCAACAGAGAGTTCAATAACTTTGAATGTTCTTTTCCATTATGGTTCAAAATATCATCTACTTTGTACTATATTGAGACTATTCACTTACTATCTTGTCACAACTAGCACATTTTTTTTTTTTTTTTTTTTTTAAAGATTTATTTATTTATTTATTTATACAAGCACTGGGTACAGTCAGAAGCGCGGGAGGGTGAGAGAATTCACCAGAGCCAGAGCGGGGAGCAGAGCAGGCAGAAGGACCGAAGTACACTGCTGAGGGGAGCAGTGGGCGGCAGGAGAGGTCTGCGCGCCATGTGGGACCCTCCTCCGGTGGCCGGGGAGCAGCCGGGGATTGAACCGGCGCTGCAGAGGCTGCGGGCAGCTTCGCAACCCAGCGCTCAACCGCTGCGCCACCGGGGAGGCCCCACAACTAGCACATTTCTTTGTTCTTTTTTAATTTTTCAAATTAAGACCTTGGAGCTTTTATCACCAATATTACATTCTTTTATTTACCCATTTTTTACTCAGTTTTTTTTTTATCTTTACTAATATTGTATTTTTTTATTTTTTTATAATAAATTTTATTTTTATATTCCCCATACAATTTTACTCAGTTTTATAAAATGATAATTTACAAAAAGTGGTATTCAAATTCTTTTCAAAAATGTTGACTGTATGGTGTTTTCTTCATACAAAATCTTATCAGTTTAACATGTAAAAACATATCTAAGTGAAGCTAATCTCCCCCCCACCCTTTCATTTGTTTGTTTATTTTTGTTTACTTGTTTTGAAGTTCTTCTTGACTTGAAGTTAAAGAACACAGTAAATTGAATGGTAGAAATGTTGAAAATAAGAAAGGTTAGGATTGACCACACTTGTTTTAAGCCAAGTATCCACTACAAAAATATTTGAGCAAGACATGTCTTATTTGGGCACAGAAATCTGAGGAATGGGCCTCCCCTGGTGGCGCAGTGGTTGAGCGCTGGGCTGTGAGGCTGCCCGCAGCCTCTACAGCAACGGTTCATTCCCCGGCCACGGGCAAGGGTCCCACAAAAAAAAAAAAAAAAAAAGAAAAGAAAAGAAATCTGAGAAATAATATAAAATCAGTCAATATACATTACTACAAATTACTTACCATAAGAGCCTCGGCCAGCCATTTTATGAAACTGCTGCCAAGTAAGAGGACCCTGAACACCCCAAGGTCTTACTGTTCTTTTTTTCTGAATAGCATCCTGAAGAACTGGCTGAAGAGACAGGAGCATTCGAAGTATATCCTGTGAGCACTGCATACTCACATCTACAACCATTTAGAAAAAAAAAAAGTCATTAAGACTTGCTATTGCCAACACAAACAGAATTTTAAGATAATTTATCTAGGAAAGCTCATCTCTTCATCAATGCTAAGCATCTGCTTGTACAGAGAACTGCATTTAGTTCTATCTGAAATGATTTGTAGAAATAATTCCTCTTGTTACTTAAAACCAAGAGACATTTAAGAAAGTACTTTAACTCCTCTCCACAAAAGTCATTCATCAGCTGATTAACCAATTTATAAATGAATCAAATAAATTCCTTCCATTTTCTATGTATTTTGTTTGGTGTTGATGCTTTTAGGTATTTTATTTTTTTTTTTTTAAAGATTTATTTATTTATATAAGCACCGGGTACAGTCAGAAGCATGGGAGGGTGAGAGAATTCACCAGAGACAGAGCAGGGAGCAGAACAGGCAGAAGGACCGAAGTACACTGCTGAGGGGAGCAGCAGGCAGCAGGAGAGGTCTGCGCACCATGTGGGACCCTCGCCCGGCGGCCGGGGATCAAACAGGCACTGCAAAGGCTGCGGGCAGCTTCACAACCCAGCGCTCAACCACTGCGCCACCAGGGAGGCCCCTTTTAGGTGTTATAACGGAAAGAACTCCGCTTCACAATGAAATGAGTTATTCATTATTCCCTTAGTTACCAAATGCAAAACGAGACCAGTTACAATGATTAAAATTTCATTTGGGATGAAAATGTAGACTAACATAACTCCAAAATACAGAACTTACACAGTAACAGGTAACTTGTTCATAATGCTTTTATAAACCTAGATTTACAGATTCATAGATTATCAAATTATTATGACTTACATTTCTGACCAACTCTTGGAATGGGTATAAGCATTGCTCTTAAATGTCATGAACTATTAATGATAACTATTAAGGATACAATCTGCCTCCACCCAGTATATAATTATATGGTATCATTTAATTCATCATCATTATCATTGCCTAATTTATTGTCTTTAGTTCCCTGTATCTAAAAAGGGTACAGAATTAGAATAACAGATATACTGTTTTTTAAGCGTTATTTATTTATTTATTTTTAAGATTTATGTATTTATTTATATAAGCACTGGGTACAGTCAGAAGCACGGGAGGGTGAGAGAATTTACCAGAGCCAGAGTGGGGAACAGAACAGGCAGACTGATGAAATACACTGCTGAGGGGAGCAGTGGGCATGGCAAGAGAGGTCTGCACACCATGTGGGACCCTCGCTGGTGGCCGGGGATTGAACCGGCACTGGAGAAGCTGCGGGCAGCTTCGCAGCCCAGCGCTCAACCACTGCGCCACCGGGGAGGCCCAGGATTTATTTTCAATTATTTATGCATATAAGATCTGGGGTGTAGGCCAGAGGTGTGTGGAGTGAGAGAATTCACCAGAGACAGAGTGGAGAGCAGAAGAGATAGACTGACTGAAGTACACTGATGAGGGGAGCAGTTGACCTGGGTGAAGCTCAAGAATTTATATTTTGATTATAATTTAGATAAATTATCATAGATACTGTTTTTTATTATTAGAAATGCTTTTATTGAAGACCTACTATGGGCCAGGAATTATGCTATCTGCTGGGAATTATGGGCCAGTTTATTTACTATGTAAATAAATTGCTATGAATGTCTTC
The DNA here is from genome assembly GCF_014898055.3 of Talpa occidentalis. Classification (NCBI taxonomy): domain Eukaryota; kingdom Metazoa; phylum Chordata; class Mammalia; order Eulipotyphla; family Talpidae; genus Talpa; species Talpa occidentalis. The sequence goes on from NW_023605083.1 coordinate 108,272,281, forward strand.
AGGGAACTTATAATCTTGGAGGGGAGACAGGCACAAAAAGGAATTTAATTACATACTGTGACAAGTGCCAGGTTTCTATTTAAGTTGACACCTGCCTAGAAATGGAGAGGCTACTTGAGGGGGAGAGTTAATAGACTGTGCCAGAGGATTATGGGTGTTTTTTTGGTGGTGGTTGTGGTGTGGTAACATCCATCCGAAGAGGTACAAACCTATAGTCTTAAATCATATACAACACTGTAAACCAATATTACCTCAAAAAAATAAATGTTACAGGAAAAAAAAAGCTGAGACTTGGTTGGAAAGTTAAAAGGTTATATAATGATATTTAAGAGGAATTACAGAGGACAGACACATCGATCAACAGAATAAAATCTCACATTTACAGTCAACTGATCTTTGAAAAGTATGCTGACACAAATTAATAAGGAAAGAATCTTTTCAAGAAATAGTTTAGAACAAATGGATATACCCATGCAAAACAATGATACTGGACAGCCTTATACTATATACAAAAAATTAATTCAGAGCAGATTACAGACCTTTATATAGGTACTGAAATTATAAAACTCTCAGGAAAAGAAAAACCGCAGGAGTGAATTTTCATCACTTAGGATTAGGTAAAGTCTTTCAAGATATGAACCAAAAAAACAAGTAACAAGAGAATAAATAAACTGAACATCAAAATAAAAACTCTTCTGTTTCACAGGATACCATGGAGAAAGTGGAAAGATAACCCAAAGAATAGTGGAAAGTATTTGCATATGATAATATAATAAGGGACTTGTATTTAGAACATACAAAGAACTCTTACAATTCAATAATGAAAAGACAAAAGCCTGTATTTTAAAAAAGGATCTGAAAGACACTTCTCCAAAGATACAAATACATGAAAAGATGCTCATATCATTAGTCATTAGGGAAATGCTAATAAAAACTACAGGAGATAATGCTTTATACCTCCTAGAATGACTATAATCAAAAAAGACATGTAATGACTACTGTTAATGAGGATGTGAAAAAGAACTCTCACACCTTGCTACTGGTGGATATAAAATGGTACAACTGTGGAATCTGGCAAGTCCTCAAAAAAAATAAAACAGATATTTAATTCACTAAGTCCAGCTAAGAAATACCCACATAAAAACTTTTACACAAATGTTCACAGCAGCGTTATTCATAATAGCCAAAGAGTAAAAACAACTCAAATGCCCATTAACAGATGACTGGGTAAACTAGATGTGGTATATCCATATAATAGAATATTATTTGGCAATAAAAAGGAGTAAATTACCAATACATGCTACAATATGTATGAACCTTGAAAAAAGCTGACCACAAAAGACCATATAGTAGATGATTCTACCTTTATGGGATGTCCAAAAGAGAGACATATACAGATAACAGACTGGTGGTTGCTTAGTTATGGGAGAAAAGGGTTGGAAGGATATAGGGAGTGACTGCTAATAGATACGGGTTTCTTCTGGAGTTGATCAATTGTTATAAAATCATGGTGATGGCTACACAATTCTGTAAATACTAAAAACCATGAGGATACACACTTTAAATGGGCAAACTGTATATCACAGTTTAAAAGTAATCAAAGGCGGATGTGGTGCTAGGGATAGCAAAAATATGGGCAGTTTTTACTATCACTTTTCTATATTGTCTAGGTTATTATCAGTAGTAGCATAAAGTTCTCTTCCCCAATGATGATTCTCTCCTTTTTCAACCCCATTATATTTACTGAAGTAAAACTGTATCAAATGTATTTTCAATCCCTGTCTATCACCAGTGCCCCAATAATCCTCTAACACGCTCCGCTATGCTCCCTTTTCTGTATTGTCTAGATTCTTAACTTTCTTCTCAGCAGGTATTTATTTGTCATAATTAGAACACAGCTGTTTCTATCTTTAAAAATTAACATTATCAGACTTTTAATTCCTTCAAATAAATACTTCAACACCCTGGATGGACATATACTATATAAGCCAGGTATTGTTCTAGGTGATTGGAGTCTATGAACAAATCAGATAAAAGCATTTTACCTTACACAGACACTTGCATAAAGTGAACTTAATGAAGAAACAATAATTAATCAATAAATTATATAGTGTGATAGAAGGTAGCATACAATATAGAAGAAAAAAGAAAAAAAAAAAGCAGCTTGGAAAACATGAAAAGAAGCCTGCAATTTTAAATTGAGAAAATGACATAAGACAAGATTTATAGGAGATGAGAGAGTCGCCCATATAAATACCCAGGAAAGAGTGTTCCAGGTAGAGGAAATAATTACGGCAAAGGTCCTGATAAGAGAAGCTTGCTATGATTTCATGATGTTGCCGTAATTTAATGAAAGGATTCTAATATTGCACATTTAGGTTTTACAAATTATTTTTTTCTGTATTGAAATTTATTTTTTTGTTTGTTTTTTAAAGAGGCATGTATTTTATTCATTTATTTATTTATTTGGTTTTGTTTGTTTGTTTATACATGCACTGGGTACAGTCAGAAGCACGGGAGGGGAGGGTGAGAGTATTCACCAGAGCCAAAGTGGGGAGCAGAGCAGGCAGAAGGACCAAAGTACACTGCTGAGGGGAGCAGCGGGCGGCAGGAGAGGTCTGCGCGCCATGTGGGACCCTCCTCCAGTGGCCGGGGAGCAGCCGGGGATCAAACCGGCGCCACAGAGGCCGCGGGCAGCTTCGCAACCCAGTGCTCAACCGCTGCACCACCAGGGAGGCCCTGTATTGAAATTTAAAGGCACTTCTCTTCCTTTTTTGTTTTCAATTATTTTCTTAATACAAATTCTTACAATGAAATTCATCTATATGGCTCTGTATATCAATGTTTACTATCACACAAGAAATGTACACCAGGTATGGCTCAATATTTCTTTTTTTTTTTTTAATTTTTTTAGAGGCTTTTTAAAATTTATTTATTATTTATTTGTTTGTTTGTTTTGTTTATACATGCACTGGGTACAGTCAGAAGCGCAGGAGGGTGAGAGAATTCACCAGAGGTATGGCTCAATATTTCTATTATTTGGTAAATTAATAAGTTTTTTTTAAGATTTATTTATTTATTTATACAAGCACTGGGTACAGTCAGAAGCACGGGAGGGTGAGAGAATTCACCAGAGCCAGAGCGGGGAACAGAACAGGCAGACAGACAAAATACACTGCTGAGGGGAGCAGCGGGCGAGACAGGAGAGTCTGTTGCACCATGTGGGATCCTCACCAGCAGCCAGGGATCGAACCAGCGCTGCAGAGGCTACAGGCAGCTTCGAAGCCCAGCGCTCAACCGCTGCGCCACCAGGGAAGGCCCAATAGTTCTTAAAAATAAAAATAGGGCCTCCCTGGTGACACAGGAGTTAAAAGTCTTAGCACTATCAAGCTATCGCCAGCAAATGATCATGAATTCAATCCCCAGCCAGGGAGCTAACCCACAGGGTGCAGCAGACCGCTGCTGTCTTGCCCACGGTTCCCCTCAGCAATGTATTTCAATACACCTGCCTGTTCTGCTCTCCACTCTGGTGAATCCTCTTACCCCCTGCACCTCTGGCCTACAACCCAGTTCTTATATGCATAAATCAATTAAACCTTTAAAAAATAATAATAATAATGCTATTGCTTCCTTTAGTACTATTACAACAACTAACATCTGAGTTCTTAATATGTGCCAAATAATGCTGTTTTTATGTTTTAGTCCATTTGATCCTCTCAATACTGTATGAGGTGTACTGACCCTATTTTAAGAAACTGAGGCATTGAGAGATTTAAAATAATCTGCACAAGGTCATAGTACATAGTGATGGGAGTCATGTTTCAAACTCAAGCAATATGGCTCCATAACCTATGTTCTTAACTATTATTTATGGCTAAAAATAATTCTGCCTGCTTTTTTTTAAAAAAATACCTTTGACATATACTCCTCCTTTTTTAATTCGGTTCTTTGATTATAGTGAGTTTGATCAATAATCATACTATAAATGAACAAAATATTAGCCATTGGTCTACTCATTGTCCTATTTTATTTCACAAATTTTCTTTTAAATGCTCCTCCCTATACTATCTTTCAGGTTTTAAGAATAACCACTTTTCTGAATTTTATGTGCATCAAAAATATATATAAGTTTTCCTTGTTTCAAAACTTTATCATTTTCTGCGATTTGCTGCTTCACTTCCCATCATTATTTTTATTCTAAGATCCATCTATTCGTCAGCCTCATTCATTTTAAAAAATTTTTTTTAAAATACATTCTTTTTTCATAAATGATTTATTAAATCACAAAGCTTGAAGATTTTTGATACCTGTTTATATGTATGTATTCATTTTTAAAGTTTATATAACATCCTCGCTATACTATCATAATTACTTACCCATTTTCCTATGGCATTTGTGTTGTTTTTATTTCTTTCAACCCTGCATTATAATTTTAGTTCTGAGTACTCTGTTAGCAATGTTTACCTCCTGTAGAATATCTTCATATCTTCTAGAATACCAAATACATTGTTTTGTATATGTTAAGAAATGACTGAATTAGTAAATGATTAAGAACTAAATAAAAGTTATTATGTGGCACATACCACTTAGAACATAGATTCTTACCAAGAACCACATTTTGAAGGTGGGTAACTTTCTGTATAATAACCAAAAAGTTAGAAAAGTTAATCAGTGGTATATTTGAGACATCTTTTAAAAAGCTTAAGTTGGCTGTGCCTGAAAGAAAAATACCTAGTATGATTTCAATAATAATGGCAATTCATATTAGTTCAATACTTACTATGTGCCAAAGATGATACAGATTAATTCATTAAACCTTCATAACTCATACTGTACACAAGTATTTGTGTATGTATCTCAATGACTGACACTGAAAATCATTCTCCCCCTCAAACATTTCCTCTACAAGGCTTCTAGGACACTGAACTTTCTTAGTTTTCTTCCTACATCCTCAAGTTCCCTATCCTTGGTCCTCTTTTTTCTTCCCTACCCCTAATGTCTTTTCCATTCTTGGGCTTACTCTATTTACAGTTACTCACTAAGGTTATTTCAGTCAGCTCCACAGCTTTTACTATGGATAACTCACACTCGAAAAAATGTTTTCATCTCAATCCCAACCATTCCTTTGAATTTAAAACTCTCCAAATGTATACTTGACCTTCTACTCCAAAGTCTATCTACTTTCTTGATAAGTAGCACTATCATTTACTCAGCTGCTTAAGTTTACTTGATGCCTCCTCTTCTTTTCTTGTATGTATCAGCAAATCCTGTAGATTTTCCAAATATACCTACAATCTATTACTTTCAGTCTTGTCCAATGTACCATCATCTTTCACCTGCACTACTCACAATTGCCTAAATGGTCTATCTGCTTCTGCTTTCACACTCATTACCCAAAAACAAAAAGGCTATTCTTCATGTAACAGCCAAATTACTTGGGGGGAGGGGAGAACCACATAGAAATTTTGCTTGTTTCAAACTTTGTATTATAATCTTCTAGCATTTGCTCCCTTATCTCCCCTCCCATCAATAGAAAACCTCCCATCAAACAGAAAAAGGATGATGTTACTTGTCTGCTCAAAACTGTCTAATAATTTCCCATTGCTCTTAGAATAAACTAAAAAGGTCTTACATGGTCTATAAAACCCCAAGATTTTGGTGTTTGGTCATATTTAGATTTCATTTCCTACCAGTCTCTCTATCACCCAATTCATTCCAGCAACACTGTCTTCTTACTTCACCTCAAACATACTGAGCACACTACTTCCTCAGGTACTTTGCATTGCCTGAAACATTCTTCACCAGGTTAGCTGCATAAGCTAACATTCCTCCCCTTAATGTAGATCTTTCTTCAAATGCTATGTTGCTCAGTAATACCTTCTCTAACCATACATCAAACTGCAGACATGTGTCCTTTTCCCCTTCTTTACCCTGCTTTTTCTTCAAAGCGCCTGTCACTATTTGTTACTGTATAATTACTTGCTTTGTTTTGTCCTCACTACAGACTCAAAAAGAGCAGGAAATATGTTTGCTTTATTTGGTGCTGTACCAAGCACATATTAGGTACTCAATAAATATTTATTGTGTGAAAGAATGCTGAATAAAGCAATTAGCAGTTTTCTGCTAATTAGTTTTCTGCTAATTAACATGTGCAAAGTGCCTTTTATATTTCTACATAAGTACATAAATACAAACTTACAATAACCATACTTCTATTGGTGAAATGAAACTAAAATACTAGGAATTTTTCCTTTAAAAATCTAAACTTTAAGAAAGTTTTAAGTTACCTATGTAGCCACATGGGAAATTGCCTTTAATAACAAAAACAAAGTCATACAACTGAATGAAGGTAAACAAATTAATATATTAGCATACATACCATTTCTTTTGGACCAGGGGTGTAAGCATGAACTTTTCACAAGTGCTTCATCAACTTTTCCTCCTGACATGTTGTCCATGAACTGGCGCCCATGTTCTAATGCAAGGTAGCAGTCATTGCAACAGTCCCTCTCTTCAACACGTACCCAATTGCTAATTACACCAATTTTGGGGAAAGGATCTTGGTCTGCTGCTCCAAAGGGTGAAAATAAATTAGTGCATTGATCTTGTAGCAATAATATCAACTCATCAGGTAATTTTTCTGATTCCTTTAGTCCTCCATTAACATGTTCAGCAGAAGGAGCCCTGAGAGCTTCAAAACGTTTTTCTGCTTCTTTGCCACATTCTGTGTTGCGTCCTATGATATCCAGTTCATCTTCAAGAAATAATCCTGAATGGTTTCCAAATTTTCTGTTCATTACAGCACTGAAGCCACAGGTACACCTATACTGAGCTTCTTGCGTTGGATCTGGAATGTAAACTCCAACATCAGCTCCCTTGATGTTCATATTGCAGACACAGATACAGCAACTATCAAAGTTACAGTCTTTAAACAAATTCATAACTGATTCTGAAAGAATGAGGTTTACATAAAGACTGTGTGCTTCGGGAATAGAAGGAACAGTTGCAGGTTCAACAGAATTAAGGGGTCTGCATGTGGATGGGGTGGAAGCTGGTGAATACAAGTCTGAATTTTCATATTTGACGGAACCTTGAGCACTAGCAGGTCCACCAGCTCCACGAGGAGTCCGAGGAGTCCTTGGAGTCCTTGGAGTTGGAAATCTAGGGGTGGACGGAGAAGGAAGAATTCCTGCTCCACCATTACTAGGAGGTGCACTGCTAGGAGGCATCCCAAAAGAAGTATGAGTTTGAGGTGTATAAGCTGGGCCATATTCTTGATCCATGGTACTTCCATCACTAGAGTCATGAAGGTAAAAGAAATTAAAAATATATACATAAAGGAACACATAAGTAATATGAAATACAACTAAAGCTGCCTGAAATGTTATTCCCTAACACTGTAAATTACTAAGGCAAAATTAGTGCAAAAACTACAAGTACAATTAAAAACTTCTGGTTAATATACCCACTCTAGGTGATTGTTGGTGGGAGAAATGAGAAGCAACCAGTTAGTCCCAAAATTATGTATACATTTAACTATACCTACAAATCCATGTTTACTAGCTATACATTTCTTATACTACAAACATTCACATTTCATTGATTTTAAGATACCACTGATTTTTTTTAAATCCTGACTTTAGAGATGCTTACATGTAAAAAGGGACAAAAGCAATTTCAAGATGCTACCAAGTATAAGAAACCCCAATTTCAGAGATACTAAAATATAAGAAATGTATGAAATATGGAAAAGTACAGTGGGACAGATTTAGAATTTTGGAACATAAGGTGTTTACGTGTTAGAATAAAAGGTGTTTCTGAAGACAAATAATCAAAGCATAATAGGCTTAAGTTTATCACTAGTTTATCCATACCCAACTAATACCATTATAATCTATTAATCAGAAAACTTTTAAAGCATTCAAAAACCAGTATCATTTTTTTCCAGATACCAGCATACTAGGTAACACTGTAAGAAAAATTAAGAACTAGATAAGCATTTATAAGCTATATTGGAACATATATCTAAATCATACCCCTCTTTGATGAATGGCATTGCAGGTCCTGAAGGAAGTAATTCCAACTTTCCAACAGTCCAACTCTGACGATAAATACACTCTTCAGGCAATTTGATAGGAGGCAGACATTGACTTGGTAGAGTTTTTAGAGGTGCAAACATGGAACATCCCACCAGAACTTGACAATTTTCAGGTTTATAGACATAAGAAAAATCCTACAATATAAAGACCGTGGCACTCAATATCTTATCTTTCAGGGGAAAAAAGATATGCAACTGACTCTAGTTCTTTGTTCCTCTTTTTAAAATAAAATAATAAAAGGCAAGTATAACTTTATTATTTTCTTTATTACATTCTTAATAGTACCAATTTTCAGAATCACAATGAAAGGATTATTGTGATAGCAACAAACTAAAATTCCCTAAGAAAATTTGTGAAGTAAATTATTTTTCTAGAAAAATAAAATACTTACCTTAATTTCAGAAGGTTTAGGGCTACAGAATCCTTCATCAACCTCAATTCTGAATTGTGCTGTTATACTAGAACTATTTCCTTCTAGAATAGTTCCTCCAGGTGTTGTATCCATACTTCCATATTCTTTATTATTCATATTCATTGGGGAAAATCCCATAATGTGTTGTTCCAATGATGGTGGTGTAGGATACATTTTATGAAGATCTGCAGTACCTATATTTAATAAAACATACATTACAACGTAAGACTAAAAAGAAGTCAATCTGTGTTTGAAACAAAGGGGTGGGGACTTCATGCAGATTAAGTGTGCAAATTTATTTAAAGTACAGATTTATAAATCTTACTTATGCAAGATAATGGATCCAGATTTCCTGTCTTTGATTCCTTACAGCTGGATTTATCATCTGATCCATTCGCTGATTTTTTTGATCCAGGCTATTTAAAAAAAACACATTTATCTGAAAATTTACATCCAATGTCATCTCAAGATAGTTAACCATACAAATGTAATTTAGAAGCACAACCCATTTATCAAAAGTTGTATTTTGAATTTGTGCAAGAGCCAAATACACATTAGATTGAGCTTAAAGATGTATTTTTATGCAATCACTGACGCCATATTAGTTTTTCTGTTCATTTGATAATCCTCAAAATTTCTGTGAATTTGGGAAGAGTTCCTCTAAAGAAAATTACCAATAATTTCAAGACACAGAAGAATAACCAACCTACCACTTAAAGTCTATTTTAAAAAAAGGAAAAGAAAAACTGTGTAAGGTTTTGTAATTAAGGTCACAATTGCTTCCTAGCAAAAGATACTCATAAAACATCTGTCCCCTTAAAAAAAGACATTAATGTTTCCTATATAATCAATTGCCTCTCTGAACTGTTTATACTTTCACTATGTTTTAAAAATCTCCTTACCTCTGCAAAAATGCAACAACAGGTGATACTAAACACAAACTTCAGAAAGACTTTAAGACAAAGCAATAGAGACTCTAACAAAAAAACAAGTTTCAATACATTGATCAAACCAAGTCGTACAACTCCAATATGTCACCAAAGTTTTTAGAGCTAACAACTTGGCTCTATGTTTCCCATTAGCCACTTAGTCATAAATAAACAGACTAAATTCTGATTAAAATCTTTTTACCTTAGAAGAACCACAGCATATGTATGAATGGGAGCAGAGAAAGTATAAATACCAAAGCATTATTTGCCTAATAAATGATACCCTAAAATATACTATATTATGGGATACAGAGTAAAAGTTTATTATAGCTATATTTGCCAGTTAATTGAAGACACAAATGTGCATGTGTATGTATATATGTATATACATAAAAATACATATATACATTTGTTGACAGAGGATTCAAAATATATAGAACAAGAAAGACCAAATGTGCTACAGAAGTTTCCAAGTTACCTTTATGCAGCCAAAAAAAGGAATTCCCTTTTATAATGTAGCACCAATTCACTAATTTGTTAAAGACTTAACATTCTGGTGGATCTCATTTTAAGCTTTAATTTCTTTTATCTTCACCTTTCTCTACAAATGGGTATTAAAGATTAAACATTTTTCTTCCTCTTTCATTATTATGTTGCTATCTTATAGTAATAGCTGTGATGCCAAACAAATTCAAAAGTAATATTCTTAATATTGACAAGGCATATAATTTTAATGTTAATTACTTATAGATTCTCTACAATAGTTGATTCCAGGGTCATTTCTCAAAATAGAATATGAAAGAATAGGAAAACAATTCAGCTTCCTAGGATTGCAGAAAAAGAACATATGGTAGAATTCAAATTAAAAGCTTAATCATACATGTCCTTCAAACATATAAACAAAAGAAAAAAAACACTCAGAGTTTCTAAATGACACTACGACAACACTGCTCAAATGATTTTTTGAACAAAAACAATGAAATTTTATTTCAATATATTTCCTATCACTCAAGGCTAAACCATTGTTTTCAAGTCACACATAGAGGGGTAAAGAGGGCTAGAAAATGTATAAAATCAAGGAAAACAAAAAATCAAGGAAGTCTCAATCACTACTAGGATACTCACTGTTAGTTCATCTTCATCAGAATTGAAGAGATTATCCAGGTCAGTATAAGAAACAGCCAGGTCTGAGTCATAAATCAAACTGGTTGATGGAGGACGGGCATGATTAGCAGGGCGTGGAGCATCTATTTATGTCAATCAGAAAAACAAAATGAAAAACTCTGCTACTGACAAAATAAGTAGTATTTTATTTATTTAAGTTAGAATATACAACTAGCTTATAAAGGCATTATGCAGTAAGAAATTGTAGTGGTTAACATCTATAAATGCTTCCCATAAAATTATAACTTTCCACAGAAAGTACAGAAAATACACCAAAGGTTATATAATCTCTCACATAGGTAAGCACACTACATGAACATCTATCAAATAAAACTTTAAGCACCATTAGGACAATAGAATTAAATATGGAGACACATTTGTTATTTTTCTATCTTTCTGAAATACAAAGGAAGCACGTGTATTAATTAAGCATTCTAGCTTCTTGAGTCAGACAGACTGTTAATTTGAACCTCAACTCCAAAAAACAGCATTACCCTGTGTCAGTTACTTAATCTCTTTGAGCTTCAGTAATTGGAAAAATTGTATATGACAAAATATAGGTAAAGTACTTTGCCCAGTGCAAGGCATTTAAATACTCAATAAATACTATCTTAGTTAAACTTCGTTTCAGTTCTAGAGTCTTATTTTCCTTTTGCCCATCAGTTTAGGGGAAAACTATGTAATTACTTAAGGAAATATACAAATAAAAAGTGAAAGTTCAACTCCTTTATATCACCACACAAGAAAAAAAAATTGTAATATGGTGCATAACATTTCAAATTAGCCTCTGAAAGCCAAATGACTTGAAATAGCAGGCTCAGAAAGATATGAATTACCTTCCTAGTGCCTATACATGTCACTTCTAAAGATTCAGTAAAGCAATACCTCTAAAACTTCTGAGTATGGAAAAATCACCTACGGTACTTATTAAAAGCCAAGGTTTCTAACCTCTACCTCAAAAGATGTTCCAAAGTGTGACAGACGGTCCATATCATAGGCTCAAGAAGGCAAATTATACATTCCCTATATTCTAGGGTAGGTAAACAGGTCAGCAAATCCAAATTGTTACCTCACCAAGCTACAAAGGTCCAACAACCAGTAAATTTATTTCAAAAAGATCATCTCCCAAAAAGAGGGCGGAGCAACATGGCGGCGAGGAGACGCTGCGAGTAAGATCTCCCATTAAAAAAAAGTTAATAAGGAGGAAAAGCGGCAGGTCCCAGTGAGAACTGGGACACGGAAGATAAACGGGTGACTCCAGCAAACTGCCCGAAGAAGAAAGTTGCCATAAAAGAGGACTAGAAGGGAGGGAAGCGCAGAACCCTGCTCCCCTCCCCCGCCCACAGAGGCGGCATTCTCCGAACCGCAGAGAGGAGGAAAACAACAAACCAAAACGACCGACAAGAACAAAGGACGCAGCAAGCGGGACTGTGCGTGGAAAGGAACTATTGCAGCCACCACACCCCGTGAACGGGAGCTGAGGCGAACCCTGCAGGATTCGCCGCGGCGGTGAGCGAACGGCTCCGGGCGCCATTAGAGAAGAACAAAGACCCCGGGAGACGCGCACACAGCCCGGGCTGCCGGTAAGCTTGCACGGGAAAGCGGCGCGCTTGGCGCGCTTGAAAAGAAAACGCAGACCGGGATCGCAGCGGCCGAGGTCCCCGCGCCTGCGACCTAGGCTTGCGGGAAGACGCGCGGAGGTCCTCACTGAGGTGAAGGTCCCTCCCTGAGTAAGCAGGAACCAGGCGCCCAGGCACGGGAGCGGGGTGCAAAAGGCGCCATTCCCGCGCCACTGAACTGGGCTACAGCCCGCGTCCTGGACCTGAGGGCTTTGAACTGAGACCCGGGGCACGAAATTAGGGACGTGGGTTCCCCACGACGGTGGGGCACAAGGCAGACACAGCACCCCAAAGCTGTTGAGGTTTACCCTACCATTCCCGCTCTGTTCCCTGTCCCACGGGGGGGGGGGGGGGGGGCGAAAAACAGCCCCCCAAGGACAATAGGAGAGATCTCTGGCGCCACCTAGCGACCAGGAAAAAAAAGTCACTAACACCCCATAGAACAGGAAATTTCTTAAGACTGCTTGAAAAGGGCAGAAGGCTTCTGGAGCACCCAGTGGCCAGCTGGGAAGTTAGCCCACGCCAGGCCCCTTCCAACCAGCAGTCTGAGCCCACAGAGGGAGCAGGTACCCACGTCCGGGGCAGACCGGGTGCGCAGAAGAGTGTGCCTGAAACCGGAGGCGCAGGGACTGCATCCCGCTTCGCCATTTGAGAACAGGGACATTTCTTCAGTAAAAACTGCCTAAACCAGCAGAAAGCTCCCCAGAAGACAGAGATGGCTCCTGGAAGAGCCAGAGGGGAGCGGAGAAGTTCACCCAAGATGCCAGTCAGTCCGAGCAACACAGTGTCCCAACGCATACGACAAATTAGAAAACAGACAGTAGGGAGTAGAAGAACCACACGCAACCTAACAACTCCTCAGGAAAGAAGCACACCACAAAAAGAAAACCACTCCCCAGATTGCAACGACAGCAACTTGGAAGAACTTCTGAGCCTTCCAGAAAGAGAATTTAAAATTGCCATGATTAAAAAAGTGATAGATCAGAAGAAGGAAATTGAGTCCCTAAAGAGGGAAGTAAAAGAAATGCAGGAGATCAAAGAATTAATGGAGGAACTAAAGAACTCTGGGAAAAGCAATGAAAGCAGAATAGATGAAATGGAAGAACGAATAAGTAATCTTGAAGACACAGAAATAAAAAGAACCAAAACAGAAAGGAAAGAGAAGTACGAAGGAAAAAGAATGAAGAAAGACTTCGGGAACTATCTGACTCCATGAGGAAAGGAAATATAAGAGTTATAGGAATTCCAGAAGGAGAGGAGAGAGATGTAGGAACAGAGAAAATATTCCAGGAGATAATTGAAGAAAACTTCCCAAATGCGAAGAAGGAGCTGAAAATTGATATACAAGAAGCAAGAAGAACACCAAACTTCCACGACGAAAGGAAAAACACAGCAAGACACATAATAGTAAAGCTCCCAAGAATCCAGGACAAGGAAAAAATAATGAAGCTGACAAGAGGGAAGAAACAGATAACATTCAAAGGAAAACCAATCAGGCTGACATCAGACTTCTCCGAAGAAACACTACGGGCAAGGAGAGAGTGGAGGGACATAGTCAACAGACTCCAAGAAAACAGATGCCAACCAAGAATACTCTATCCCGCAAAGCTCTCTTTCCTCCATGAAGAAAGAATATGGACCTTCCCAGACAAAGAGAAACTCCGGAATTTCATTGCGACTAAACCCCCACTCCAAAAAATACTACAAGGAGTCCTAAAGCCAGAACCTCAGAGGGACGAATAACAACGAAAGAAGACCAAAAAAAAAAAGTTATTAAAAGAATAAATAAATAAAATCAAAGGAAAGACAAACACAATGGCAAATACAGATGCTAACATATCAATATTAACTCTAAATGTAAATGGACTAAACTCTTCAATAAAAAGACACAGAGTTGCAGCCTGGATTAAGAAACAAAACCCAACCTTTTGCTGTCTCCAGGAAACACATTTAGCTACAAAAGATAAAAATAGGCTCAAAGTCAAAGGATGGAAAACAATCCTACAAGCAAATGGGCCAAAAAGAAAGCAGGAACAGCTATACTTATATCAGATAAAACAGACTTCAAACTCAAAAAATAAAAAGAGACCCCAATGGTCACTACATTATGATTAAGGGGACAATACTTCAAGAAGAAATAACACTCATTAACATATACTCACCAAACGAAAGAGCACCAAAATATATCAGACAACTGTTGTCCTCTCTGAAAACAGACATCAGAGAAAACACATACGTAGTGGGAGACTTCAACACACCACTATCAACAATGGATAGATCAACAAGACAAAAAATAAGTAAAGAAACTAAAGCTCTAAATAAGGACCTAGAGCATTTGGGCTTAACAGACATCTATAGAACACTAAACCCAAAAAAAACGGAGTACACATTTTTCTCAAGCGCACACGGATCATTCTCCAGGATCGATCACATACTGGGGCACAAGACAAACATCAACAGATACACCAAGATTGAAATCATACCAACCATCTTTTCTGACCACGAAGGCATCAAACTAGAAATAAATCATAAAAAGAAGGCAAGGAACTATCCTACCTCATGGAGATTAAAAGCCACACTATTGGAAGACCACTGGACTAACGAGGAGATCAAAGAAGAAATTAAAAAATTCTTTGAATTGAATGACAAGGAGGACACCAATATCCTAAATGTATGGGATGCAGCAAAAGCAGTAATAAGAGGAAAATATATAGCAATAGAAGCTCACATCAAAAACAAGAAAGAACTCAAAGAAACAACCTAATCTCGAAGCTCAAAGATCTAGAAAAAGAACAACAAAAAAAACCCAAAACCAGTAGAAGAAAAGAAATAATAAAAACCAAAGCAGAAATAAATGAAATTGAAACTAAAAAAACAATCCAAAAGATCAATGAAACCAAGAGCTGGTTCTCTGAAAAAATCAATAAAATAGACAAACCCCTAGCCAGGCTCACAACGGAAAAAAGGGAGAAAGCACAAATACACAGGATCATAAATGAAAGAGGAGAAATCACAACGGACACAGCAGAAATCAAAAGAATAATCAGTAACTACTATGAACAGTTATATGGAAACAAGTTCAACAATCTAGAGGAGATGGACAAATTCCTACAACTCTACAATCACCCAAAGCTAGATAAAGAAGAAATAGAACACCTAAACAGACCAATTACAAGCAGCGAAATTGAAATGGTAATCAAAAACCTCCCCAAAAACAAAAGCCCAGGACCTGATGGATTTACAAATGAATTCTACCAAACATTCAGAGACGAATTAGTGCCTATCCTTCACAAACTCTTCCAAAAAATTGAGAAGGAAGGGACAATACCAAACACGTTCTATGAAGCCAATATTACACTAATACCAAAACCGAATAAGGACAACACAAAAAGGAAAACTATAGGCCAATCTCCCTAATGAACACTGATGCAAAAATCCTCAATAAAATTTTAGCTATCAGAATCCAACAATGTATCCATAAGATAATTCACCACGACCAAGTTGGATTCATTCCAGGGGCACAAGGATGGTTTAACATCCGAAAATCAATCAACGTTATCCAACACATCAACAAAAAGAAATATAAAAACCATATGATAATATCAATAGATGCTGAGAAAGCTTTCGACAAAGTGCAACACCCATTCATGATAAAAGCCCTTGAAATTCTTGGGATATAAGGAATGTACCTCAACATCATAAAGGCCATCTATGACAAGCCAACAGCCAGTATCATTCTCAATGGTGAAAAGCTGAAAGCAATTCCATTAAGATCTGGAACAAGACAAGGATGTCCACTCTCACCACTGCTTTTCAATATAATACTGGAAGTCCTAGCCAGAGCAATAAGACAAGAGAAAGACATCCAAGGAATCCAAATAGGAAAAGAAGAAGTCAAACTATCACTATTTGTAGATGATATGATAATATACATAGAGAACCCCAAAATCTCCACAGAAAAACTAATTCAACTCATCAATCAATTCAGTAAAGTGGCAGGATACAAAATCAACACGCAAAAGTCAGTAGCCTTCCTATACACAAACAATAAATCTGAAGAAGAAGAAATCAAAAAAACCATCCCTTTTATTATCGAAACAAAAAAAATCAAATATTTGGGAATAAATCTAACAAAAGAGGTAAAGGACCTATACAAAGAAAACTATAAAACACTTTTAAAAGAAATAGAAGAAGACACAAAGAAATGGAAAGACATCCCCTGCTCATGGATTGGAAGAATAAACATTATTAAAATGGCCATCCTACCAAAAGCAATATACAGATTCAATGCTATTCCAATCAAAATCTCAATGGCATTCTTCAAAGAAATAGAACAATTATTGATGAAATTCATATGGAATCACCAAAAACCCCGAATAGCCAAAGCTCTAGTGAAAAAAAAAGAAGGAAATGGAGGCATCACACTCCCAGACTTCAAACTATACTACAAAGCCATAATCATCAAAACTGCATGGTATTGGAACAAGAACAGACATACAGACCAATGGAATCGAATAGAAAATCCAGAAATAAACCCACAGATTTATGGTCAACTAATCTTTGACAAAGGAGCAAAGACTATGCATTGGAGCAAAGAAAGTTTGTTCAATAAATGGTGCTGGGAAAACTGGGTCGCTACATGCAAAAGAATGAAGCTTGACCACTACCTCACACCATACACAAAAATCAACTCAAAATGGATTAAAGAACTAGACATAAGACCTGAAACCATAAAATACATGGAAGGAAATATAGGCGAAACACTACGGGATTTGCACATCAAAGACATCTTTACAGACACATCACCCAAAGCAGTGATAGTGAAGACAAAGATAAACAGATGGGACTACATCAAATTAAAGAGCTTCTGCACAGCAAAAGAGACAATAACAAAAACAAAGAGAAACCCCACCCACTGGGAGAACATTTTTGCACCCAACACTAATGATAAAGGACTGATCACAAAAATCTGCAAAGAGCTGATGAGACTCAGCAACAACAAAGAAAATAATCCAGTCAAAAAATGGGCAGAAGAGCTAAAAAGAAACTTCTCTGAAGAGGAAATGCAAATGGCCAACAGACATATGAAAAAATGTTCAACATCACTTGTAATCAGGGAAATGCAAATCAAAACTACCATGAGATACCATCTCACACCAGTGAGAATGGCACATATTAAAAAAACTAGCAACAACAAATGTTGGCGAGGGTGTGGAGAAAAAGGAACTCTTCTGTACTGTTGGTGGGAGTGCAAACTGGTCCAACCACTATGGAGAGCTGTGTGGAGATTTCTGGACCTACCAAACATAGAGCTTCCATATGATCCAGCAATTCCACTCCTAGGTATTTACCCAAAGGAAACAGAAACATCAATTCCAAAGAGCACCTGCACCCCTATGTTTATAGCAGCACTGTTTACAATAGCTAAGCTTTGGAAACAACCCAAATGCCCAAAAATAGATGACTGGATCAAGAAGATGTGGTACATATATACCATGGAATATTACTCAGCATTCAAAAAAGATAAACACATGCAGTTTGCAGCAACATGGATGGCGCTGGAAGGGATCATGCTCAGCGAAATAAGCCAAAAAGAAAAAGAAAAATACCGGATGGTCTCACGCATAGCAGGAATCTAGAAAACTTAAATAAGGGACCAGGAAAATGAATATAAGAAAGTGAAAATCAAAATCAACAAAAAACTATGAACCAGAGACACTTTTTGGGGGGTGGGGGGCGGGAGGGGAAGGATTGGGGTCAGAATGGGGCGTTTGCAATTGTATGGGGGAATATAAAAATAAAATTTATTATTAAAAAAAAAAAAAAAGATCATCTCCCTCCTTATACAAAGGGTCTTTTTTTTTTTTATTTTTGATTGTTCAACACCTGACTCTATTTACTACAAATACTAGAAAAAAAACTATGTCCCTAATAAACAGATTCCAAATGATGACTTCATTTGCCTCCATTAGATTGGATTTTACAAAAAGAACTAATATACTGTTGTCTCTACTGCATTTACAAGGAGCATAAGCCATACACTTGGGCCTATATGCCCACACCAAAGAACAGTGTCTACACACAACATATGCTCAGGAAGTTTTTGTGAAATTAGTAACCTCAGCAACAGTTACCAATGTGTGGGGGGGGGGGGGGGGAGAAGAAGGACAAAAAGAAATTACAGTAAAGTCTAAATTTTAAACTGAGTTTTTAGATCTAAGAGGACTTTAAGCGATCATTTCACCCAATCTTCTCATTCAGATGAGAAGTGTTTTTATTTGTAATAAAGAAGCTTTAACAATTCATAGCAGAATTTCTATCACCTGAACTTGCTTCTCCCAGCACAAGACAGTAAAAATACATCCATCATTTTAAGACCATCCCTTTCAATGAAACAAGAATTATGTAAAAAGACACACAAAAGTTTAATATGAGATTAGTTTGAAGGAACAATTCTAGAATGCAACATTTCGTTTAGGAACAAAAGGTTTACCTTGCTTGACAGAAGGACTAAACAATGACATAGCATCTTCTTCATGTGACAACACTGTTACACTGGATGGTCCATCTTCTATCTGCAAACAATAATACATTTTAGACTGAAATCTATAATCTACCAACAACAAAATCTATTTATTTATTACATATATTTTACATCATTCTTCCTTTTTGTACAATGTGTACTTTCTCGAACCAGGTGTAGGTCCCCATACAATTCCCATCACCAATTCACCCGTGTTCCATCACCATAGTCCCTTGTGCTCTTCCCTCTCCTGTTTAGATCCCCCTCCGTAACCTTCCCTGCAGTGTTTAAAAGAAACCATTTTAAAGATAACCCAGGAAATACAACTAAAAAGTAGTAGGACCTGGGATTTCAACCAGAATCAAAGTTCATGTTTGCTCTACAATGTCTGTAGCCTTCCCAGCTACTCATGTTTTCATATTCCCAAGTATACAAAATTTTCATATTCCCAAGTATATGGGAATTTCATATTCCCAAGTATATGGAAAATTTTCATATTCCCAAGTAAATTTTCATATTCCCAAGTATATGGCACATAGCAAGGCTAAATAAAGCATTGTGAAATGAATTCTTTGTAATAAACATATTATTAGGACTTTTACACAATTTTTCACTTTTCAATTTCCATTTTTGTTTTTAAGGCAAAATGCTTATCTAACACAATTTTCTTGTGCTTAACAAATTCTGAAATATTTTGTTTAAAATTGGAATCGGGCCTCCTGATGGCGCAGCAGGTTAAGCACAGCGCTGTGAAGCTGTACGCAGCCACTGCAGCGTGGGTTCGATTCCAGGCCGGCCAGGGAGAAACCCACATGGCGTGGCAGACCTCTCCTGTCTCCCCTGCTGATGCCCTCAGCAGTGTCTTCAGTCCATCTGCCTGTTCTAGTCCCTGCTCTTGTCTCTGGTGAATTCTCTCGCCCTCCCATGTCTCTAGCCTGTACCCCAGTCCTTGTATAAATAAATAAAAAATCTTTAAAAAAATAAAATTGTAATCAAGTATTTTTATCTCCCTCATTTTATTAATATAACATTTTATTTTGGGACACTCTTTAGTTCTCAGCTCACATATTCAAAAACACGTATTTTATAAATTCAGTCACATATGTATTTTATTGTATTTTTGAAAACTGTTGTAATTTACTCATGGCATACTATAACTCATTAACAAAAATAGTTATGTACTCTTTCTGCAACCCAAAAATTTTACAGTAAACAATAAACATCTTTTCATTATCACACAACAGCCATAATCTCAAGTCCATACTCGGTATAATATACCTGATTTGCCTATTAAAAATTATGCTTTTCAAAGTTAAAATGATGAATCTGTTCTATTTAAAACAAATATAGGAAGACAGACTCTACGTAAGTACTACAAAATCATCAGTGATCCTTTGGGTACTTTGCTTTCTCTTACCTTATGCTTTTTAGCAGCTTCTCTCTCACTATTTTGTCGATCTTTCTTCTCAGGAAAAAGGAATTCCTCATCTCCCTCAACAAATGCATATGGATCAATTTTAGGTTCTTGTTCTGTATCAGATGCTATTGCTGAAAGATACTGATTTTTAATTTGATATTGCTGCACTAATTCATCAGAAACTTTTAAAGGTTTCTTACATTGCACCATTAACCTGCATAAAAAAAAATTAAAAATTAATTCTATTTATTCTCCAAAAGAGCATAATACATTTCCAAAAAAAGTTAAATATCATGAAATTTTAGGAACTAGACATGATCTAATCTACAAGCCTTCATTTTACAAATGAAGAATCTGAGGCATAGAAAGGTTATGTGATTTATTAAAATCTCAAATTTAGCAATAGAGAAATGGAGGTAAACTTCAGGTCTCCTCCCTATAAATTCTTTCCATCAGTATATGTCTTTTGGTAATCTAGTCCATTCCCCAGTCCTCAAATAAAAGTTAAAGTCTCCAAGTCCATTCACTGAAAGGGAACTTTAAACATAAACTGCTCTAGGACAGAAAACTGCAAAATGTGAGATGAGACTTATACAATTTATACTTTTAAACAATGAAACTGATTACCTATTCCTATTGCCATGAGTAGATTTTTATATTATCAGGCTCTAGTTCCACATGGTGAATGATAAATGTATGTTTCTCTGTACGCTCCTAAAATAACCAGTAAAATGACAAAGGATAACATAACAAGAAGAGAGACAAGAATGAAACTGACAGAGCAGAGAAAATTGAAATCAAGGGTAATAGAATGATGCCACAACAAGCTGATCTACACCATAGTTCCTTAAAAAACACTAAGATTTTTCTATCTCTGAAGACCAGGTACTTAAATGTGAAAACAGAATAATTCCATTTTGGTTTGTATAAGATACTTCTAGACTCCCAAATTCATATTCCCTATGGTTTGCAGAGTGAGATCCCCATGCTGCCAGAAGAGTTGCCAGGCTTCTAATCAAATCATGCTCAATTCCTACAATGGCCACTTTTTTCAGTAAAAATCAAAGTTCTTATCAAAGTCTTCCATGATCTCTTTTTCCTCAATCCTACTATTCTACTCCCTCTCTCTCGCTGTTTCCAAAGGCTCTCAATTTTTCTCAAATAGGCCAGACACTGAAAGGGAACAGGTCTAGTTGTTCCCTTTGGAACATTCTCCCTCTCTTCGTTGGAGTGCTTTGTTAAAGCATCACTTACCCTGAAGACTTATTTAAAATTTTAACACACACAACTATCTTAACACTGAACTCCCTGCTCTATTTTTCTCCCCATATATACCACTTATCTTTTAACATGCTATAAAACTTGCTTATATTCACAGTTGGCTATCAATTCCCAATAGACTGTAAGTCTCTAAAAAGTCAGGGATCCTGTCTTTATTCAATGAATTGTCCCAAACGCCTAGAACATAGGGTAGCATATAATAGGTGCTCAATAAATAGTTGCTAAATGAATACATAGAATCTAAAAATGACACAGATTGAGATGTGCTTACATCCATAATCATAAATCACAGTATTTGTACAGTGATTATAAATTCTTTGACAGAGATATCATGTCTTATTAATCTATTCATCAATGCCTGGGACTAGAAGCACTCTATATCCGATAAACTAAGGGTAAAACACAAATTGTCATTGTTATTTCATGCTCCAGATTTATCCCCCAAACTAAAATCCTAACTGCAAAAACTTTCTTCCATGGAAACATAGTACTAAGACAATGGGGATGTTTTGGGACTAATGGACAGAACAGTTCTGTTTTATAAGTCAATAAACATTTCTTAAGAGTAGCTTTGTATTTCACCATATTAAACCCTAAATAAATGTGCTGAATTTATATCAACATAAACCTTTTTAAAATAGCATTTCTATCTACTTTAACATGTATTTTCTAGTTTAACATGTAAAATAACCGCATAAGAAATGAAGAGTATGCTCTCTGACTTTGATGTGGAAATTATTTAGAAAGAAATGGTTTCCTATGGTCTCATAGTAACAAGTTAGATTAGAGCTGGAATGATTTTAACTATACATATTGAAATAAGTAATCACAGAAGTATAAGAACCCACTCCCCCAGATTCCACTGACTTGAAAGACACTACTAGCTTTTTGGAGAGGTGAATAAAACAACTGTTTTTCCACACTAAGTTATATTTTGTCAGAAGCATAAAAAACTGCTGCATGTTTACATAAGTTAGTTGTTAAACTTAGTATGCAGTAACATTAAAAGGATTAATGATACTGCACTAGGCTCTATTAAGAATAAAAATTAGTAAACCAAATGCAATGTCCAAAGATGACTTCTTATTTTATTGAATGGTTTTCATAGACTTTGCAATACGCAAAGAATTTAAATGACGTCAATAATATCAAGACTCTCAAGCCACACAATAAATTAAAAAATATAAACTCTATATAGTACATATTCTATCATTTAAAACTCAAAAAAACGAGGAATGAAAATTGTGATTTTTTTAAAGAAATGCCAGATTTGGGCCTCCTTGGTGGTGCAAGGGGTGACATCTCAGCACTATGAAGCTATCAGCAACCACTACAGCACAAGTTCGCTCCCCGGCCAGGGAGCTGACCTACATGGCACAGAAGACCTCTCCTGTCTTGCCTGCTGCTCTCCTTAACAGTGTGTTTCAGTAGATCCACCTGCTCTGCTCCCACTGTCTCTGGAGAATCCTCTCATCCCAACCCCCACCTCTGGTCTACACCCCAGTTCTTGTATGCATAAATAAAAATAAATTTTTTTAAAATGTCAGATTAAAAACCTGTTATTTCATTACTATCCATTTTATAGTACATACTTTTGTGAACAGGAATACTTCCTATTCCCTTTTTTTTTTTTTTTGTTAATAGAGGCATGCTTTATTTATTTGCTATTCCCTTTTTTTTTTTTTTTTTTTTTTTAAAGATTTATTTATTTATTTATTCATTTATATAAGCACTTGGTACAGTCGGAAGCACGGGAGGGTGAGAGAATTCACCAGAGCCAGAGTGGAGAAGAGAACAGGCAGAGTGTCTAAGTACACTGCTGAGGGGAGCAGTGGGCGGCAGGAGAGGTCTGCGCACCATGTGGGACCCTCACCCAGCGGCCAGAGATCGAACCGGCCAGGGATCGAACCAGAGCTGCAGAGGCTTCGGGCAGCTTTGCAGCCCAGCGCTCAACTGCTGCGCCACCAGGGAGGCCCTATTCCCTTTTCTAAAGAAACTTTTACACATAGCCAGATAGTTAACTACAGAGATAGATTCAATCAGCTATAAAGCTAAATACAGACAAACTGGAAGAACAGGTACAGCCACGAACAGAAAACTCTCCAAAGCCCAAAGTGAATTTAACTTACATTATTAAAGAAGTTGTATCTTCTTTTTACTATAACAGTAACATACTATCTTGAAATGCACATGTAGACATTTAACATGGCTTATAATAGCATATGCTTGTATGTCTTTATTCAATAAAAATTCTTCCAGAGAAGGTATGACAATATTTTAAGGATCGACAATTATAGGAAATAAGCTACAGAAGGAAATATTAAGGAATAAATTCAATAAATCTCAGCAAATCTTATTTTTTAATAGCACTTTTCCAGTACTATCACCAGTATTTAAAATTAATCCTTAAACTGAATCAAGCTAACTGTGGAAAGTATAGCTTTCCGGCAATGTATCAAATAAAGACTTATTTAAAAGATTTAGAATACAACAAATCAAAAGTTTATTTCATCAGACTTCTTTTCAATGAAACAAAGTAACTGGAAACTATCGTTTAAGATCAAATAATGCATTCTACAACTGTATATATACACAATAAAAATCTGGTATATTCTTAATACAACATAGGAACTAGTTGTATCAATGAACACCTTACTACAAAACAAAACATAGTAACTATGCGTATGTATAGTTTCTTCTTTGCTCAGGGTTTAGAAAGATTTACCTCTGAATCAGAACTGCAGACTAGTAAGCAATCACAAATTCTACTAAAATTAAGCACAATTCCTTTGAAAAAAGATATTTAAAAACTAATATTTGACAGATATTATTTCATAAGCCTGTTCTAAAATAACTGCTAATAATACTAGAGAAATCAAAATTAATTATAAGTAAAATGTATACTATAGATATGTGTGTATCTTGTATGTGGGTTACATGCTATGGCTCACTCCCAACCTTCCTCTTCAACTAATTTCTAACAAATTAGAAAAGGAATTTTGTTTTAAAATTGCTGATGAAAAATTTGGCATAAACTACTACACATGGAGGTCTAAGAATATTCCGTACTAACTGATTAGACGGTCATCACCAACTAAAATTGATTAGGAAAATCAGGAGTATTGCTTCCTTTTGTTTATTAGCCTACTGTAAAAGCATAGTGCCATCCTTAAGCAGCAATGACAAACGCCATTTATACCAAATAGAAATTGAGTTTTCACTCCGAATCAATAAAACAAAGGCCTAAATTTCTCCTCCATCGTTTTCTAAAAAGGTATACACATGTACAAAGATACTATTTAAAAAAAGCTATTTCTTTATTTCTACCAATACATTCTTGTCCCTCTTTGCATTTTACATCTACTCTAACTGGGTTATTAAGAATTCCCTCTCCTGGGGCCTCCCTGGTGACCCAGGGGTTAAGTCTCAGAGCTATCACCACAACAGCCTACCTTATCAGCCTGAGTTCAAACCCCCGCCAGAGAGCTAACCTACATATGGTGCAGCACACCTCTTCTGTCTCACCCACTGCTCCCTTTAGCAGCATATTTCAGTAAATCTGCCTGCTCTACTCCCCACTCTGTCTCTGATGAATCCTCTTACCCACGCATACCTCTGGCCTACACCCCAGTTCTCCTATGCAAAAACTAAAAATCTTCAAAAAACAAAAACGAATTCCCTCTCCTAAGTTTCAGACACATGATCACAACTACCTGATGAAGTAGGCACACTTCAAACGAAATTCACAACTTTACAATGTATACTTATTACATGCACTACACAAAAGCATGGCTGATATCTATAATTTCCCAACCCTCTCCTTCAAAATAACAGTGGATTTAACTGTTTATATTATCTGATTAGGGTGCGGGGGAATTATGTAAATACTGCTATGTACTTGTTCTGAAATTTTATAATCTATCCAGAGATCTCATATCAACCTATACAGATTTCCTTTGCTTTTTATAGTGAATATGTTATTATTACTTCTTAGTCAGACTTTACTTACTTAACAAGATCGTAATTGCATTAAGGTATATGAATAGTTCTATTTTGAAGTACTACTTTAAAAAAAAAAACCATAAAAATTAATATTTGGTCCAAAGTGGGTAAAAATGATAGTAGAGATGCTTTCAAATAACAATTTCTCATCTTTCCCTCTAATGAAATAAATATGCTGGTCTTTAACAACGCTACTCCTATACTTTATTAGTCAACTGTCTGTAAAGTTCTTTAGTCTACTCCACAGCATCTATAAAATCCATACATTCCTAGTATCTTTTAAATTCCCCAATGAAGTCCCTGATGGTCCTAATCTATTCTAACAGATATCCAAACTGCTCTCCTTCATACACATACATACCTTAAATTCAAACAATCTTGCAATACTACTACTTGGGAATTACTAAAATCTTTACTTTCCAAAACCCTGTTATACTTCATCTACTTTGAAAATCTTGCAATACTGTCCCATCATCTCAAGGATAACCTATAAGCTTGCAAGTAGCATTTTGCCATTCCATTATATAGCCCTACCACAATTTTCAGCTCTCACTTATCATGATACACCAAACAACTAAGCAGCACCTTAAAACCTATCCATGTCAAACTACATAAGGCTTCTGGATCTCCATAAACGGAATTCAAATATTCCTTACTGTGGCTCTACACCCTTATGCATCTTATAAACATCTGCCAGAGAATTGAACATGATGTTTTCTATTAGCCTTCAATTTCATTTAATGGTAAGACCAAATTTGTTTTATAACTCAACAATGTCTTACAGTATCTTTCATTTAAGAGAAACTTCAGTTTTATTTGAACTGATTAAAATATATCTTTTAAGATTAAAAAAGATTATCTTTCTAAGGAAGGAGAATTGTAGGAGTTGCAACAGCCCTCTAATTAAGCTCATTAAAGTTAATTGCTATACATTTGAATATATTTTCAAAGCTCAAAGTATGGGAAAAACAGAAACTTACAATGACTGGGTAATACAAATTCACAAATTTATTTATGTAAAACAAACTAAGCTTCTGTACAGATTATGACTAGAAAAGGGATCAACCACATTTTATCTTAAAACTAGACTGATTCTATAAAGAATTTAAGAAGATTGTCTAAATGCCATCAAAAGAGCATAAACAGTAATTCACAGAATTTATTTTAATGATAGGGATATCATCTGACTTTGTCAACTGGTTTCACCTGCTTCTATGAGATGACAGATTTCAATACAGCATATCTTAAGTAATATTAATAGCAGCTACCCCTGAATTACTAAGTTATTCCAACAAGATCCTTTTCATTAGGGAGGAAAAAAAGAAACCATTTTAGAATAATACAAACACTAAAGATTACGCTAAGTATTTTAATGTGGTTTGGGTGGGGCTTATAAAGTATGAGGATACTCCCTATTGAAACTAATCAGTAAACATGCTTGGTCTATCAAATTTAATGACACTTTCTAGAATTCCAATTTCTACTAAAAGATATTCATGACATTAAAGCATTTCAACACAACATTTTGGGTATGACACTTCTTTTTTGTGGGGGCTATTCTATACACTAAGGTATATTTAGCAACATACTTGGTCTCTACCTACCAAACACCAGTAATACACCCAATTGTGACAACCAAAATTCTCTCTAGATATTGCCAAATGTGACCTGAGAGGTATGGGTTGTGGGGATAAGAAATTGCCCCAACTGAGAACTAGTATCATAGAAGAGTAACTCCAAGAAAAGGACAGAATCATCACAATGACTAAAACAAAAAACAAAAAAGTCTAACCTCCCAAGTATAGAACAATTATATCCATGTGTCTTAGTTCATATTGCAAGCCTCTGATGGCTGATTTTTTGGTGACATATACCATATTAAAATCTATTACAATTTTAAAAAAAGGGTTCTATCTAAAAGAGAATTGTGATACAATATACATTTTTAGTAGCTAGCATAACCAAAACAATACTCACATGAGACATAGAAGGAAAAAAAAAAAAAACCCTTTTATTTAATCTTTTTTGGTCTTTTCTATGAAGCAGAAAAAAGGGTGACCAGGAAGATGCAGAAGCATGTTATTTCCTTAATTTACACAATCATGACCCAGCACCATTCTACTTCTGCATGCTACCTTTCTAAAAATACACTTGTACTTTCTTCTCATTCTTATTGAGAAAAACGTCAAATAATGTTAGAACAGATTCTAAGGTTAAGTTGTATTTCCCTCTAAGGGACCTTGATTTCATTTTCAGATAAATGCTTATGTACACAAGCAACAAATACACCGATTTAAAGTCATGGTTTGAATTCTTGGATTTTATGAACATATGTGCCCATAAAAACTTATTCTTGAGTTTTTTAAGCTGAAATTTTTCACACCACATTTTTACATACATTAAATAAAAGAATATAACCTAGAAAGAAAAGGTTTAAAATCATAAAGTAACCTAAGACCATACTGTCATTTCATTCATCTAAACATGTGCTAAGTGTCTACTATGTTATTCGAAGGAGTATTTTTATGATGGAGCAACATATCAGTAAAGAAGAACATGCAGAGTCCTTGCCCTCTTAGAGCTTACATTCTAATAAGGAAAAGACCATTAACAAATACATAATTTCAGAAAATGATATAGAGGGAAACTATGTAAGCAGTATGCAGGTAGTGATTTGGGCATAAGGAGAGGCATTTAGATAGAACAGTCAAGGAAATATCTCCTGAGAAGGTAACTTTTGAGCAGGACTGAGTAATAAGTCTTGAGCTATTCCCCGCTTAGAAATGCAATGCTAAAGTCCATGAGGAAAGAGCTTAGCTTTTTAAAGAAATAATAAGAAAGCTGGTATAGCTAAATCAGGAACTGTCTTCCGTGATCATAAGGGTATTGTCAAGTCCCTCAATTACAAATGTAGATTTATCTTAATTAAAAAAAAACTAGCATACTTAAAAAATTCAAAGTGCTACATGAAAAACACAAGGTTTGTCTACTAAAACAATCAACAACAAATTTTAAAGGAGAATAAATCTCTAATGATAGGCAAAATAAGAGAGGCTATAAATGGATCAGACCAGGATACAAAAAAAAAAAGAAATCAATAAAACATAACAGATAAAGTTCAAAGTCCAGCATATACAAGAGGGGGCTCACAGGGAAACCATATAAATACAGGCTAATCAAACTGCCTAGAAAACCAGAAAAAAATTGTGGACTTACATTTCTAGACAGAAATTTAAAAAAAGCTGAAAATGGAGAGATAGAAAGGTTTCTTTTCTAAGGAAAATAAATAACCTGGGACAGCCAGAATCTGACAAGATGCATTCTGGAATTTTAGGGATGAGGCCTCCCCTCCAAAATATCCCCTAGTCTATTATCATAAAGCAAAATCTCTAAACTGACACATACACTAAACTAAGACATGTATTAAACAGGTTAAGGCTTCCCAATCAGTAAGATTCTGCCTATATACAAAATTCCCAATCAGCTCCTTTATTTCCTCACTCTAAAATATATGGAGGAAAAATAATTTTAAGGAAAATAATATATATATATATATATATATATATATATATTTATAGTGAGAAGCAACATAGTAAAAGAAAAGACCAAAACAAGACAAGTAATTCTTAAAAAAGAAAATTATAAGGCATTAAACAAGAATTTTTTTAAGTTTAGGAAAAATATTAAGACATCTAGAAAAAGCTAAAAGAAATAAGGAATCCAAAATGCAGAGGAAAAAAGACAAAAAATGAAAGGAAAACTATAAAAGCTCACCATCTGAATTATAGTTTCCAAAGATAACTGGGGGGGTGGGGGTAGTGGAAGAATTATCCAAGAAAAAGAATTTTCTCAGTCCTCTAAAATGCCCAGTCCAAGGGCAGAACATATATACCTACATATATTTTTATGAAATTTCAAAACTAACTTAAAGACCTTAAAAGATTCCTTTGATGATGGACTGCTAGAAGAAATATTGATATAATCAGTAGGTACTATTTGGCCTTGCACTGATAGTCAGTTTTAGTAACTGTATTTGTTTTGGTGGTTGATTTTCACCTTATAAAAATCCTATAAAAATGCAAAGGGGTTATAGGACAATAAATGTAGTTAGAACATAGAAAGTGAAGGAAGAGCTGAAAAAAAAATTTATTTCTGACCAAAGTAGATCATAAAGTGAACTGAGAAAGTAAACCACAGAATGGAGGACGTTATCTGTAGCACATACAACGAATATAAGATTAACAGAATATGCAAATAAGCTCGGGGGAAATGGAAAAGAAATGGACTAAAAATTATGTACAGGCAATTCACAATAGAGAAAATCCAAATATCCAATAAGTATTTAAATGTTGCTTAATACCTCACTAGGAATCTGGAAAACACATATTAAGACCTAAGATGCCATCTGATGTAACAGATTAATCAAAAAGTCTCATAATACCAAGTACCAAGGAAAATGTAGAACCACCACCACCATGTCTATTGCCAAGAGAGTAGATAAATGATGGTGTATTCATAAGAAAAAAATACTACAAAGCAATTGAAATGAATTAACTAGAGCTACATGTATAAAAACATGTATAGAATAGATAACAAATTCAGGACAGTGGAAGAAAGAAGAAAAATAGTACACGCGTTCTAACTGTATGCAAAATCCTTAAGTAGGTTGATGGACCAACTTAAATCCTTAAGGTGAATGATGGGTAAGTGTTATCATTTTCTCCACTTTTTTGTGACTTAAATATTTCATTATATAGAGGTTCCCTGAGGAAAAAACACAGTAAAGAAGTTATGCAAAATTAATACTCAGAAGATTTATTATTGTAAATCCTACCCTAAAACCAATTCTGGAATCCTAGTATTAAGAACTTACATTATTTCCACCCTTAAATGATAATAGTGACTATTAGAAAAAATACATACTCTGTAACTGATGTTACACTTTCCTGTCCAAAAGGTCCAACTGGATCATCCTTGAATTTATCACTTGGAAGCTGAGGTGGTAAAAATTCTACATCTTTTTTCTTTGGGACCTTGTAATACTTCCAGGCTATATTAGCTTCATCTTCTTCCAAGTTTACTGCTGTACCAACATATATTGTAGGTTCTACAGTTTCCTGAAATTGAGCTGGGAAAGACTGGGATAAACTGTCTATCCTATCTTCCATTGGTTTAGAAGGAACCAAAGGATCCGGTGTTGGCATTTGATAAAAATGTTGACTTTGAGGAGTTGAAGGTGTTTTAGTCACTCCTTCATCAACCACATCACATGGGTGAGGACTAAGTGGGGGTGGTTGAGGCGAATTTGCCATTTCGGTGCCCTGCATTTGAGGAGTTTTTGCTACATCATTAGTTCGGATGTTTGAAAATCTCACTTGACTGTCTGGTGCAGAGATTACAAGTCTTTGGTTGGCTGAATCTGTGTCCATGCCAACATCATCACTAATAGACACACGATGGTGAAAAGGAGTCAAGGGACGTTTCTGTGGTTTTTCACTCTTTTCTTGCTTTTCATTAGTCTTGTGCTTAGGAAGTACTTGTTGTTGTTGACTTAGAGATGGTGCTTGTCCTTGCTGTCCAGGATTTCTTGGTTTGAGATTTTTGTGCCTGAAAAGTTAAAATATAGGTTTAAAACTTATGATATCACTATCATATCAAACACACAAATAGACACTATTAGACACTTCAGATATCAATGTTTTCCATATATACTCCTAAAAGTAAAATAATCTGGGGGCCTCCCTGGTGGCTCAAGGGGTTAAGATGCAACCTATGTAGCTATCTGCAGCCACTGCAGCACGAGTTCGATCCCCGGCCAGGGAGCTACTACCCACATGGCGCAGCAGACATCTCCTGACTGGCCCGCTGCTCCCCTCAGCAGTGTATTTCAGTCAGTCTGCCTGTTCTGTTCCCCACTCTGTCTTTCATGAATCCTCTCACCCACCCCTCATACCTCTAGCCCATACTCCAGTTCTTGTATGCGCAAATAAATCTTTCCAAAAAAAAAAAAAAAAAAAAACTTTAAAAATAAAATAATGTGAATTTACACAGGGGGAAAATACCTAATGACCTAAAACTAAGAGCAGTCATAAAAATTCACCTATGACCTAAAACTAAGAGCACTTATAAAAATTCATAAGTCAATTATCACATGCTCATATTTTATATACTTAATGTGATTAGATAGCCAAAGATGGTCTGCATTACATAATCTAAATACTTAAGTATCTGAATAAATGCAAAGATAAAATTCTAATTATTTTAAGATAGAAAGGTATACAAAAAACTATGTACCTTTAAGATTTGCAAAGTCACTGACATTTAAGGATTTATTTTTTTGAACTAAGAAAACTAGAAAAAAATGTAGAGGTATATGAGTTAAAGTATTCAGTATTCATTAGCATATTTTAATTTTAAAATTTATTTTGTGAATGGTTTTGTTATATGAGAGATAATGGATAAATAAAGAAGAGTATTCAAAAGGGGTGGCAGGCACTTTTTCAAAGAACCCACTACTGAGGGAATATGCTAGGACAGCCATTTGTATAGAGCTTGGGACATCTTATTTTACATGTAGGGAAAAAGGCATGAAAGTGGTCAAGGAAAACAGGAGCTGTTAGTTATGTCTAACAGGGACAGCAGGGCCTCCCCAGTGGTGCAGCGGTTGAGCGCCGGGTTGCAAAGCTGCCCGCAGCCTCTGCAGCGCTGGCTCAATCCCCGGCTGCTCCCCCGCCACCGGAGGAGGGTCCCACATGGCACGCAGACCTCTCCTGCCGCCCGCCGCTCCCCTCAGCAGTGTGCTTCAGTCCTTCTGCCTGCTCTGCTCCCCGCTCTGGCTCTGGTGAATTCTCTCACCCTCCTGCGCTTCTGACTGTACCAAGTGCTTGTATAAATAAATAAATAAATAATCTTTAAAAATAAAAAATAAAAAAAAAAAATAAAGGAGACAGAAGTCCATTATGACCCTGACATCAAAATCAAAAACATTAAAAGAAAAATAGTACAGAACATCCTCAAGAACGTAGGTATAAAACCGTGAAAATATTAGCAACTCAACCCAGTAATAAATGATACTGTCCTGATGCCTACTTGTTTCCTGCCTTCTTTCTCTGCCTTTTTTTTTTTCAGTTTCTTAATAAAGGATAATAGATAAGGTAATAGATATCTTAATAAAGGAAAATAGCTAAGGACCAAATGAGACTTGTCCTAGGAAAGGTATAACAAAAGTTTAAAATCATATTAACAGAAAGAGAACCATATGATTATCTCAATAAATACAGAAAAAAAATACAATAAAATTCAGTAACTAGTCATATAAAAAGACTCAGCTAGCTGATAAAGGACATATATAAGAAAAAAAAAGAGGGCCTCCCTGGTGGCGCAAGGGGTTGAGCTCAGCACTATAAAGCAATATGCAGCCTCTGCAGCACGAGTTCAATCCATGGTCGGCCAGGGAGCAACCCACATTGTGCAGTACCCCTCTCCTGACACCCACTGTTCAATCTGCCTGTTTTTGCCTGTTTTGTTCCCCACTTTGTCTCTGGTGAATCCTCTCACCGCCCCCCACCCCCCCCTCAACCTCTGGCCTCTATCCCACCTCTTGTATGTATAAATTAATAAGTCTTTAAAAAAAAAGGAAAAAGATATGGTATATACATACAATAGAGTACTATTCAGCTATAAAAAGGGATGAAATCCCGTCATTTGCAACATGGATGGGCCTAGTGGGTGTTATGCTTAGCAAAATAAGCCAAATTGAGAACGACAAGCACCATATGATTTCACTCGTGTGGTATACAAAGAAAACAAACAGATAACTAAATAAACTCTTAGACTGTAAGACCAGTTAGTGGTTACCAAAAGGGAAGGAGGGCAGAGCGGGGGCAAATGGGAATAGAGGAGACAATTGTATGGGAAAGGATATAATTGGACTTTTGGAGGTGAACTTAATATAAAATACACACATTTATTTTCAATGATGAGTACCTGAAACTTATACAATGTTATCATGCAATGCCACTTCAATTCCCCAAAATGGGACACCTTTGAAAAACTACAGCTAATGTCATACTTTATGTATATAAAATAACAGGAAGCACACATGAAGCATTTTTGCTACATATCAAAGTACACTTGCTACTTTAACTGCATGAGTTACAAGCTGAACTAGGCATTTTTTCATGGAACACCACTTTTAAATTAAAAAAAATTTTAAGGGCCTCTCCTGGGGGCACACGTGGTTGAGTGCCGCACTGTGAAGCTGTCCGCAGCTTCTGCAGCACTGATTTGATCCGCAGACAGCCAGCGACGGTCCCACATGGCACAGCAGACCTCTCCTGTCGTGCCCACTGCTCCCCTCAGCAGTGTATTTCATCAGTCTGCCTGTTCTGTTCCCTGCTCTGTCTCTGGTGAATCCTCTCACCCTCCCACACATCTGGCCTGTGCCCCGGTTCTTGTATGTATAAATAAATAAATAAATAAATAAATAAATCTTAAAAAAAAATTTAACAGATGAACTACGGTTAATCCAGATTTGGTTATTTAGAAATTTTAGTTATTTGGTTCTCAAAAATAAACACAATGAGTTTGCCATTTTAAGGAAAAGTAAATTATAAAACAATGTTTTGATACTACACAATAAAATGTGCCAACATTCATATCTGCATAACTCAATGATTTTTCCAACTGACTGATGCATGATATAACAAAAGATGTATAAATTCAGTTTTTAGTGAAATGTAAGAATATGGCTTCAAATTCCATATTGCAACTAACCTTTAAGAAACAACCATCTGTCAGGCTTTCCTGGTGGCCTAAGTCTCAGTGCTATCACTGCTTCAGCCTGAGCTCAATCCAGGGCCAGGGAGCTAACCCACATGTGGCACAGCAGACCTCTCCTGTCTCGCCTGCTACTGTCCTTAGCAGTGTATTTCATAAATTTGTGTGTTCTGCTCCCCATTTTGTCTCTGGTGAATTAGGTTCACCCTCCCTCCCACCTGTGGTATACACCCTGGTTCTACACATAAAAAAAAACATAAAGAAAAAAG
The DNA here is from genome assembly GCF_014898055.3 of Talpa occidentalis. Lineage (NCBI taxonomy): Eukaryota > Metazoa > Chordata > Mammalia > Eulipotyphla > Talpidae > Talpa > Talpa occidentalis. The sequence goes on from NW_023605083.1 coordinate 108,306,774, forward strand.
AAACAACTATTTGTCAAATTTGGGTGTAGTATCAAAGAATATTCATAATTACCTGTAAGACCTATTAAAATACTGTTCCCTTCTCCAACTGCAGTTATATATATAGGGCTGGATTTTCACATACTTCAACCAAGATAATACACAACAATAAAATGAATGGAGAAACAAGTGAGACTCCAGCTATGTTATTAAGTTCAACATCAAAGGGGTTTGCAAAACTATAAAACAATGCTACTCCTCTAACTTCCATTCAAGTATTACATTCATATTATGCACTAAGTTAATTGTTAATATGCACTAAGTTTACTGTTATTTTTAAATAAATCAATAGTACTTTAAAATTTTTCCAAAATGGATCTAAGTAGACATAATCTACTTAAAAGCAGTTTGGGTTTGGAGTCATCAATGATTTTCAAGACTGGTACTGAGCTCTGAGCAAAATTTTAAAAAATGGTAAAATTACCTAAGTAACTTAAGGAGCTATATGATCTCCATTAACCTGAGGTAAAGTATTTATTTGTATTCTGAGTACACAAGGAACGTGAAAAGTACACAGGGATATTCACTTGCTCTTCTATAAGGGTAAGAAACTATTAATTCATGTTAAATAATAATAGCAATGGCTCTCTCTACAATTTTGGTAACATTAAGTCACAGCCCTTTTCTTCTACATGGATCTTTTCCTTAAAAGTTAGGCTCTTTTATAGAATAACTGAATTTCATATTAGAAATCAATCAAGTTGAGGAATTTTTCGTGTTTTTTTTTTCTTGAGGAATTTTTCTTAATAAGTTGTCCTTAAAGCACAACTCAACAATTTCTTTATTCTTTTTCCTATTGATTAAAATTCCAACTATAGGGCCTCCCCGGTGGCGCAGTGGTTGAGCGCTGGGTTGCGAAGCTGCCCACAGCCTCTATGGCGCCGGTTCGATCCCCGGCTGCTCCCCGGACACTGGAGGAGGGTCCCACCTGGCGTGCAGACCTCTCCTGCCGCCCGCTGCTCCCCTCAGCAGTGTACTTCGGTCCTTCTGCCTGCTCTGCTCCCTGCTCTGGCTCTGGTGAATTCTCTCACCCTCCCGCACTTCTGACTGTACCCAGTGCATGTATAAAACAAAACAAGCAAACAAACAAACAAACAAATAAATAAATAAAACATGCCTCTATTTTAAAAAAAAAAAATCCAACTATAATGTTAACATTTGAAATTTATTGCATTATTTTGTATTTTATAGCTTGCTAAGTGTTATATTTTTATTTTCTTTTTGTTTTTAAACACTGTTCATTTTTTCACAATATAGGATTTCTCCCCTCAGGTGCAATCACCAGTTTCCCCACCACTAAAGTGCCCACAGTCCTCTACCACCTTCCCACATGCTCTCCTTTCCCCATTTAGTCTACCACTCTCCCTTCCACTCTATTCCTCTTAGATCTACAGGCCACTTAAGTGCTAATTTTTTTAAAAGATTTATTTATTTATACAAGAACTGGGCGCAGGAGGGTGAGAAAATTCACCAGAGACAGAGCGGGAACAGAACAGGCAGACAGACCAAAGACACTGCTGAGGGGAGCAGTGAGAGAGGCAGGAGAGGTCTGCCATGCCATGTGGGTATCTCCCTGGCTGGCCGGGGATTGAAACCTAGCTGCAGAGGCTGTGAACAACTTCACAGCGCTGAGCTCAATCTGCTGCGCCACCGGGAGGCCCTTAAGTGCTAATTTTTTAATGAACTCTCTAGCAGAACAAAGTCTAATGTAAATAAATGTACAATATTTAATGCCAAATAAGAGAGTTTTGTGGTACCCACTTACCATAATGGCAAAAAAGAATTTTAAGGGCAGTTTTCAGTTAAACAAAAGCAAACGGAGGCCAGTTTTTTTTTTTTTTTAAGTAATTTTTTTTTAAAGATTTATTCCTGCATACAAGAACCGGGGTACAAGCCAGATGGGCAGGAGAGTGAGAGGACTCACCAGAGACAGAGTGGGGAACAGAACAGGCAGACTGACTGAAATGCACTGCTGAGGGCAGCAGCGGGTGAGACAGGAGAGGTCTGCTGTGCCATGTGGGATTCTTGCCAGCCGGCCGGGATTGAACCCACACTGCAGAGGCTGCGGACAGCTTCACAGTGCTGTGCTCGGTGCTGTGCTCAACCGCCTGCGCCTCCAAGGGAGGCCCTGGTGGAAGCCAATAATCTAATATGCAAAAGTGGGAGTAAAGCTGGTAGAATCTTTTTGAAGTCTTAAGTATTTAAACAGCCCTCTACTCCACAATTCTCTATCACAACTCTATCATATCTCCCAGTTCTATTTGCTTTCTTGTCAGGATTTTTAAAATGTAAATTTAAAAAGAATCGACTTTTTTAAAAAACAAATGTAATTATCTGTCCCAATCCCATTAGAGTGAAGCCTTATTCGTTAGTGTATCCAGAACCTAAGACATCACCTATGACAAAGTGTTAAAAAAAAAAAACAAACTAATAAATTACTAGCAGACACAAAATTTAAGAATACGCAAAAAAATTTTGTCCAGCAAACCCAGAATGAATAAAAACACAATGGTAATTCCATTAATTGGAATACCGTAAGTTTTTTTAAAACAATTAAGGCAAATCTACAAGTAACTAGAATGGAAAGAGCTAAAACTAAGGCACATTAATTTTTTTTTAAAAAAAGCTGTCAGGGCCTCCCCTGGTGGCACAGGTGGTTGAGCGCAGCACTGTGAAGATATCCGCAGCCTCTACAGCGCTGGTTCCATCCAGGCCAGCCAAGGAGATTCCCACATGATGCGGCAGACCTCTCCTGTCTCATCCACTGCTCCCTTCAGCAGTGTATTTCGTCAGTCTGCCTGTTCTGTTCCCTGCTCTGTCTCTGGTAAATCTTCTCACCCTCCCCACGCATCTGGCCTGTACCCTGGTTCTTGTATAAATAAATAAGTGAATCCTTAAAAAAAAAAAGCTGTCAAATAGATCAAAATTAGATTTACGTGTTGGGAAGAAAATTAAAAAAGGTATACAAGAAATACAATTAATCAGCAAATGGTCAATTCTATAGAGAAGTAGTAGGATTTGAAAGGGGAAGTTTATATATTAAATTTCTTAGTATCATACAGACTCATGAAAACTGCTTGAGTAGTGATGCAAGCTTTTTCTTTTTTTTTTTTTTATAGAGGCATGTTTATTTATTTATTTATTATTTGTTTGTTTGTTTGTTTATACATGCACTGGGTACAGTCAGAAGCGCGGGAGGGTGAGAGAATTCACCAGAGCCAGAGCGGGGAGCAGAGCAGGCAGAAGGACCTAAGTACACTGCTGAGGGGAGCAGCGGGCGGCAGGAGAGGTCTGCGCGCCACGTGGGACCATCCTCTGGTGGCCGGGGATCAGCCGGGGATCGAACCGGCGCCGCAGAGGCCGCGGGCAGCTTCGCAACCCAGCGCTCAACCGCTGCACCACCGGGGAGGCCCTCTAATGAATTTTTTTTTAATGCATAGAACTGAGGTGTAGGCCAGAGGTGTGGGGGTGAGAGGATTCACCAGAGACAGAGTGAGGAGCAGAACAGTGGGATCTACTGAAATACACTGGCTGAGGGGAGCAGCAGGCTGGACAGGAGAGGTCTGCTGCACCATATGGGTGTTAGCTCCTTGACTGGGGATGAAACTCATGTTGCAGTGGCTGGAGATAGCTAGATAACTCTGAAATTTTAACCTCTTCACCAACAAGGAGGCCTTTCTAATGAATTTGTAAGAAAAGCCAACACATCAATCAGGGGCCAGTAGGTTTTCACACTGAGGAAATTTATTATAGAGAGAACTGGTTACCCAAAAAAAAGTACAAGAGACTAGTAATAGCAGGAAGCATCTATGACTTCTAAGACTGAAATGACAATAAAATGTAGTCTCACCAGATTGCATAAGCTTTAGATGGGTCCAGAGGCATAGCGAGACCTGCTCAGTGTTAACTGGGAACATGGAAGAAGCAACTGCTAACAGGACACACTGCTATTGCAAGAGCTGGCTCGAAAAAGGAATGAGGAAATAAACCCAGTTTCATGAATAATCTTCTGCTACTGTCTCCAATTACCAAATCATAATCAAATCATGCTACACACCTTTTATACAATGTTATTTGTCAATTATACACTAATAAAAGCAGGCCCAAAAAAAAACCCAAACAGGAAGCCTAGGAAATACAAACCCCTGTAAAATATAAAACATTGCAGGGAAAAAGTAGAGCTAGATTTGAGAGTAAACTATCTGACTAACACAGTTAACAATGTGTGCCATACCATCTATATTCTATGACAGGAGAAGATCATATAAGGTAATTCAGAGCCTGTTTCAAGTTTTATTTAAGAACTAAATAAGAAAACCAAATTGAGAAGAAAGGTGGGGGAAGAGAGGGAAACTGAAATACAAAACGCAATTGTTAAAAAAAGTAAAGAATTATAAATACTGTGTATTAAACTATTACTTTACCAAGTCACCTTATACCAATTCTCTATATGTATGGGAGGAATTACTGGAAACATGAAAGTTTTTAAAGTTAAAAGTTCAATTTGAGACTCAAGAATTTAAATTTAAACGTGTGTTTACTAACAAGCATTGCACATCTTCCTCTCAACTATTTTAGATACACATACTTAAAACTCGTATTTTTCAAAAAGAATAAAGCCAATGTGTAAGGTTCAGAATTAAGAGAGGCACTTGATAAAAATCCAATAAATGTAAAAAAAATAAAAAACAACCTAGTTTCAGTTAAGTATTCTCTTGGCCTCAGATAGAGACTGGGGAACTTTTCCCATGAAGGATCAAATTAAATATTTTAGGCTCTGCAGGACATACAGTCTAAGTTCCAAAAACTCAATTGGATAAAAGCAGCCATTGGTATTATGTAAATGAACAGATATAGCTCTGTTCCAATAAATCCTTTCTTATGGACACTAAAATATGAATTTCACATTACATCACAAAATATTCTCCCCTTTTGTTTTTTTTCAACTCTTTAAAAACACAGAAATCATTTTCAGCTACAGGCCATACAAAACAGGTAGTGAACTAGATTTGGCCACTGGAACTTTGCCAAACCCCTTGTGTTCGACATTTTTTTTTTGTTTTATTTATTTATGCATACAAGAGCTGGGGTACAGGCCAGATGCGCAGAAGGGTGAGAGAATTCATCAGAGACAAGAGTGGGGAACAGAACAGGCAGATTGACTGAAATATACTGCTGAGGGGAGCAGCGGGGCAAGACAGGAGAGGTCTGCCTAAAATACACTGCTGAGGGGAACAGCAGGGCGAAGACAGGAGAGGTCTGCTGCGCCATGTGGGATTCTCGCCAGCCGGCCAGGATCGAACCTGCGCTGCAGAGGCTGTGGACAGCTTCACAGCGCTGCGCTCAACCGCCTGTGCCACCAGGGAAGGCCTGTCTTAGAAAATTATTATGATGGAGTTTTGCATTATCATGGAGCTTAAACAAAGATTATCACGGAATTCTGCATTCAGGTTTAGTTTTGTTTTTTCTTTTCCCTTAGGTGGATGTAGTTTCTCACCCACCATCATAAAACGTAACAGGAGCTAATCTATCCATAATTTTACCCCAATCTTTCGAAAGAGCTGCTAGTTTTTAAAATTTTAGCCTAATCTAATGAATTTATGTAGGACATTTAATCTATGCAAAAACATAACAACATTTGAGAGTCTGTCACTATACACGTATACCTCATTTTATTGCACTTTGCTTTACTGCTTCCTATAGATGCAATATTTTTTAAAATCAAACGTTTGTTGCAACTCCACACTTAGCAAGTCTACTGGTACCATTTTTCCAACAGAGTGTGCTCACTTGGTTTCTCTTCTGTCATATTTTGGCAATTCTTGCAACATTTCAAACTTTCTGATTCTATTATATGTTATGGTGAACCCTTATCAGCAATCTTTGATACTATTATTATCATTGTTTGGGGGCATCACAAACCATGCCACATAAGAGGGCAAACTTAACTGATAAATGTTGTATGTATTCTGTCTGGTCCACCACCCAGTGTCCCCAATCTCTCTCTCTTTTCAGGCCTCCCTTTACCCTAAGACACAATAATATTGAAATTAGATCAATTAATAAACCTACAATGCCCTGTAAGTATTCAAGTAAAAGTCACTTATCTCTGACTTTAATCAAAAGCTAAAAACGATTAGGCTTAGTGAAGAAGGCATGTCAAAAGTCGAGACAGGCCTAAATCTAGACCTCCCTTGCCAGTTAACTAAGATGTGAATGCAAAAAAAGTTCTTCAATGAAATTAAAATTGCTAGCACAGTGAACAAATAAATGAGAAGAAAATAAAAGTCTTAATGCTGATATGGAAAAAGTTTTACCAGTCCAGAGAGAAAACACACCCATAACATTCACTCAAGGCAAAAGCTAATCAGAGCCCTCTACAGAGGCTGAGAGAGGTGGGGAAGCTGCAGAAGAAAGTTTGAAACTTGCAGAGATTGGTTCATGAGTTTTTTTTTTTTTTTTTTTTTTTTTTAAGAGTACAAGCAATTCTTTAAGATTTATTTATTTATACAAGCACTGGGTACAGTCAGAAGCACAGGAGGGTGAGAGAATTCACCAGAGCCAGAGCGGGGAACAGAGCAGGCAGAAGGACCTAAGTACACTGCTGAGGGGAGCAGCGGGCGGCAGGAGAGGTCTGCGCGCCATGTGGGACCCTCCCTGGTGGCCGGGGAGCAGCCGGGGATGGAACCGGCGCTGCAGAGGCTGCGGGCAGCTTCGCAACCCTGCGCTCAACCACTGTGCTACAGGGGAGGCCCTGGTTCATGAGTTTTAAGGAAAGAAGTCATCATGTCAAAGTGCAAAGTGAAGCAACAAATGCTGATGTAGAAGCTGCAACAAGTTATCCAAAAGATCTAGCTAAGATCATTTTTGAAAGTAGCTACACTAAACACCAGATTTTCAATGTTGGTGAAACAGCTTCTATTTGAAGAAGTGGTCATGGACTCATAGCTAGAGAAAGGCAATGCCAAGCTTCAAAATTTCAAAGTACATACTGACTCTCTATTTAGGGGCTAATGTAGTAGGTGACTGTAAGTTAAAGCCAATGCTCATTTACCATTCCAAAAATCCTAGGACCCTTAGGAGTAATGCCAAATCTACTCTGTCTATAAGTAGGAACAACAAAGTCTGAATGATAGCACATCTGTTTACAACATGGTTTACTGAATATGTTAAGCCCACTGTTTAAGATCTGCTGCTCAAAAAAGAGATTCCTTTCAAAATATTACCACACTTTGACAAAAGCCCAAGTCACCCAAGAGGAGCACAGATGAAGACGGACGAGATTAATGTTTTCATGCAGGCTTACACAACTTTTATTCTACACCCCATGATCAAGGAGTCATTTCAAATTTCAGGCGTTATTATTTGAGAATACATTCACAAAGCTACTGCTGCTAGTGATTCCTCTCATCTCAGTAAAGTCATGGAAAACCTGAAAGGATTCACCATTCTAAATGCCATTAAAAGCATTTGTGATTTCACAGAAGGAGGTCAAAATATCAGAGTTAATAGAAGCCTGGAAGATGTTGATTCCAAACCTCATAGAGGACTTTCAAGAGAGCGAAGATTTCAGTGGAGAAGTAACTGTATATGTGGTAGAACTAGAATTGTAACTGGAGCTTGAGGATGGGACTGATTTGCTGTAATGTCATGACACAACTTCAACAAATGAAAATTTGATTCTTATTATGAACAACTGGTTGGATGAAAGTGGTTTCCTAAGATGAAATCTACCTATAGTCAATATACTATGAACATTGTTGAAATGACAAGAGGATTTAGAGTATTAAAGAAACTTAGTTAATAAATCAGAAGAGTTTGAGATGACTGACTCCAATTTTGAAAAAAAGTTCTATTATGAATAAAATAATCAAACATCATCACGTTACACAGAAATTTTATAAGTCAATTAATGCAGCAAACTTAATTTCTGTCTTCTTTTAAGAAATCGCCACCTCAATCTTCAGCAAACACTAATCAGTCAGCAGCCATCAACATCATAGCAAGACCCTCACACACAAACACACACATACATGCACACACATGTATATACACAGAGCCATCAATGGATTGAATAAAAATCTACCTCAAACAGCTGCAATTTGTTCTCTGTGTGGCTTCAACAAAATTCCAGGACGCTACTTTATCAACTGTCTCTTCTTCACACAGACCGCCTGATGAAGCCGAATACTTTCTCCTAAGATTTGAAATTATAAATTTCTTTAGAATTCATAAAATTTTCTGTAACCCTGAATTAAGCATTAAAATTGAATGTCAAATATCAACTTTTTAAATTAAAAGTCAAATTAATGTTTATACTTCAAATATTTATTAAGTAACTATCAAAATGCAACTTTTAAACTTTAAAATGGAAATACCTACTTGTTCTGTGCTCTGTTTATATTGCATTCTTGCCAAACTCTATCCACCACATGATTTGCTAATTTTCTGGGTATTTTCCCACCATGGTGGCTAGTGCTATCAGAATTGAAGCCATCAGATACTGAAGAAAATTTGACCCACTTCTGAGCAGACTGAGGATCAACTGAAAACACACAAAAAAAGAACAGGCTGTAGGAGAATAAAAGCTGGTTTAGAGTAACATTACTATTATTATTTTAATTAATTTGTGAAACACCTCAAGCTATTTGGTAAGCTTACTTGCCTTGTGAAACAAACAAAAAAGCACTTTACTTAAATACAGAAAGGAAAGGATCTGAACAGGGGATGTGAATTGGACTGGCAATGGTTTATTTCTGTTGATTACCAGATTTGGAGGATAGAATGGTAGTTATATAAGGAAATGTCCTTCAATTTTGAGGAAAATACTGAGTATTTAATTTTAGGGGTGATGTGGCATTGTGTCTGCAGTTTCTTTGCAAAAGGTTCAGAAAAAAGACCAATAACAATGAATGCACCCATACAGAGGTTGCTAGAGCAAATGTTAACAGTCTAGATGAGGGAGTTCTTTATAGTATATTGTAAACTCTTCAGAAAGTTTTATTATTTCAAAATGATTAAGTACTGACAGTATTCTAAACAACAGATTTATTGCTAGAGCTAATGGAACAAGTTATTGAAATACCTGTTTGAACTTCCTCAGGAGACGTAGGTGGTGTAAGAGTAACCGAAGACATAGCAGGATCTCTTGTGGAAGCAGGCACTTGGTGGACACCCAAGCAAGAAGCTGAACAGTGAGAGGATCCCACAGAGCTAGGAGTAGGAATGTCTGACTGAGGGACTAGAACAAAGCATGCTGGATAGATCATTCGGACACCAGCTGAAAGGGAAAAAAAATGGACAGGAAACTCAATTACTATTGGGATTGCAGTGGGATTAGTTTCACTCAGAAGTACTGCATTGAAAAAGTAAATATAATATGATCACATTTCTTTAAATAAAAAAATCATCTGATGTATTTTTATAAATATATGCTCTTTGACGTAAGGTTTTTCTAGGGGAAAAAACATAAGAAGCTGATAGTTATGATTGCCTACTTTCGAGACGTAGAGGAAAACAAGTTTTGCTTTTCATTTTTGTATTTCCTAACCATGAATGTGTAACCTTTTTTAAACCTTTATTTGCAAGTTTAACAAAGTAAGCTGGACACTAGAATTATAAACCATTTTCTGTTTAATTCTTTATATATCTGTTTAAAAAGTCTAATATGTTTGTGCTGTTTTTATCATATCTACTCTAGTAGTAATATATTAATTGAAACTGAATACTGGCATTTTTATTTAAAAAAATCCAAGAACCCAAACAAGGCATTCTCCATAAATAACATTATCATAAGGTTCCATTAAATATAATGCAGATTCTAATTCTAATTATCTGCCTAGTTATATATTCCCCACACCTCCAAGTCTGAAGTGCTATTAAGCTTGGCAATGTGACTTACTCTGGAATTAAGTGCATGTAATATATGCCATATCAAAACAGTAACTTTGAATGTATTTGCAGCATCATCAGTGCAGCCTCTGTTACTTCTGCCTTGAGATCACCATGTCCCAAATATAATTTACCTTATTTAACCTAGGATCTGGGTCCCTGAATGAAAAGGCATATAGAATACAGCCAACCTGATTATAGCTTACCTGGGCAGAGGAGATTAAAAACACAAGTTCTTTAAATACATTTTCTGCCTTTTAAGTGTTAAGTCGACAGCCTTAACAAATATTAAACTACTTCATCACAAAGACTGTCAACTTTCCAGCATCCAAATATTATTTATTCACAATTATTTTCTTGGCATCAATAGTAAGCTTCCCTCTAGGTGGAATTATGTAACACTCCCCAATGATTTTGGCTTGGCCACATGTATAGTTTTGTTTAATGGGGTGTGAGATGTAATACCCATCATATACTAGCAGAAGTTTTAAATACACTTAAATGGTTAGATGTGGTCCCTATTACCCCTCTGATCTTGTAAGAACAAGATGGCAGAGACAATGAATACTATTTAATCCTAGGTTGCAGAATGAGAAGATAAAAGCAGCCAAACCACAACCAAGCTGCAGCCCTGATGTAAGTAGGAAATATGGGAAGAAATAAATGTTTGGTTTTGAAAGTCACTAAGATGTTAGAGCTGCTTATTAGTCAACACAATTTTAAAAAGTCACATATTTTCCCTTTTTCATTAATAATTAGAATCCATACCAACAAGAACTTCTACTGCAGCTAAAGAATCATCTTCCCAATCCATATCTTCCTGTTTCTCTTCCGACATCTCCTTCAAGCAAGATGAGATAGGATAGAATTGTTTCCATTCACCTATCAATTTTTTTGTAGCTGAATCAGACATCTTGAATGCCTGTCCTGTGAGAGTGCCATTTAATCCAAATGGGCTTAAAATAACTAGAAATCCAAAACAGATATCAAGTAAGTAACTATAAACTGTTATCCCAAGTAATGGCACACTAAACAGCATAACAAAGTACTTCGTGCAATTCTAAAAAAAAGAGATCCATAATGACCGTACCAAAGAAAATAAATTTTTTAATAATTTGTACAAGTAGGAATTTCATTAGAAAATTAATTTTTTTCTCTTAAAATAGAAATAAATTAATGAGATAAAGTGCAATACTGAATTTATTTTAAAAACTTAAAATTTTGTCTACCCCCAAAATCTCAGATGGCTAGAATTTAAAAAAGAACTTCCCTTCCACTAAGGAAAAGTAATTTGAGAAAAAACAACATAAACGTAAATCTATGTGCTGATTATATCCTGCTATATAAATTTTCTAAGAATATTAGGTTTAGAATTAAAACAGGAACACACTACCAATTTTTAAAAACAAGTCCACAATATTATGAATATTTCCTCGTGAGGTCAACCATTTTCATGGTATAAATTAAATCAAAATTCCCTGTTCCTAAGTTACAAATGACTTATATGACCTCAAACAAAGATGATTTTGAAAAAACACAAATATATCTGGTAAATACCTATTCATTTTTTAAAAATTTTATTTATTTATTTATGCACAGAAGAACTGGGATGTAGCCAGACGTGCAGGAGGTAAGAGGATTCACCAGAGTGGGGAGTAGAACAGGCATATCTTCTGAAATACACTGCTGAAGGGAGCCACAGGTGAGACAGGAGAGGTCTGCTGCTCCATGTGGGTGAGTTCCCTGGCCAGGAATCAAACTCATTCCTCAGTGGCTATGATAGCTTGATAGCACTGTGTCTTTAACCCCTGCACCACTAGGGGGGCTCTGTAAATGCTCTTTAAAAGAACACTTTAAAATATGCTATTCATATACAAGAATTTTTAAAATGGTATTTATATTTAAAAACATTTAATTTACTTAATACTCTAAAAGGCAAGAAGAAAAGAACTCCACCAGAATCATCACCAGGCTAAATTAGATTGAGGGGAAATCTCACTAATTTCAAAATGTAAAGTTACCAGTTTGAAAAAAAAAATTTTTTAAAAAGATTATTTATGCATAGAAGAACTGGGGTATAGGCCAGAGGTGCAGGGAGTGAGAGGATTCACCTGAAACAAAGTGGAGAGCAGACAGGCAGATCTACTGAAATATACTGAAAATACACTGCTAAGGGGAGCAGCGGGCAACGCAGGAAGGATCTGTTGCGCCATACGTGGCTTACCTCCCTGACCGAATATCTAACATAGGCTACAGCAGTGATAGTGTTGATAGCACTGAGACTTAACCCCTACGCCACCAAGGAGGTCCTCAATTAAAAAAATTTTTAGTAAAAATTCTCTTGAAACAATAAAAGATCAAATACCTAAGCCAATAAAATAATCTACCTTGAAATGGGCTATTCGATTGTTGAGCAAGGGTGATATGCTCTTCACTGAGAAGATACACAGGTTGATGTTGGTTAATTTCCACACTGGTACAAACATTGCTGTCTCCATGCAAGAAAAAGGTAAAAGAGCAGGACAAGTGTTCACTATAAAGGAGAAAAAATTGTATTTTAGTGATTATTAATAGCCAAAAAATAAGTTAAATTGCTTTTCTTTATTACAGAAGTTATACTATGAAAATGAACATTCTCTTTAACCCAGAAATTCTACTTCATCATTTAAGGGACAGTATCATGGACATTAGGAAAGATTTAGCAGTATGAAATGTTCTTGACAGCACTGTTTGTGATAGAATAGGCTGCAAAAAGAGGAACCAGTTAAACAAGTTAGGTACACCCACACATACAATTATAGCCACAAAAATAAGTCAAGGTGGGGGAGTGGGTTTAATGGAAAAAGTAGGCTACCAAAATAGTATAATCTTGATTTTTAAGAGAGAAAAAAAGAAAGGTTTCTTTGATGAAAAAAGTATACTTGTGCAACTTTATTTTATTTTTACTTATTTTTCTCTAAATACAAACATGTTTTATTATTTTTAAAATTGGGCTGCAAGCAACCAATTGTGCATTTAATGTACTGTACAATCCCAAACCCAATGAAAGTTATACTGAAGCAATAATGGGTCTTATAATTGAAGACACCATAGAACCAAAGTTGTATGCAAAATAGTGTATCTTATGAATATTAGGTAAAGTTGCAAATAAAAGTTCCCAAGAAGAAAACAAGTGTACCTAGAAATAAAGTTCAAATGGACCAAAAGGAAATGAGACTGTATACTAGTAAGAATCCACTTTTTTAATTTCTTCTCCACACATTTACTGTAAAAATTCTTCTGAAAGAACCATTTTTTAAAAATATAACCATTAATAGCTATCTTCAATTACTTCTGTATAAAGCAAGGACATAATAAATTAAAATTAAATTAGAGTAATAAAGCTAACAGAAGTGGAGAAACAGAAGGTAGGATGGAGGTGAAGAATAATCATGGCTGAGACCTTCTCTGTAATATATATTAAGGAGTCAACGTAGTGTCCAAAGCTGATAAAACAAGAAACTGAAATTTAAGCATATTATTCAAGTTTAAAAGGAACCAACAGGAAAACTATAATTAATATAACTTATCAAAAAAATCCTCTCTCATGGTAAATATCTGCAGACACAGAACTAGGGTACAGGCCAGAAGTGTGGGGGTGGTGAGAGGATTCACCAGACACAGAGTGGGGAACAGAACAGGCAGATTGACTGAAATATGCTGCTGAGGGGAGCAGTGGGTGAGACAGGAGAGGTCTGCTGCACCATGTGGGTCACGTCCCTGGCTGGGGTTCCAACTCATGCTGCAGTGGCTGTAGATAGCTTCATAGTGCTGCGACTTAACCCCTTGCGCCATCAGGGAGGCCCACCATACTGCATTTAACCAATAGTTTTTGGCTTCTTGTTCAAATTTACTGAAGTAAAATTGACAAAGTAAATAGTATTTAATAGGAAATAAAATTAATAATTATTTAAAGTATTTAATAGATAAATAAAGCTTGTTTCTTCCTCTGACTAAAACACTGATCCAATTGGAATAGCTATTAGTTGAGTAATTGCAAAGAATACAGACATTCACTTTGGTAGAAAAGTGTAAATCTAAAAAAAGAGATTACAACTAATAACCTTGAGAACGCCAGTCCCAAAACAAATCACGGCTGATGCTCATTTAAAGTAAACTCAGCAGTGGTAAAGTACCTTTACTACAAAACACAAAAGTACACCAAACACAGTCATAATTCCAAATGCTTAAAAGAAAGGAAACACTACACATTCAAAAAAACCTCTGCATTAAATTTAGTATTATATTTAGATCTAAATGCAATATATACTGTGAAAACCAAGTGTTATTTCTTTATTCACGAAAATAAACTTAATTCCTAAAGGGAAAAGAATAAAGTTGGTAACATCAGAAAGTTATTATGTCCTATGGTGCCTCCCAATACCTATTACTTCTCCAAACTCATCTCTTACTAGTCTTCCTGTAGTACTTTCCTTTCTCCCTCTCATTGGTCTCTCTGCTGTTCCTTAAATACACTAGGCTTTGTATGTATGGTCACTTGATCTGAAACAACATACCTATCTTTTCCTCCATCAGATTTTTGTCCAACTCGATGAGGTCTTCATTGATCACCCTACTTTAAATTGTCCCTCATTTCAACTGCTCTCTCTTGGGATTTGTTTTGTTTTGGTTAAAGAAATCATCCAGATTTAATATCCTATACAGTTCACTTATTTATTACAGCCATCCAAGAATGTAAGCTCTACTGGAGGAAGAAATCTGCCTTCTTTGTTCAAAACTCTATCCCCAGCATGCAAAACAGTAGGTATATACTAAATACTACAGAATAAAATTATCTGAAGTACTTATTTCTAACCAAACACATTTTTTTTTTGTCAAGTATACATCTATATAGTTGTAGATGCCAGAAACAGAAATCATACTAAATTTTTTTCCCTTCACACCTTACATTCAAATAATCTATATCACCAATTCCTACTGGTTCTAGCTCATATTTATTTGCTAGCAGTGTCTTTTTAAGGACTGAATAACTATTCTATTTTATCATCATGCCTTATGCCACAGCTTACAATCTAAAAATTAATTGTGATCATGTAACTAGAAGGCTTGAAATCAATAGTTCTTCAGTGACTTCAGAACTAAATAAAAAAAAAAACTTTAGCACAGCACTTGAGACTATTCACAATCTGATTCTTGCCAAACTCTCTAAACAAAGATAGTTAATCTACCCAAGAACTCCCCCTTCTTTGTTTACCACAAATGTCTCCTTACTTCTTTTTTTTTTTTTTAAGATTTATTTATTTATACAAGAACTGGGGTACAGGCCAGAGGCACAGGAGGGAAAGGATTCACCAGAGACAGAGCAGGGAGCAGAATAGGCAGACGGACCGAAAACACTGCTGAGGGGAGCAGCAGGTCCAACAGGAGAGGTCTGCAGCACCATGTGGGTATCTCCCTGGCCAGCCGGGAATCTAACTCACGCTGCAAGGGCTTCATGGACAGCTTCACAGCTCTGCGCTCAACCCGCTGTGCCAACGGGGAGGCCCCATCTCCTTACTTCTCAATCGCATTATGAAGACTCTTTTAAACATTGTATGTACCAATATTATTCTATGCTTATAATATTTATCATAAAACTACTGTTATGTCTAATTCACTGATAGTAGTAAATTCCATGATAAAAGTTTAATATCTGTGGAAGATTGGGTTATTAGTTCCAATTCTTCACCACTGCCTTCATTTTTTTTTTTAAGGGTACTTCCTGTAGTGTTAAATAGATTCATAATGTAATGAAACAGATCTCTAGCTGAATTTTTTAATCTATCGATTCTGAAACTTCCATTAAACAATTCCACACTTTTATCCCTCTCCAGTCCTTGGCAACCACCATTCTACTTTACTTTCTATGCATTTAACTACTTTAGATACCTCTCATAACTACAATCATTTGTCTCTGACTGGCTTATTTCACTTAACATAATATCCTTAAGGTTGATCCATGGGTATATAGCATGTAACAGAATTTCTTTTCTGTTAAAGGATGAATAATATTCCATTGCACCTTATAACACCTTTTGTGTAATCATGCATCCATCAATGGCCATTTGGGTTGCTTCCATCACTTGGCTATTATGAATAGTGCTAATATGAACATGGGTGTGTGTATAGCTCTCTCTTCAAGATCCTGCTTTCAGGACCTCCCCCGGTGGTGCAGCAGTTGAGTGCTGGGCTGCGAAGCTGCCCGCAGCCTCTGCAACGCCGGTTCCATCCCCGGCCAGGAGAGGGTCCCACATGGTGTGCAGATCTCTCCTGCCGCCCGCTGCTCCCCTCAGCAGTATACTTCAGTCCTTCTGCCTGTTCTGCTTCCCGCTCTGGCTCTGGTGAATTCTCTCACACCCTACCGCACTTCTGACTGTACCCAGTGCTTGTATAAATAAACAAACAAACAAACAAACAAACAAATAAATAAATAAATCTTTTTTTTTTAAATCCTGCTTTTAATCTTTTTATATATTCAAATTGGGATTGCTGAATGACATGTTAGATCCATTTTTAATTTTTTAAGGAATCTTCATACTGTTTTCCATTCTATAAATCTCACCAACAGTACACAAGGGTTCCAATTTCTCTGCCTTATCAACAATTTTCATTATTTGATGGCACCCATTCTAATGGGAATGAGGTGGTACCTCATTGTGGTTTTGAACAGACACTTCTCCAAAGATCTACAGATGTCCAACAGCACATTAAAAAATGTTGATCACATTTCTTATCATGGAACTATAAATCAAAACCACAATGAGATATCATCTCACACCTATGAGAATGGCTTACAACCAAAACAAGTGTTGACAAGAGTATGGAGAAAAAAAGTAGATTCATATAATGGTAAGTAGACTCTTCCAGTATGGAGGCTTCTGAAAATACTAAATATAGATTTACCATATGATTCAGCAAATCCACCCCTAATTATCCAAAGAATATTAAAACACTAATTCAAAAAGTGGAAAGGTGGGGGGAGGGAGTGAGGAAGGAAGGAAGAATGCAGTCTTGCCATTTGAGACAACATGGATGAAACTGGAGGGGGATTATGCCCAGCAAAATAAGGCAAAAGGAGAAATACCAAGAAACAAAGCAAAAGATCAGAAACAGGGCCTCCCCAGTGGCGCAGCGGTTGAGTGCTGGGTTGCAAAGCTGCCCGCAGCCTCTGCAGTGCTGGTTCGATCCCCAGCTGCTCCCCGGCCACCAGAGGAGGGTCCCACAAGGCGCGCAGACCTCTCCTGCCACCCGCTGCTCCCCTCAGCAGTGTACTTCAGTCCTTCTGCCTGCTCTGCTCCCCGCTCTGGCTCTGGTGAATTCTCTCACCCTCCCGTGCTTCTGACTGTACCCAGCATTTGTATAAATAAATAAATATATAAATATAGATAGACAGATAGACAGATAGATAGATAGATAAATAAATCTTTAAAAAAAAAAAAAGATCAGAAACAAAGAAAGAAAAATAAACCCTTGGATTCTGACTGCAGAATTGAGGTTACCAGAGTGGAGTGGGAGCAAAGGGTGAAGGCAGTCCAATGAACTGTGAAGGGTTACTGATACTTAGTGGTAGGCTTGGTATGGTTACATATTTGAAAAAATGTGAAACTGCATTCTTAAAACACGTAGTGTTGTAAATCAACAGTACCTCAATAAAAACACTTTATTTTAATTTTGAGAAAATACCAACTCAGACATTACAGAACTGGAAAAAACTGTTTCTCAACAAAGCAATGACGTGGCCCACCTACTACAATGTTGTAACACAGCTTTAAGGAAAAGACTAAATCAAAGTGTAACTCTTAACAACCTATTTAAGAGTACCGAATATAGGACCACCCTGGGGGTGCAGGTGGTTGAGAACCGAAGCTGTCCACAGCCTCTGCAGTGCGGGTTTGATACCGGCCACTCGCTGCTCCCCCTCAGCAGTATATTTCATCAGTCTGCCTGTTCTGTTCCCCGCTCTGTCTCCAGTGAATCCTCTCACCCTCCCACACATCTGGCCTACCCCAGTTCTTGTATAAAAATAAATCATTAAAAAAAAAAGAGTACCAAATATAGGGACTTCCCTGGTGGCACAGGGGTTAAATTCTTGGTGTTATCAAGCTATTGCCAGCCACTGAGGCATGAGTTTGATCCAGATCCCAGCCAGGAGCTAACCCACATGGCTCAGGAGACCTCTCCTGTCTCACCCACTGCTCCCCTCAGCAGTATATTTCAGTAGATCTGCCTGTTCTGCTCCCCACTCTGTCTCTGGTGAATCTTCTCACCGCCCCCTTCCCACACCTCTGGCCTGGACCCCAGTTCTTGTATGCATGCACGCATAAATAAATGAATAAGAATATCAAATATAATTATTGATATAAATTTAAAAATTAGGATATTTCTTAATTAACTCCCGAAACCTCCAAACATTTATTTTTCCCAAAGACAGTATCTCAAAGCAAAGAAACATAAATGCAACTAATTTCATTATTCTATTAAGGGAATACATAAATAGCCATTTCTGTGCTTTTTTTGCTAGTATCTTCTATAGACACAATTCTATAATTGTTATGGTTGAGTTATAAAGCAAATAAATACATAAAATTTCTAGATAGTATTTTTTTCCTTGACAAATGACTTATGTTTAATTTCTGAGGAAAAGTTGTCTATTATTCTCATGTATGACATAAAATAGGCAGAAATCAATTTTCAAAGGGTTTTTCTCTCTAATCAAAAAGAATATGAAAATTTAAAAGGCAAAGAGACTAAAAAAAGTTAAGAAAATTTATATTCCATTAGCTAGAATAACTATGTATTTTTTAAATCATATGCTTTTTACAGATTTTTCAGGAAAATATTCCTTTGTAATGGGACAAAGGAGAGTTTAAGGGGAACTACAAACTAAAAACACATGTCAAGGAAAATATTTATTAAGGAAGTAAATCAAGGGGGACTCCCTGGTGGTGCAAGGGGTTAAGTCTCAGCACTATGAAGCTTTCAGCAGCCACTGCGGCATGCAATCCCTGGCCAGAGAGCTAACCCACATGGAACAGCAGACCTCTCTTGTCTCACCTGCTGCTCCCCTCAGCAGTGTACTTCAGTAGATCTGCCTGCTCTGCTCCCCACGCTGTCTCTGGTGTCTCCTCTCACCCCTCCGCCCCCCACCCTCTGGACTACACACCCTTGCTCTTGTATGAATAAATGAAATAAATCTTAAAAAAAGGAAGGAAATCAAGCAAGTCTAATGTGATTAATTTTTGAGACCTTGTATGTATTCTATACAAATAATTATGAATGCTGTGTGCTTACTCAGGAATTAGCAGATTTTAAAATCTGAATTGCAAATACTCTCAAGAACATTTGCAAGTATAAGCAACAACCTAAAAACAATCTCATGTTCTTTATCTTTAAAAGACAAAGAAACTAGGAGAACTGAATTTTATCTCCTCTTTCTTACTTTTAATTGGTGAAGAAAAAAATTTAAAACTATAACTTTCAGCAATTGCATTTTATATATAAAATATTAAGTAAGGATTAAAAAGTATATTCAAAATGGATGTTTGTCATGACATAAAAAGCAAATAATGTGACTAAAATTTTTCCAATAAGAATATTACAACCTGGCCTCCCTGGTGGCGCAGAGTTAAAGTCTAAGCGCTATCAAGCCATCACCAGCCACTGTGACATGAGTTCAATCCCAGGCCAGGGAGCTGATCCATATAGTGCAGCAGACCACATGGATTCTGTCTTGTCTGCTGCTCCCGCAGCAGTGTATTTCAGTAGAACCCCCTGTTCTGCTCCCCACTCTATCTCTGGTGAATCCTCTCACTCCCATACCTCTGGCCTACACCCCAGTTCTTGTATGCATAAATAATTTTTTTTTTTTTTGAAAAAGAGACTATTACAATCTGGGAAATACCAAAATGTATATTGCTTTAATTCTTTTAAATTAATTAGGAAGTAAATATAATCTAGTATATACAAAAATCATGGCCCATAAAATGAAAACCCAATAGCTTTTGCATAGATTCACGGAATATTTGGCTATCTTAACTTCTAAATCCAAAAAAAAATTAAATCCTGCTCTTTGATGTAAAGTTATAAATTTGTCTCCACTGGGGTCTTTGTAAATACCCAACATTCCAATATGTGAGACATGATTAATCTCTCATCTCCCATTTATCTGTACTGCCCTATTTATCAGCAGTTCTCAATTCTGGTTGTCTATGATTAAAGGAAAACATCACTTCCTATATTGCTAGCATGTTTCCAATATAGTCTGATCTTAATATAAAATGGTTTAAAATAAACCAAGTTTGGGCCTCCCTAGTGGTGCAGGCAGTTGAGCACAGCGCTGTGAAGCTGTCCGCAGCCTCTGCAGTGCCTGCAGTGCCGGTTCGATCCCCGTCAGCCACGGAGCAACCCACACTGCCATGTGGGTTGACAGGCAGACCTCTCCTATCTCACCCACTGCTCCCCTCAGCAGTGTATTTCAGTCTGCCTGTTCTGTTCCCCACTCTGTCTCTGGTGAATTCTCTCACCCTCCCGGGCATCTGGCCTGTACCCCGGTTCTTGAATAGATAAATCTTTAAAATAAAATAAAATAAAATAAACCAAGTTTATGCCTGATATAAAAGGAAATATTAAACATTCTAAATATGGAATAGTATTTCTGGCAGAAAAATATTCCAGCCAAGAATACTATGGGACAAATAGAATGTTAGGTATTACTGTCATACTAAATTCAAAAACAATTTTCATTCATAGAAAGATATCATTTATAACACAACCACCTCATTAAATCTTTTTGGTATGTAGCACTTAAAAAAGGAGTTAAAACTTCATGTGTACTACAATGAGTCCTAATGTTAGTTACTATAACTACTCATGGTAGAATTGCTGCTCTCCAGGAAGTTATACGGTAACAACCAAAACAAAATGGTATTAGTGAGGCAGAATCCTACAGATGAAACCTGAACAATTTGACTTTTCTATTGTAGAAAAATTTGCAGAAATTAAACAACAGATTCTTAATTTTTAAGACAGAACATGAAAATGTTTATAGATTAAAGATAGCTGTTCTAGTAACACTTTAATAGCTGTTCTAATAACAGTTTAAACATGACATGCCATTTTGCTGGTAGGGAATTCAAGACACAAAGTTGTTAAAGGACTTGTCTTAAAATCATGGTTTACACCTTCAAGTACTCTAAACTTTTTGGATTTCTCCAATAAAAGTAATTTTTTAAGTACTTGTTTTATTATTTTCTTTCACTTTAAAAAAGATGTAGGTACAGGGAATATAGTTGGCTACAGGTTCCAAATTTGTCTCATATTTTTCATATTTTACATATTTATACTCCAGCTCCCAAATTTGCAAACTATATGAACTTGAACAACTTTAACTTCTGTGTATCAGGTTTATCACTTATAAAAATGAGAATACTAATAGCATTGTTGTAAGAACTAAATTAATACATATTAACCCCTAGTTCTGAGCACTGTCTGACAAGTTCTGCATAGGTAAAGGTTTCTCACTCCCTTTTCTACTTTGGAAAAAAATTTATTTCTCACAACTAAAACCAATAGTTCAGAAAGACAAATTTCTATGAATTTGTGTAAGAAATTTAGAGTAAAAGAAGCTTAAAAAGAGAAGAAAAAAGTCTTTCTTGGCAATTAATTTTTCTCGTAAGTGATTCTGTAAAGCATGAGAATGTTGAAAACAGACTATAGTCTTATGACTCAAGGACCACAGAGAATTTCATATTATAAAATTAAAAAGTATTATATCATCCCTTAAGATTCCAGAAAAAAGGTTATATAGCAACCCTGATGCAGACATTAACACAGACCAGCATAGATAGGTTGTAGAAAGGAAAACAAAATAGTAACTATGCCTAACATGGAAAATAGTGGGTACCTTAACATAAGGTATGCGGTTCCCTCCTACCTTTGAGATTCTGGCATAGACACAATTTAGTGTATGATTCTGAGAGTTCAGAGACCAGATGGAAGATAGACACTAACTTTTACCAAGAAACACTACACCATGCTAGGTTTGTTTTAAAGCTTCTAGAATTGTGCTGTTAACACAATAGTCAACATACACATGTGACTATCAAGCACTTGAAATGTGGCCAGTCCAAACTGAGATGCACTCTAAGTATAGAAGACATATTGGATTTCAAAGACTCAGTGTAGAACAAAATGTGAAATATCTTAATATCTTTTGTATATTTAATTACATGGTGAAATGATATTATTTTGGATACACATGGATAAATAAAATAATTATTAAAGTTAATGTCTTATTATTGAGGTAACAGTGGTTTACATATTTTTACTAAAATTAATTTTACCTAGGCTAGGTTTGTTTGTTTTTCACTTTTTTTTTTTTTTTTTTAAAAAAGATTTATTTTATTTATGCAAGAGCCAGGGTACAGGACAGTGGTGTGGGGGGTGAGAGGATTCACCAGAGACAGAGCAGGGAACAGAACAGGCAGAATGACGAAATACACTGCTGAGTGAAGCAGTGGGCAAGACAGGAGAGGTATGCTGCGCCATGTGGGTTGCTCCGAGGCCAGCGGGGATTGAACCAGCACTGCAGAGGCTGCAGACAGCTTCACAGTGCTGTGCTCAACCGCCTGTGCCACCAGGGAGGCCCTTGTTTTTCACTTTTAATGTGCCTAGAGGGGATTTAACTGACTGACGTTATATTTCTATTGGACAGTGCTACCTCAGAAGACAGGAGAGGAAATGAGTCCTTAGAAAAACCTAACAGTGATAGCTCAAGAAGTTCAGATTTTTAAAGATATTTAGACATGCAATCAATGAATGAAATTCTAAATCTATATAAAACAGCTACTAATATACCTCCAGAGAAGATGTCAATGGTGTGGTGCTTATATTTAACTAAAATGTTGGAGATACAGGTACCGTGTAAAAGTCACAGGTGTGATGAAAGATAAATACAACTATGAGCAAAATTCAAAGGATGGTCTTTCCATCCAGTGCCTTAAAAACAACAATAAATTTGACCAGCTTCTTTAGCAAAGCTCCTGAAGTATTATTTTAATAAGTGTAAAGGCTCTGGTGTAAGCACCACAATCCAAAAGAACTTTCGCAATGATGGAAATGTTTACATTACCCATCACAACAGCCACTGGTCATAGGACCACTGAAATGTAGCTTAAGCAACTCAGGAATTGAATTTTTAATTTTATTTTTTAAATTAAATGAAATTTAAACACCTACAAGTGGGCTATTCAACTACATTGAATAGCAAAGTTCTAAAACTACAATGAAAAGCATAGTTCTAAAACAGTGATTTTGCCCTGATAGTCTACTTACAACTAATTCCATACAAACTTATGGCTTTAACGCCTCTTTCTTAAATGAAATTTTCCTATTTCACCCAAAAATATCTTATTCTCTATGGCCAGGATTGTTGCCATCACTTAAAAGCCTTATTGCTAGAATCCAAAATAAGAATTCAGAATATATGGAACCAGACATTTGATTCTATCTCCTTTATGTAACATCCAGCAAAGATTTATGTATTCTAGCATATATCTACACATACATATACACACACATCATCCCATGTTGCCTCTGAAAACTGAGATTAAAGGTAACTAGTTTTTACACAGAGAAGTAAAAATCTCAAAGCAGATTTACCAAGTAAGCAATATATTTTTTCCCCCAAATGTGGCTACATCTATAGTTGAGAAAATGGGATAAAATTAAAGTATATATTAAAATCAAACATGTTCCCTATTATTTCCCTCCTATACAATCTCAACTCCTACTTAGCTAGCAGACCACCTATGCCAAAACATACTGTAAGCTACTAAAATAGTTCTCATTCCTTACCACTTTTTGTATCCTGTATACCCTTACTAAAAAGATTTAAAACTCCTACTAAATATCACAAACTTAATGCCCATCCAGTTAAATTGCTAAATAGGTTCAACTTAACCAAATACAACTTAAAGTTTTTCAAAATAATCTTATTCAAATGTACCCTGAAACATCCTAAGTTTGTGAAGTCTTTTACTCGGAGACTGTTAAAAAAAAACTACGGTAGGGGCCTCCCTGGTGGCGCAAGGGGTTAAGATGCAGCCTGTGAAGCTATCCACAGCCTCTGCAGCACATGGCGCACCATACCTCTCCTGACTTTCCCACTGCTCCCCTCAGCAGTGTACTTGGGTCAATCTGCCTGTTCTGTTCCCCACTCTGTCTCTGGTGAATCCTCTCACCCCCCACACCTCTGGCCTGTAGCCCCGCTGTTGTATGCATAAATAAAATAAATCTTTAAAAAAAAAAAAAAAAAAACTACAGTAAATCACTTGTCACTTGTGCTTACTACAGATCATTTACCTGTGCTCTCAACAGTAAATTCAGTGATTATCATCTAATCCAGCCCCCTGAAGTGTAGGAAAAAATGTTTCAGACAGACGACTGGTCATTATTTTAACTAAATATCTGAAGATCAGTAATTCTTTTAAGTTTCTTGTTAACTCGTTCAGTGGTTAATTAATAGTTGGGAATAAGAGGTTCTTTACAGCTAACCTTAGTGTACCAATAGGTTTAACTCCACTTTTTCTCTTTCTCAATCCCGGAAGGACTGTTAATCAGACATGGAAGTCCAGATTATTAGAAGATGAGAATCTATACTTAAGGAGGGAAAATAAGGAGGGAAAAAAAGGAAAAGGTCAGGAATATTACTTATCTCCTTTGTTCAAATCAGACTAGTTTAACAGTACAAATTTTCATCCTTTACAGTTTTAATTCTTTTTAAGAAAGTTCATATAAATTTAACAAAAAGTAAGCTCACCAATCAACAAGAATAGTATATATGATGCTCCTTATGGGTTAGCACCACAATGCGCTAGAAGCACATTAATTTATTAATTTAATCCGATCTTTATCTACCTTCCCATATCATTCTATTGAATTGAGTGAAAAATAGTCCAAAACGTAACTAAAAGAAGTTGAGAGACTTAACTGCTTGATTTTTTTTCCCACTTGCTTTTCTAAAGGGAGGGGAGTCAGCAGGAAGTTTCTGTGAAGAAAGATTTGAGGACTAGCATTTCTTTCTCCTGGTTAGTTTTGTATCACAACTATGCTTCAAGGGTATTCAAAAGAGCATATGCTATTTCTGGTAACACTCCATTAACAAACACAACTTTAATTTATCTTCCCTCCTAAATGGGTCAGCCGCTGGAAAAACACTAGTGCTCAATTACATGGTTAAATAACAAGTATAATCTATTGGAGTAATATAAATCTCTAATACAAATGTTGTGTTCTCAATTGATAGTCCATTTTGAGTTCCTTTCATGAAGAAAAATATACTTCCAGTACTTCATAGGGCTGTTTAAACATATTCATTTACCTCTACTATTTTTTATGAACTCCGCTCCATGTAGACAATAAAGGGCAAGGGGAAGATGAAGGGAATGGAAGTAATAGCAGCAGACAAGTGGGGGCCACGAAATGTGGGACGCTAGTAAGCAAAGGCAAAAATAGTAACTGACTTAGTAGATAAAGGCTAAGGGGAAGAAACCAAAGCACAAATTACACTGAATCCCAGAAAGGGATATACAGTATAACTAAAAATAGAAGGAATGAAAAGTTCAGATGCTTACATTAGACTCATCAATCCACTGTCTAATAGTCAGATTCTACATTACTCCAGATTAGCAGAAAGCTAAAGCCTCACTATCCAACTGGTTGAACCACAGGGATTCAGAGATACTAGATATAGCTGAAGTGATGTATTTTAAAAATGGATTAAACGAAAATCTAAATAAATACCTAAGTCTATCAAAACTACAGCCTCTTTCTCCAATAGGTTGCCTAAACATTGGTAGCCAAGTATATTCTTATTTTTTTAATGACTTATTTATTTATTTATAAAGCACTGGGTACAGTCAGAAGCGCGGGAGGGTGAGAAATTCACCAGAGCCAGAGCGGGGAACAGAACAGGCAGACTGATGAAGAAATACACTGCTGAGGAGAGCAGCAGGCACGGCAGGAGAGGTCTGCACGCCATGTGGGACCCTCGCCGCCAGCCGGGGATAGAAATGGCTCTGCAGAGGCTGCGGGCAGCCTCGCAACCCAGCGCTCAACCTCTGCGCCACCAGGGGAGGCCCAGCCAAGTATATTCTTTTTGCAGAATATTAGATTCCTTTGGAAAACTAACTTAAAAGAGGATGGAGGGGGCCTCCCGGGTGGCGCAGCGGTTGAGCGCTGGGTTGTGAAGCTGCCCGCAGCCTCTGCAGCGCCAGTTCAATCCCCGGCTGCTCCCCAGCCACCTGAGGAGTGTCCCACATGGCAGGAGGGTCTCTCCTGCCGCCCGCTGCTCCCCTCACCAGTGTACTTCAGTCCTTCTGCCTGCTCTGCTCCCTGCTCTGGCTCTGGTGAATTCTCTCACCCTCCCACGCTTCTGACTGTACCCAGAGGTTGTATAAATAAATAAATAAATCTTTAAAAAAAAAAAAAAAAAAGAGGATGGAGGGAGGCAACATAAAAATAGACAGTTGGATGACAGGCACCCAATTAAAACAGCCAGGTTTCTACTATTATAAATACAGTCTGCAACTTCATAAATTACTCACATACACAAAGCTTCTAGTCATCATTTTTAGTGCCCATAATTCTGAGAACAAAAAAGAAGGTAATTCAAACATTTACAATCTCAAAAATATTACTTCTCATGTACTCAGAAAATTTTTGATAGATGAGCAGTACCCACAAGAACAACAACAAAAAAGACACAAGCACTAAGAAATATGGATCCAACAAGACAGAAAGGCAAAGGGAATTACTAAGATGACTGCTGTAAAACAGACCTATCGAAAAACCAAATTGAGCAGAAGACCAAAGGGCTCAATTACAGTTTTAATTAATGAGAGAGGAAAAACAGAAACCAATAAGATTATATAAACTTCTTAAAGTCAGGGAGGGAAATCTGTACTTCCAATAGATAGTTTAGGAGTTAATTACCAAAAGATACAAAGACGAAGGGTCAGTAAACTTTTATTGTGATGAACCAGGACAAATTTTAGGCTAAATATTTATGACTTTGTGGGTCATCTGTTTTAGTCACAATTATTCAACTCTGCCATAGTGCAAAAGCAGTAATGAAATAATATAATTGCGTTATTATAGTAATAATATAAATTAATGAGCATAGCTGTGTTACAATAAAATTTTATTTACAAAAACAAGTAATGGATTATATTTGCCCTGTGGGATAGCAGTTTACCAACTCCTGACATAGATAATCAAGTCAAAAGACTTGACATTAGTGAAAACAAAAAGATGGAATATAATCTTAGCATACTATATAGTTCAGTCATAAGTAATATTTACATAACCATAATATAGATACTATTTTTACCAAACCTTACAACTGTATTGGCAAGATAAGGAAAAGGAAGAGAGTGTACATAAGTACGCCGAAGTTCAAGTGGTAGGGACAGGAGTGGGGTGAGTATGATAGTTAAACCCTAAACAGAGAAATCAATATATTAATCCTGAATAAATGAAAACTCAAGAATAAACATGTTATTTGCTTCTGAAATTTTAAATTGGTAAATTAAAAGAAAGCTAAAAAATTTAAAAAGAATAGCCTCTGCAGAGCCACTTAGTAACTGGGGCTCAAGACTGAAACTTTTCTTTTTAAGTCTTCATAATTTGTTTGGCTTTTTAAAATTACTTCAAAGTATATGGTGCTAAATGCCTACCTGATATCTACTTCCCCTTCTTCTAATTGCCTGCTAATAGCTACTCTATATTTCTTCTGAGAGGCTTTATTTTTTTCAGGATGGAAATATTCCCACATTTTAAAAAAATGTTTGTCATAGTCCAGCCAATTCTGTATCAGCTAAAATTTCCAAAAAAAGAACCTACTTTCTGATTCAAGGGTTATCTTTTCTGACTTCCTCCCTTCTTTCCTCTTCCTGGCTGGAATACACTGTAAGTGGAGTCTGGATGTGCAACACCCACTGGGATCATGAGGATGAAAATCAATGGCTAACAATGACCAAGCAGAAAACTTCAGGGTCCTAAGTCCTTTCTAACATTTTTAAACAGGTGCACCAACAATGAGCTATCTACCTCCAGGCTCCTTGTATTGAGAAAAATCAACTGATAGCTAAGCCAGATAGGTTTTCTGCCATTTGCCAATTGGAAACATTCTTAACTTGCACAATTATTTGACAATACTTAGAAAAAGTGTATTTTAATTTTCAAAGAAGAAAAAAATGAAAGTCTTGACTTCTTCAGGCTTATATATCCATTCTACTGAAACTAAAAAGGGAAGTATGAAAAAATTCCAGGTGCATGTATGATATAATAGGGGACATCTCAAGAATGATTACAATCACAACCATATGTTTATTCATATCATCACATCTTTTACAGAAACTAAATTTCCTTCATTTTCTCTTCTCCCACATCCCATCTTACTCCCCGCTGTTTCCTCTCTCTCTAAGCCTCACATACTCAACAACAGTGGGTGGCAGGCACCCATTAAAATAGCCAGACCCTGACCAACCACCCTGGGACCAATACCTGGAACTGAACCTCCTAACATTTTGGAGCTTGTGCTAAAGCTCATTCATACCCGCACAGGAAAAGAAGGTATCTTCAAGCCTTCTGTGGCCCAACCTGCAACTACTCTATAAACTGGAGTCAGAAATCTGCTCAATTCAAAGTTTAAGAAAATTATACACTCTTTTTGAGTAAATATGTCTTACATGGAAAAAACAAGTTTAAAGCAAAGTGAAAGATGTGGTTATAAAAAAAGGTTAAACTCATCTCAAAAACACAATTACAGACCACTATCTTTAAGAAGTATTAATATTACTTAATTTTAATATCGAGAGAACAATAATTATATTTATGCTAACACTAAAAAAAATATGTCCATGCTAAGTCTCTACTTTCAGCCCACAAGTTTTCTACCATCCCAGGTCTAAACTGAGGCCAGTGTATTGACATAGCCTATTCCCACTGCAAGAAAATCTTAAAAGGAAAGGTTGAAGTGGTTAAAAAACCAAATACATACTGTACTTTGTGAAAGTTAATCTCCTGAGTATGTCGGTAAGCTTGTTTTACTCCACATCTTCTGTAAAATCACAAAAAATAACAAATCTAAAGAGAAATATCAAGAAAGTGCTTAGTTTACCTTTTATTTATAGGTTTCTCATCTTTTTCATAAGGCTTTACAAACCACTTGCCAATTCGTACAAAGTTCCGGTTCATTAAACACCGTTCCAACAGATTGTGAACTGCTTTGAAAAGCAGGGTACGGCATTCATAGGAAAGTCCATTCTCCCACACTCCATCTTCCTCTTCTACAAAAGAAATTAAAGAAACAAATAGTAAAGTTGTGACACCAAATTTACTCAGTGCCAAGTAAAAGTATTACAGGCGAAACTCTAAATTCACAAACCCTAAATTTCACCTCAGAATACTGAGCTACAATCGTTTCAATATATGTCTAGACATTAAATCAAAGATCTAAGTGCTATGTAGTCTATTAAATTACCGAGAAATTATTTTTACACCTATTAGAAAGCAATGAGAAGTTGCAAATCTATCAATTTGGATGCTGTATCAACAAAAAGGACATTTGTATAATCTGGGAAATATTATACACACTCTTTACCTAAGATGTCAAATTCTAAGATGGCTCACTTGTTATTTTGTCCTAATTCCTCTAGTTATTCAGCCTGCCAAAAAAATATCCAGTTAATAATTAAACTCAAAACATTTTATGTCCATCAGCATTCTAATCCACAACTCAACTATAAAAATAAGTGATGAATAAAAAAGAAGCTTTTGGCACAGAGCCTAACAAGCAATGCATTATCAGCCACCTTAGGTCTCATTTCAAACAAATGATTCCCATGATTACTATTCAGTATAGGATACTCTACTTGGGGGAGCAATATACAAAAATTAAAGACTTTAATTTTAAATGGCACTTCTAATATAAAGTTATAGCCATCTTCACTAACTATACAGCCTCAATTTTGCCAATGAATGTTTTAACTAATTCAAGTTAACTTAAGCAAAAAAAAAAAAAAAGTCGTTTTGAAATACATATAGCTGTATTTCAGGAAAAAACCTTCATATTCCATTTCATATTGTATAAAAAGCATCCAATGAATCATGCAACATATAATGACAGATATTACTTTAGCATTTTAACTTTTATGATAACATTTTAAATTGCTATGTCAAAAACATCCTTAGGTCTATGACTTTATAAACATTTCATTAATATAGGCCATCTTTCAATTTAAGCAAAACTAAATGACTAAATACCAAAACCCCTAAGAGTACCAAAAAGGTACACACAATACTGATAGAAAAATAATAACACTTTTGAAAAAAGCAGAGTAATATATTAAGAGTAAAACATGGTTTATATTAGTAACATATAACAAATAGGTCAGAATAAACATAATGAAACAGAATAAACCAAATAAAAATGACCGCACCAGAAATGTATGGCACCACAAATGTTAATGCTGACTCTACTGTTTTTAAAGTGTTTCCTAGATTATAGTCAAGTCTTTAAAATCAACTATTTTGAAATGATAAAACCTGATTTAAGAATTTTACTTCGGAGCCTCCCTGTTGGCAGAGGGGTTAAGTGTCAGCACTATGAAGCTATCTGCAGCCACTGCAGCACCAGTTTGATCCCAAGCCAGGGAGCTAACCCACAGGGCACAGCCGACCTCTCCTATCGCCTATCTCACCCGCTGCTCCCTTAGCAGTGTATTTCAGTTAATCCGCCTGTTCTGTTCCCCACTTAGTCTCTGATGAATCCTCTCCTCCCGCCCACACACACTTCTGGCCTGTACCCCAGTTCTTGTATGCATAAGTAAATCTTTTATAAAAAGGGAAAAAAAAAAACAGAATTTTACCTCAAATTATGTGACTTATGATCACTAAAAACATAGATGTTCTTAATTCCAAGAGAATTATGCTGGGACTATCTCCCAATTTTCATTCCTTTATAATCTACATAGCAAACTTTTAAAACTTGTCTTTTATTGCAAATATCCTTACTGTCTAAAAAGCACAATAATTTTAAAATTTGTCTTACACAAGCAGCCTTTACCAAAATCCTTTTTTAACTACTTCTAAGTTTTAAAGCAGCAAAATCCAAGACAATTACCATCATATATCAAAGTTGTATAGTCACTATAAATTTCAAATACCAGAAAAAGATTCACTTGAGACTGAATTTTCCTACTGCACAAAAAGAATAATTTTTAAAAAGAATATGAAAAATAACTTACGTTATTATTTATGTAAAATTTCACCTAAAATTCTGAAATATTCATGGTTTTATTTTAAAATCTATTTCAACCAAACCTGTAGTTAACTGTAGTGAATATTTAGTATAGATGAATCCTCTCACCCCCTGCGCCTCTGGCCTGCACCCCAATTCTTGTATGCATAAATAAATCTTTCAAAAAAAAAACAACGGTATTTTCAAGCATTTCTCCCTTACTACTCTAAAATTTGCCCAGACCTCCCCAGTGGCGCAGTGGTTGAACGCTGGGTTGTGAAGCTGCCCGCAGCCTCGGCGGCGCCGGTTCGATCCCCGGCTGCTCCCCAGCCACCAGAGGAGGGTCCCACATGGCGCGCAGACCTCTCCTGCCGCCCGCTGCTCCCCTCAAAGTGTACTTCGGTCCTTCTGCCTGCTCTGCTCCCCGCTCTGGCTCTGGTGGATTCTCTCACCCTCCCACGCTTCTGACTGTACCCAGTGCATGTATAAACAAACAAACAAATAAATAAATAAATAAAACATGCCTCTATTAAAAAAAAAAAAAATTGGAAATAAAAAAAAAATAAAAAAAAATAAAATTTGCCCAGAGACATCCAGGTGAATTAATGGATTCAAGTGGTTTCATTATACCCTCAAATGCCCATAACTCTCATTAATGCTAAACGGGAGTTATACATAAAACAAAAAAGAACAGACCACCTGTTAGGGTTTTCTAAAGCCAACAAATCTGTACATCTTCAGCTATACAGCTGGTAACTAAGCAACCATTACACTCAAGTAATATAACTTGATTTTTCACTGCTAAGGAAATTCCGAAAATAAGTCCTCAACACTCAATGAAAAGGCTGAATTTTTTTTTTTAGGAGGGGGGGTAGGGGGAGAATGTCTCCTAGAAACAAGAAACCTACAGAGCCAAGCTTTTAATATCTTGATATTATAATAACCATAATAAAAGTAATTCACTACACATTGTATTTAGATATGAAATAATACAGTCAAGCACATAGTTGATATACACCTTTTACACTAATTAAAACGAGTCCCTGAATCTCAACACCAGCATAATGGGAAGGGAAAGGAGAAGGGAACACATGGCAAATCTTTATCTAGCTCTTTTGAACTTAATCAACCATAGCCTAATGGAAAAAGTCTGCTTAATGCATTTAAGTAAATGTTTTCCTCCTCTTGTATCTGTATCCCCAGAGAAAGTAGTTTCAACTCTGTTTTTAGTACTTTTCCATTACTATTTGCACTAGAACTCAATCATTAAACTTGAAATATTTTAAAAATATTTCTTTGAAAATAAATGTAAAAATTTAAATGCAAATCTGACTACCATAAAAAAGTTTGTTTGAGAACACAGGTTGTAGTCATGCCAAAGTATATGACAGGTAACCAAGTTGAGTCTCCATCATTATGAAAAGGATCAAAAACAAAAAAACTGATACACCTACGTACTTGCACTAACACTTTCCTCAAAACTGACATCTAACTATCTCCACATGTTGTCAGTAAAAAAAAAAAAAAAGGAATCTTTATTCCTAAATACTTCAGCAAAGCTATTAAGATGCAACATACACTAATGAAGGACAAATGGGTCAAAAATTATGGTAGAAAATATCACATAATTCCAATGGGGAGGGGGTTGAGAAATGTTTAAATGTCTAGCTCAGTACTGTCTTGAACAATAATTATCCATTCGTAAGACATTAATTTAACAAGTATTACTGAGTCTTGAGTTGGCAGTATCATTGATCTATGGCAAAATCTGAAGACCTCTGGTTTAAAAACCACCTCCAAATCTTCGAAGATCTAAAAGATACACTTTTCTTGCTCAAAACAAGTAATTATGGAACAGAAGATAAAAAAGAATTAACTCTGTACAGGCTACCTGAGGCAAAAAACATTATTTTTTTTTGACTGACACTAGATTCCTATACTTGTCTGTTTTTTATCTGTCAATCCTACTAAAATGACAACTTAACATTAAATTCCAGTATTCAGTACTATGATGAAATTCTGATATAATAAGAGCATTTGGACATGTTGCTAAAATCCCATATATAAAGACCCCAGTGGCCAGAAAAAAGTAATTTTTTTGCCCTGTTTTATTAGTTCTCAAGATACCAGTTTTCTGAAAGAATCTCATCACATTTTGGCTTACTATGATATTTTTAAGACACAAAGCTTGGGAGAGGGAGTAATTTTTGTTTTTGTTTTAAGGGAAAGACTAATAGCCAATGACCACCGTCATAAAGTCTGAAAAGGTTAACACAGAGAATAAAAACACAAACTCTTCTCCTTCAAGGGCATACTGATAATGAAGCAATTTTGCTTTGAAGCAAACTAACAGTACACCTGAAGAACCAATAGGTGCCAGCCACAGTAGACTTCTGACTAGAGACATAAGCTAAAATATTTCCACCACCAATTTTACACTTCTATCCCACAACCACTGAATGAGGTCAACTACAAAGTATAAATTACAGAGATAAATAAAATTTAAAAGATTGTAATCAGAAGTTTGATTCCCCAATTCCTTTTCTGTCAAAACATACTGATGACTATTCAAATATCCATTCTCTTTGAGAGCAGAACAAAAGGTATTTTTTTTAAGTGTTTTACTCTGAGATTCAAGGGATATTCTGAACAAATTATCTTTCTGGAATGACAGGTCAATATTATTAACACAAATTCTGACCCAAAAATATCAGATCTTTGCAAATTACTGAACAGTACTGATTTCTGCTATAAAATCAGTAACTGAAGGTTTAAAGTACATACCAAATCAGATGTGATTTGCTGTAACTGATTTTTGCCAATCAGCAATGAAATGAGTTTACATTCCATTTCTATACATCAGCTAAACTTGAAAAGATAGTCCAAACAACACAGGCTAAGTGATATGAGAGACAGGCAGAAATTTTAAATGCACTATGCAACCTGATCTGATTTTTCAGAACTCTAAGATCATGGAAATCTGAGAAAATGTCAGTGTAGAATAGCCTAAAGAGATATGACAACTAAATGTAATGTGGTATCTATCCTGGATGAGATCATAGATAAGACAGAGAACAGCTATTAGGGAAAAATAAAGGAAATCCAAATGAAGTCTGGATTTTAGCTAATACTAACATCAATATTAGCTCATCAGCTGTGAAAATGTACCATTCTAATTAAAAAAAAAAGGGACGTTACACAGAACTCTTCTGTAATATCTTTGCAACTCATACATCAAACTAAAACTTTTAAAACTAGAAAGTTTATTTATAAAAATACACTATGGATAACACAAGAGAT
Source organism: Talpa occidentalis (assembly GCF_014898055.3). Taxonomy (NCBI): domain Eukaryota; kingdom Metazoa; phylum Chordata; class Mammalia; order Eulipotyphla; family Talpidae; genus Talpa; species Talpa occidentalis. Next base: position 108,341,344 of record NW_023605083.1, read on the forward strand.
GAGGAGTTAAGCAAAGGCAAGCCTGTACTTTTATTATTGAATATTTAAGCTGATAAAGCTGAGGTTTAAATCTCTGCAAAAAGGAATGCCTCCTCCATTCCTCCATTAAGAAAGGCAATATTATCACCACAATCACAAACATTTCAGTAACAAAATGTGGTAGGTACTAAACCAAACAAGGACATCGCTTGTGAAGAACAGGCTCAAGCTAAATTAATCAACATTTTAGTTACCACCTGAGTCCTTCCGGGTTACCCTTTCCTCACTGCTACACCTCCACTTGGAACTCAGGATTGCCTCCTGCAGCTGATGCCACCCCTACTGTCCAGCTGCTCTCTTCTCAGGGGAGCTTAAAAGAAGGGAATAGAGAGCCACAGATGGGAAGAAATGAAAAAGGGGTTAGCTCGAGAGGCAGAAGCAGACTAATTACCCCAAAAGGGAGGCAGACGGTGTCCCTGGAGCAAAGAGAAGGGCGAGACAAATATACTCCATCTGAAAAGACCTTATTATTCCTTAAGATGTCCGATTTAAGTAACAACATTCTAAAGTAAATGACAGGTTTAAAAAAAAAAGCTAAAATAATATGTAAATACCACTGACTACACAAACTAAGACAGTACAGGACAGGTTTTGGAACAGTAAATACATACTACTCCTAATTATATTACAGTTTACTATTTTAATCACTTACAATTTGATATATCTTAAAAAGCTATTTACCATTCATTGACATTCAGCGACATTCAGCATAACATGACAATTAAAACCTAATTTGCCAAATCTACTTTCATTCACCTCAACAGCAATATTTTAAAGAAGTATGACCTTTTCCAATGCTAAAAAAAAGCAAAACTAGAAAAAAAACTTTTAAAACCATAACCCAGTTTCAGAAGAAAACCTATCTAAGTCATAACATGAAACCCCAGAAGAAAAAAATCCACAATAATGGTATAAGACTTTCAATTGCCAAAACAGTAGTTCTCTTATGGCAAAACTAATATTATGTATGTATTAAAATTATCTTTAATTCCATAAAATTTATCTCATAGAACTTAGGGGAGGGGGCAACAATCTGTTCAGATGCTCTGCTAACCATATTTCATAGACTAAAACCCCCAAGTGAGCATTACGGTTTATCAACAATACAGTATATCTATAGTATAGAGATAATTAACTATCTTCAAACATCTTTCTAAGATGGTTTTTACAACCACTTAAAATAATTCAAGCATCCCCAAGTCGATGAAAGCAAAAGGAAGCTGGCAAGCTAAGTTTTCAGCATGAAAACTAGAAAACTGATGCCATGAGGTAATTTATATGCCAACATATGAACATATAACATATACACACACACACACACACACACACACACACACACACAAGCACATCACTTTGTATATTTAGAACTACATTACACAGAACTAAGGGCTAGATTATCCAGCAAGGAGAGAAAAGCTGGAAAACATTTATCATAAGAACTGTACCACTCTCCCCAAAAATAATAATTAACGTGAAAGATTTTGTTCATTAGAGGGTAAAAAGCAACTATCAAAAGAAATTAATGTAACATACGTAATGCAGGCATTACTGTACAAACACTGGTCTTGTATAAATGCTGGTTTTACTAAATGCTTATCTGAGATAATCACCTGGATTACATTACATCCCAAAATAAAATAGTTCCTACCGGTCAGAGTGACAAAAATACAAACTTGAGAGTACTTAATTCCAAGTAGGAACCCCTTTTTATTTATCCAAAAATCCCAATTGTAGCTGTCAAGAATTATTATCAAACATGTTGCTCAAATCTTTGGAACCCTTTAGCAAGCAACTACTCATTTATATTTTATAATCAAAGATTCTGTTGACATTAACTCTTCTATTCTAAAGTAAACACAAGCTTCAGTAATTACATGAAGAGCTATAGTTTCCCTTTCTAAAATAATATTCAATCCTAAAAGTCAAAGAAATAAGATGAAAGGAATCTGATTTGCTCACGACGACAAAATTATTTCTGGGTAACTTTTTAGATTATGATTCCATGTCCTATAAAAGCTAAACAAATTGTCATTCTTCTAATTCTAAAGAATCTTAGATGGAACAGTATCTAAAAGAATCACTTTCCAAGAATAACAAAATTAACATATGCCCTCATATGTTAGTAGATACGGTTTTACCTGTGGTTAATAAAAACCACAAATAACAATAACAAAATAACTATATGCCTTGAAAAAACATAGGCAAAAGTTACAATACAACATTTCTAGGTACTCCCATAACTGTCTGCATATTCATACAGAAGAAAGCAATAACAAAATTGATTCAAAGGTGAGTTAACCTGGCTTCAAAAATATTACATGACTTTATTAGGAACTTTATGTTCCCAATTTCATTTTTCTTATGTAAATATAACATGCCTTCCTTGAGCTCTGTCTCTAAGTTCATGAGGAAGCTGTGTAGTGGGGTAATAAAATTATTTAAGGCTTTGAAAGCCTGCCATAATATGGATAATTTAATTAAAATAAAATAAACATAGCAAAATAATAAAGGAAGCTGAATTTTTATCTGGTTTCATACCTGTCTTCCGCCCCGCCCCCCCCCCAAAATCCTGATTTATAATAAAATGATTTTTAGGAAACGTATACAACATTGCATAGCAATACGTAGAAATAAGTTGTTTTCACCTGATAAGTCATGGTGAATAAGGTCAGCAAAATTGGGGTCTTCACCCCACCAAAATATCCATAATTCTCTTCTTCCAGGTCTTTGATCTCGCCGCCAAACACCAAGTACATCTGCCTTAAGGCAGCGACTAAAACTGCTCAAAATGGGGTCTTCCTCTGTCACCGGAAACAGAATAGGGGCAGAAGTTGGGCCTTGCCATACGTATCTTTTCCATTTAATTCCTGTCAAGTCAGCCTGGAAAAAAAAGCAAAATTTTTTTCTTTTATTACAGCACACTCCACGTCAAATTACTCATAAACATCTCTCATCTCATTAAAACACATCACAATTTTCCAATATATACTTAAGATACTAAAAGCAAATTGAACAAAAAATTGGTTAATGTGATAACAACCAAAATTTTAAGGGAAAAAAAAAAACAAACAGCTGAAAAATGAACCCTGACATTACTGAACAGCAAGCGAATAAGCATGTCCCAGCAGAAATAAATGAAATGTAATGTGCATTAAGCATACATATGCAAATACTGCACGTTGAGTAAACATTTCTTCTCCTAAATTCTATTCTAACTGCTCATATTTGTTCCCTGGTGTCAAACGTAGACTGCAAAAATTTGTTTCTAAAAAACTCCTCATTCCATGTTTATGGAAGTCATGACTAATGAAAAGAAACCTGAACGGTAACTGAAGAAATTCCTAATTCTTCACATATCCCTTTCAGGAAAAGCCCAACTGGTGCTCACAAAGAACTGTCAGATTTGTGCTAGTATATCTTCGTAGAACCTGATCCTAAAAGTACAAAAAACAAACTGAGTGGAAAGATAGAAAGGGAAAACCTGTTGTGTATCTTATTACATCTGAAGAGATGTTGATTAATGGACATTGTATAAGAAAACATTTTAGGGAAAAAGGGCATTAAAGATCTCAATTTAGCATCAGGAAAGACAACTCGACAGAGAGAAGTCAGTAATTCTTTCATCTTACTTAAAGGTGCAATGCACAAGGAGCCAAAAATGAAACTGCTGATACATGACTGGCAGTTTACACTTGCCAACTAGTTGTGCTCCGCCCACTCAATTCACTTACCTATCACACACTCTCTTAATAATTTTCAGACAGGGAAAACGAAAAAAGAAAGTCATCCAAACTTTAAATCACTGAAGTTAAGCTACTGTCCAATTCAGGGCTAAACACTTGCAACAGTTGGTACTTTTGAAGATCTTAACTGTGAGTGTTCCCAGTCTGGGCCAACCTACACAATTGTCATTCCTACATCCAGCTTCCCCAGACTTTTCATTTCAATAAAACAAGGAACAGCCTGCTCAAAACATTCTAAAAACGCAAGCAAAACAGACAAATATAGAAACGTTTAGTGCAAAACCATAGCACCTCCTCCATTAGCTCCCTCCACTCTCTCACAAACATAACGTTCTAATAAAAGCAAGATGGCTAGAATTGTCAAAATGGCAAACTGTCTTCAAAGTTTAAAGAGAAAACATACGAAATGGCATCTCCTTGTTTTTACTGAGGTCTTAAGTCACCCAAGGAAGAAACGAACCCTCCTTAGTCAGACTCCAGTTAAAAACAAACAAACAAACAACAAAACAAAACAAAACAAAAAAAAAACCAACGTGAAACTAAGAGAGGTTTTCAGCGCATAACTTCTGGCGTCCTGTTTAATGGGGAAAATCAAATTACCAGAGAGAGCATAAAGGCAGTGGGAGAGTAACAGTGAGCAGGAATACAGGGTCGGTAAGAAGAAAAGCAACAGCTCAGCAAAGAACGAGCTGTTATCTGGCAGGACACTAAGTTGAAGACAAGACTACGGAGAGGAGAAAAAAAGAGTGAGAACAAGACCAGAAAAAAAAAAAAAATCCAACACTCCTAACACAGCGCCCAGGACGGCGGGCGAACGCCGCCGCCGCGGGGCTGGAGCGGAGCTTCGCGGCGGCTGCGGCTCCGGCCGGGCCTAGCCCGGGACTCCGGCATCTGGATCAGACCCGGACCCCCTCCCCCACGGCCCAAGGGCGCACCTCGCAGCCCCCTCCCCCACCGCCGCTCGCCGCGGCCCCCGCCCGCCGCCCGACACTCACCAGACAGAAGAGGTTACAGTGACAATCTTCCAGGCTGGCCCCGTTCGGCACGAAGGAGGAACTCATCGTCCCTCACAGCAGCCGCCGCCGGCGCCACAACCCACCATCCGCCATTACCGCCGCCTCCGACCAGAGAGAGAAACACAGACACCGGGGAGGGCGGGGGGGTGGTGGTTGGGGGGGCGGTGGAAGAGGAGGCCGCCGGGCCGCCCGCCCTCCCCACCTACCCCCCGGGGCCGCAGGCCGCCCCCGCCGCCCGGCCGGCACCCAGCCGCCCGGGGCCGAGGGCCGAGGCGGGAGGGCCGCGCCGCGCTCGCCCCGCGGGCCGGGCTGCGGCCGCCGCGGTGCCCGCGGACGCGCGTCCCTCTCTGGGGGACAGGCGGGATGAGCGCTCCTTCCACAAGAAAAATAATAAATTACACAATAAATAATTAAAATCGAGTCCGAGGCGCTAGAGTCCAGGCCCGGGAGGGGTCTCCCGAGCGGGGAGGCGCCCGCAGAGGGGCGGGAAGGACGAGGACCGGGAGCGCAGCCCAGGCCCCCTGCCCGGCAGCCGCGATGTCCTTAAGCCCCGAGTCTCCTCAGCCGCGGAGGTGGCGACGGCGTCTGCGGGCTCAGACCATTCTCTGGCTGTGTCTTCGTGTCGTCCCCGGGCCGAGCCGGCCTCAAGTCTGCGCTCCTGCGGCCTCACCGCCCGGACGCCGTAGTCTCCCCCATTTTGTGGGCCCAGCGGGCGGTGTTTTTCCCCCTTTAATCCGAATTCACGGGTTTTCCCTTCGCTTTAATGGCGGCCACAGGGACCAGCTCGCCCTCTCTGCTCGCCCATTGGCCGCCTGGAGGTCACGTGGGCCGGGCTCCGTGGGGAGGGGGAGAGAGAAGGGAGTGAGGGAGAGCCGGGAAGCTTTCCGCGGAGGTGGTGAGCCCGGGGGACGGGGCTGCCAGCTGGTGGCTACTAAGCGAGCGCCATCTGCTGGGTGCCCCGGCCAGTGTAAAATGACCCGGGGCCTGGCCCTATGTCTCTCCTAGCCGGAACAGTTCACTCCACCGCAGGGTTCACATCACAAATCTGAGAATTTCGTGGAAATCAGTTTGCATTCTTTGGAAGAGAAAGTGTCGCAAATATTCCAAGGCATCATTATTCCACGATGCCGCTGAGGTGCAACGCAAACCCCTAGGCTTGGGAGTCAGATGATCTGATCAGCCACTTAAAAGTTGTGACTTTAAGAAACATAAATTAAACCATATAACTTTGGGATTAATAGTCTGGGAAAAGCGCCTCCCTGCTTTGGGTTCGAACCCTGAGCGAGTGATTGGCCTCTTTGTGTCTCCGTTTCTTCAACTGTAAAATGCGGAAAACATACCCCCTGCCTAATAGGCTTGCTGTTACAATGACGTTAACACAAGTAAAGCGAGGAGCGCAGTGTCCCGCAAAGATGAGCATGAAGAGTTATCTATCACTGTGGTCATCCTTACCTCATTCCGGTATTGTGAGGAGTAAGTGAACCAGTGTATGTAAAGTGCCCACGGAATGGAACCTCCCTGGGAACCAGAAGATGTGTTTTTGTTTATTGCTGTATCTCTAGTGACTAAAAAGGGTGCCTAGCGCACAGCAGGTGTTTGGTATTGTAAATTTGCAAGTGAATAAATGGTAAGAAACAGGACCGGGTTCAAATATTTTCCCTGAGAGTTTTAGAGTAATGGGGGAAGGGGCCACAAAAGAGAGGTGAGGAAGGGGAGACTGAGTAATGATGATATAGATGATTCAGAAATTGGGTACATAAGTGAGTTAGGATTTACCATACATAGATGCATGCTTCTGTAAAATAAGTGGTGGACTCTTCTACATCACTTCTTCAGCCATGGACTATAAAGCATTCCTCATGCACCCATTTGTTCATCTATGATGGTTAAGAACTCAGATTGTGAAGCAAAAAGCCTGCAGGAGAAATTCTGCCACTACTAGTTGATTTGAGATTAAAGTTGGCTTTCAATCAAATTAATTTCTCTTACACTCAGTTTTCTCATTGTAAAATGGGGACAATAAAAGTACTTTTCTCCTAAAGTGTCTGGTGGATGAAACAATGTAGATATGGCTCTTGCCATGGCGCTTACTAAATGATAGCTCTTAATAGACTTTTTTTTTTTTTTTAAATAGAGGCATGTTTTATTTATTTATTTATTTGTTTGTTTGTTCGTTTTGTTTATACATGCACTGGGTACAGTCAGAAGCGAGGGAGGGCGAGAGAATTCACCAGAGCCAGAGTGGGGAGCAGAGCAGGCAGAGGGACCGAAGTACACTGCTGAGGGGAGCAGCGGGCGGCAGGAGAGGTCTGCGCGCCATGTGGGACCCTCCTCCTGTGGCCGGGGAGCAGCCGGGGATTGAACCGGTGCCGCAGAGGCCGCGGGCAGCTTCGCAACCCAGCGCTCAACCGCTGCGCCACCGGGAGGCCCTTAATAGACTTTTAAAGATCACTATGGAGCTCCTGCATGCTCAGCAGAGTGTGTTCCGGTCTATGTTAGGCCTGGGATACAAATATGAATAAGATACCTGCCTGAGGTATCTTATTCTCAGAATTCCTGAAAGAGAGGCAATAAAGGAAACATTTCCCACAGAATAAGATAAAATACAATTTAGGTAAACTGCTTGACTAAGGTATGTATCAACTACGTCACAATAGAGCAAAACAGGAGCGACAAAGTCAGAGACAATGTCTTCAAGTAAGTGGCATTTGAAATTAGATTTGAAGGATAAAATGAATTCTTATAAAGCCTTTTGAAGCAGTTAAATCTCATTAAACCTAATTCAAATCCAAAGGCCACATATCAAAGTCAATTATACAACCAGGACTAATTCAATCCAGGGTCTCAAATCAACTAAGGTTCACATTTCTGAATCCCAGCACTAAGAGACAGCAATACCAGACCCCAAAAAGATAAGAACTCTTCCACTCATCTCTCTCCCTGAAAGAATCCTCAGGATTTTGTTGCCATGAATTTGTCAGTCTGAAATGCCTCCTGCCTCTTATTTTTAGCCAAAAACATAGCCAACCACTTTAGAAGTCTCACCATTCATTGTCCTGATGCTAGGACTCCAGAGGCAGGTAGAATCTGCCTGAATTTACCAGGGATGAAGTAACATTTTATGCACCTTTTATCTTAAAGTCAATCTTCTCAAAAAGAAGGGAGAAATAGAATGCAAGAGGGGAGGAAACCCCAGAGAAAAAAGTCTGAGAGGAAAAGGGGAGAAGGAGGAAGTAGGGGAAGGAAGGAAAGGAAGAGAGAAGAAGGAAGGGGATAGGAGGAGGGGATATATGGACAAGGCACTGGATAGACAAGGAACTCATAATCCTGCTAGATATGGCACTTGCAAGGTGGACCAACTGGGGTCAAAATTCCAACCATACTTCCAAGCTCCCTAACTTTGATTTACTCATTTGAAAATACATACATACATACATAATACATACATACATACATAATAGCAGCTAATAGCTGGAGTTATGACAATTAAAAGAGATAATTCAAGTAAGATAGGAAAAACAATCAGGAACATCAAGGTGAATTTTATCTACACTAGGTTGCCTGGTATAGATAACAATCTACTTTCTTAAACTCTTTGAAATGTGGATGTATTCAATGACTGCATTTAAAACTTTTCTTTAATTCCTCCAGTCTTTTAAAGGTTTCACTTAGAATGGGATCATAGAGGCACTTGGCCTTCTAGAAGGATGACAGGGTTATATCACTTGAGACAGAGAAAGTCCAGGAAAGGGCAATGACTGACCTTAGGACTAATGCTCCCCACCTGACTCTGCAAGAGATCACCACAGCCAACAGAAACATAATGAGAGTTAAATAAACATTTCTAGTAGCCACATTAAAAGATACAAAAAGAAATAGGTGGAATTTCAATTCTATATTCATACCAATATAATAGAAATAGTATTCACATGTAGTCAATATAAAAATATTGAGATAGTTTGTTTTTTTATTAGAACTTCAAAATCTATGTGTATTGTCACTTATGTAGCATATTTCAAGTCAAAATTGCCACATTTCAAGTGCCCCAAAGTCATATGTGGTTAGTAGCTACTATGTTGGATAGCGCAAGTGTAGAATCAAAAGCTGAAAGCTAAGGACCAATTAAGTGGTAGAGTGAGTGGTCTTGAGCCTGGGGACAATATTGATTTTCTTAAGGTCATGTTAATGGTTTAATGCTGTATTTAAATCAATATGGGGGAAGGCTGATGAGTTACAAGCATTTTATTTAATGAATGCAGAGACACTATTTGAATATAGAAATAAAGTAATCAACAAGTCAAGACAATTAAGATATTTCAGTTGTAAGTGCCAAATACCTTGAATTGTTATGAAAGTTACCCTGACTTGCCATTTTTCTCAGTAGTTGCAGCATCTACTATCTGCTTCAAATTTGTTTCTTGAAATATGTTTCATTTTACCATTAAATTTTAAGTCAATCCCCCCCAATTTTCTCACTTTGAAATTAGGTTTGAAAACCTTTACAAACATATCTGACATCCCCTTTCTCTCATCTTTACTATACCTGAATCAATCCTTGACCTCTCTGAATCTGTTTCCTCAAACATAATGAAGAGATTGGATTAAACAACTATATGACTTTACAACTAATATGTAACAACCTATATGCCAGGCACTGTACATTTTGCATTATAGTAAAAAAAAAAATACTATAATATTGCAACGTTCTAGATTAGGATTCTGAGGTTTAGAGAGCAACTTGCCCAAGAACATAGAGGTCTCTACAGAATCCTAAGGGTATCAAATCTACTGGAGAAGCTTGAGAGAAACTTCCTGGAGGAATAGTGAAAACTAAATCTTGAAGGATGAGCTAGATTGAGTTAGGAGAAGATGCAGATAAGCGAGGAAGGAAGGGGCAGAAGGAAGGGGAGGGCTGGAAAGAAATGATTTGAAAGAAGTAACCCTATGGCCAAATCAAGAAGAGTGAATTTCACCCAGAAGGGAATGAGTAACCATTGCAAACCTTTAAATAGGAGAGTGATGAACTAAAGTTTGTTTTCAGAAATAAGATGCCAGGAGATTTGTTGGGGGCATTGTGGTAATCCAGTCAGAAAGTAAAGAGTCCTGAACTAATTAAGAGGAGATTATCTAAAAACATCCTTTCTGTTTTGTATTTATTCCCTCTGTCTAGGCATCAGCACCGAAGGTGGGAAAGTAGAAGAAATCACTTTTGCAAAATGATGAACATCCTTTCTTACTGAGCAGATGATTTTCTCAGAAGTACCAGAGTTCAAAGGGGAGACATATGCAGTTCTCTGAAAGTACTCTTGCTAAAAAGTTCCAGGCAGGACTCTGGTCCCATACAATAATTATTCCTGCCCAGAAACAAACCAGTTTGCAATTTTATCATCCTCTTCTCCCAAGAAAAGGTTCAAAGGAATTCAAAAAGATGTGACCAGTCAAGAAAATAGGAAGACTGTTCTTGGCTTTCTTGGTCCTACCAAGAGAATAAAAGGGATTTAATAATTACATAGACAATGGTACCATTCATTCATTCATTCATTCATTCATTCGTTTAATACCTAGTGATATTTACTGTGACCAAGGTTCTGTGCTAGGTGCTATGTTGATGGAGCAATATGAAAAAGTGGATCAGAAATAAATCTGATTCTTGAAAGGTTTATTAATTCTAAGACAATAAGACATGTACTAAACAAGTATAAATTGTATTTGAAAATCCCTAAATTAGGTGTAGATCAAATACTGTAGAATTCAAAGAAGATGGACCTACCCCAGGTACAAAGGAAGAAAAAGTTAGTGGAGAAAAACTAGAATTATCCATTTAAAGTGGATAATATTGATGTATACAATTTGGACTTACAGAGATTTTAGGAAGAGTAGGTTTTGAGCATTTTTTTCCAAACTGGAAATTGAGGACAAGTTTCTGGAATAGGTTACTGGGAGTTCGTTGTAAAAAGGGTTCTTGGTTACACTGGTAATCTACCTAGTTGTTTTCAGATTTGTTTCTATTTCTCCCTCTGCCCTGTTCTGTATTGCAAGAAGTTGTTCCTTACAAATGACATTTCTCAGTATCCCTTACCTACTACTCTGTGATTTGGTTTGGCCAGTGGAGACAAGGGTGACAGATGAGGAACCAGGGAGAGGCTAGGTCTTTCTCTCCTCCTGTACTTTAGGCAGTGTCTTCTCTAGTGGTTGCATCTTTTTGTGGCTTCAATTTGCAGATGGACAACTGCTCCTCTCTCTTTGGTCCCAGTTTCTGCTGGGCAATCCTAGCTCCTGGACTGTTGTTTATTATCTACTGCTGCCTAACATGTTACCTTGGAACTTCACAGATTAAGACAACAAACATTTTATTATCTCACAGTTCCTGAAGTTTAGTAATCTAGGAGCGATTTAGTCGAGTGATTCTGGCTCAGGTCTGGTGTCTGGGACTGCAGTCATCTTAAGTCTAGAGTAGGACTGAAGAATTCAGTTCCAAGTTCATTCACATGGCTGTTGGCAGGACACAGTTCTTAGCTGGCCACTGGCCAGAGGTTTCATTATTCTGCCAGGTGGCCTTGTACTTAGAATTGCACACAACATGGCAACTTGCTTCTCCAAGAGGGAGATAGAGATATCAAATTAAATCTGCAGTCTTAAGTAATCTCATCTCAGAAGTAACACACCATCACCAACATGGTGTTGGCACACAGACTAACTGTAACACAGTGTGTGTGTGGTGGGGGGAGTGGGGTGCTAATCAGGGATGTGACTACCAGACAAGGATAATTGAGGGCTACCTTGAACTTCTTGCCACAGTCCATCCTCTGGTTCCCAATGATTCGTATCCTTCTACATGTAAAATACACTCACTTTGTCCCAAAACCACAAAAAGTCTTATTACAACATTAGTTTTAAGTCTAGAATCTGAACATCTAAAGCAGGTCAGTATAGCTGAGGTTCTTTGGATCTAGTTCCTTAAGTCTAACTCCTCGAGTACAGTCTCTTTCTACCTGAGAGGCTAAAGAAACAATTCATCTGCTCCTTCATACATAGGTATGACATAAGTAATTGGGTAACTGCTATAGATATTATTGTTCAAAAAGAGGGAAAATGCCGGTATAAGGAATGATACGAGTCCATTGTAATTCTGAAATCGAGCTGAGAAAATGCTGAGAAAGTTCCCTGGAAAGTCTCAAGGCCTCGAAATTATTCTCCCTTGCTCTCAGCTCCACATTCTGGACTCTAGGTTGGGGCTTCTGATTCATCTTCTTTTTCATGAAAGATGGCTCATGTATACCACTGAGGAGTTTTCTCAACCAGCTTCTTGCCAGTAAACCTTTGAGAGTCCAAAGACTTCTGTCTCTATTCCTTTTGCTCTGAAGTGGCAATGTTTCTGCATACACACTTCTTCAGCAAATTTTATGAGCCTTCTGTGAATCTTGTTAGGTTCCACTCCAATCGATGAAAGCCATACTTACAAATCTTTTTCTGATAATCTCTTCTCTACCTTGAGCTTCTGGTGAGATGGCTAAGGGACAATGCTGTTAAGCTTCCTAAATGTTGTATCCTTTAATTGAGAGACAATGTGACTCATACTTTTAATCTCTTTGGAGAACCTTCTGTCTGACCAAATGGTACTCTGATGTACAATCTTAAATCTTTCTGAGAATTTTAACAATAGATTTTACACCCTTGACTTCATCTTTGGATTGTTATACTGGCAGTGCCCTGTATTTGATCTTTATTTGGAAGCTGTATTTTAATTTTAGCATTATTTGCATTTTGGAGAGGCTGAGAAATTTTCAAAACCAGCAAATTTTATCTCCTTTTTGCTTAACAGTTTTTCCTTTAATTTACCTCTTCCTCATATTTTATTATAAGCATCAAGAAGAAACATTTTCTTAGAAATCTCTCTTGCTAGATCATCCAGTTCATTAGACACATTTTCTACCTTTTAGTAACTGCTGGCGACAGTGTTTCTGAACTTTCTGCCTCTACAAAATAAGGATATAATAAGGATTTCCTTTCCTTCAGTTTTCAATAACATTATTTCACATTCTTGAAACCATTCACCTACAGCCATATAAGGTAATTCTAGACATAAATAATACTCTCCCCAAAGCCTGCAACCTGGTTTCTAAGTCACTTTTGTTTTAGGATTTTATTACAGCAGAATCCAGATTCCAGGTAGCAATATCTATGTTAATTGTCTATGTCTGTATAACAAATTAATCTGAAACTCAGCAGTTTAAAACAATAAATATTTATTATCTCTCAGTTTACAAGGATGAGCAATCTGGGACCTGGCTTAGTTAGGTGATTCTGGCTCAGAGTTTCTCATGAAATTGTAGTTAAGCTGACAGAGAGGACTGCAGTAATCTCAAGGCTTACCTGGGGCTGAAGAATCTGCCAAAATATTGGTTAACTCATCTGGGCAAGATCACCTCCTCCCTTAGTCCCTGTAGCCCTAGGGGCATTATCTCCTTTATATTGCTTATCTCTAAGTTGTCCTACCATTCTTATTTACTCTTTGACATCCTCCAAAACTTTTAAATTAATTTCTCATATTAAATTCCCTGTACTCACGTAAGTGATAGTGTTTTTTTCCCCCCGAGTCCTGACACATAATGGTCAACTAAGTCTTGTTGAGTTGAACAAAGTTTTGTTTGAGTTGAATAGATTTCTTTCCTACAGGGCTTCTTAATATGGTGGTATGCAACGTAAATCTCTTAGAGGAATCTACAACATACAGCATTTCCCAAATTCTTTTGATCACAGACTCTATTTTTTGTCTTGTTTTGTTTTCCATGCACCTAATAGCTAGAAGGCAAAAGGCATGAACTAGAACATAGATCAATTTGACTAAAATAATGAGTATAAGAAGGAAAGAAGTAGAAAATATGGTAAAAAGAAGGTAGACACTGAATCACAAAAGGTAAGGTGTTTGAACTTGATCCTATAAACTTTGGGAAGTCACTGAAGGCTGTTTCTTGCTAGGTGAAAGTCTGATTTGTTGAGCGCAACTGTTTAAGACAGCAGTGCACTTAAGGGCCTCCCTGGTGGCGCAGGCGGTTGAGTGCAGCGCTGTGAAGCTGTCCGCAGCCCCTGTAGGGCAGGTTCCATCCTGGCCGGCCACGGAGGTACCCACATGGTGCTGCAGACCTCTCCTGTCTGGCCTGCTGCTCTCCTCAGTGCCACAGACCAGCACAGCAACCACCCTGCGCGCTTCTCTCAACCCTGAGATGGCCTCATCGTCTACTGCTGTGCTGGTCTGCGGCACCTCAGCAGTGTATTTCAGTCAGTCTGCCTGTTCTGTTTCCCGCTCTGTCTCTGGTGAATCCCCTCACCCTCCCGCACATCTGGCATGTACCCCAGTTCTTGTATGCATGAATAAATAAATCTTTTTTTAAAAAAAGTAATGCACTTAATTTTTTAATATGCAAAATTACTTAGTAGAATTAGAAAAATAGAGAAAAGAGAATTACATTGTATACTGCCTTTATATTTGGTTCAATAGGGTTGAAGACCATTGGTCCAAGCTTTATGTGCCCCATGTTGTTTAGTTTTATGTTTTCAAAATGGTAGAAGAATCTAGGAAGGGGGAGGGAAGGAGGCCATGGGTGGGGGGGGGGAATGCTTCAACATACTACCCCTAGAATGCAGCATTGTCAGAATTTAAAAGATGGAAGGACAAAAATTTTGGCATTATTTTTTTATTGCAGTAACATTGGTCTGCACCTCTGTATATGATTTGGAGGTATAGGTTCACACATTCTCAGGTGTATGTTGTAACACTACACCTACCACCAAAATACCTGTAATCCAAAGAATTCTTTTGAAAACAATTGGTAATAATAAAAGAAGATGGAAGTATTATCTCTGAAGAAAAATGAGCTAGAAGTTAGAAGAATAGACATCCTTTCTGAATAGCAATACTTAATTGGTAATATGTACATAATTTACCTATTTCTGCAAATCAATTACCCACAAAAACTAGCCTGGAGTTCCTTATGAAGTTGTTAGATAGTGACTATGACTGCAATTATCTGAAAGCTTGCTTGACTTAGGCAACCAATCTACTTGCAAGGTGGCTCACTCAGAGAGATGGCAAGTTGGTGCCAGTTACCGGCAAGAGACATCAGTTTCTCTTCACATGGATCTATCTTCAGGTACTTACATCCATGGTGGCTGGCTTTCCCCAGAGCAAGGGATTTATGGCAAAAAGTGGCAAAGTCTTGGGCCTCCCCGGTGACCCAGCCATTGAGCGCTGGGTTGCGAAGCTGCCAGCAGCCTCTGCAGCGCCGGTTCGATCCCCGGGGCCACCAGCGAGGGTCCCACAGGCGCGACAGAACTCTCCTGCCATGCCCATTGCTCCCTACAACAGTGTGTTTTGTCAGTCTGCCTGTTCTGCTCCCCACTCTGGCTCTGGTGGATTCTCTCACCCTCCCGCGCTTCTGACTGTACCCAGTGCTTGTGTAAATAAATAAATAAATCTTTTTGAAAATCAAAATCAACAAAAAACTATGAACCAGAGACACTTTTTGGGGGGTGAGGGGTGGGAGGGGAAGGATTGGGGTCAGAATGGGGCATTTGCAATTGTATGGGGGAATATAAAAATAAAATTTATTATTTAATAAATAAATAAATAAATAAATAAATAAATAAATAAATAAATCTTTAAAAAAAATCTTAAAAAAAAAAAGTTGCAGTCTTTTATTATCTAGTTTCTCGGATGTCTTGCACTGTCACTTCTGCAGTAATCTACTTGGCACACAAATTAGTCTTCATTCAATGGAGGCGTGGAATATCAAGATATAAGGATCTTCCTCATATGATCCTCCTAATGAGGATCATTCTAGTTTACATTGGAGGCTAGCTGCCACATCATATTATAAATCTTTTTAGATCTCTTTGTTAGGATACTTTCCCTCAACAAAATTACTTTCAAAATAGATACATCTTGGGTAACCAAATCAAGTATGCCATTCTGAAAACATCATATTATATGTTCAGACTTTAAAGAATTTCAGTGTAAGTTCAGCCAATCTTTCTGATTTCTTTTTAAAAATATATGGGATTTCGGGCCTCCCCGGTGGCGCAGCGGTTGAGCGCTGGGTTGCGAAGCTGCCCGCGGCCTCTGCGGGCCGGTTCGATCCCCGGCTGCTCCCCGGCACCGGAGGAGGGTCCCACATGGCGCGCAGACCTCTCCTGCCGCCCACTGCTCCCCTCAGCAGTGTACTTCGGTCCTTCTGCCTGTTCTGCTCTCCACTCTGGCTCTGGTGAATTCTCTCACTCTCCCGTGCTTCTGACTGTATCCAGTGCTTGTATGCATATATGTATAAATCAATCAATAAATAAATAAATCTTTAAATATATATATATATGGGATTTCCCATTGCAAAAATTAAGCAAGTCAGAACTCTCTCAAGAATAAATATTGAGGGCCTCCCGGGTGGCGCATTGGTTGAGCGCTGGGTTGCGAAGCTGCCCGTAGCCTCTGCAGCACCAAGCGCCGGTTCGATCCCCGGGACCGTACCCAGCGTCTGTATACATAAATAAATAAATAAATAAATAAATAAATCTTAAAAAAAAAAGAATAAATATTGATCCAAAGGCTGAAAATACAGCATTGAAGCACTGAGCATTCCTCTGCTTATCACAAACAAATTCATCTTTTTTTCTGAGCCAGTTGTGTATAATACTCAACATGCAATTTTTTAAGACTTCTTTAAAAAAAAACATTTAAAACTATAAGAAATCTGTAACCTTTTTCTTTAAAAAGCCCAAGCTGCATTCATTCAAAACCTTTAGTTACTAAAAGCATATGGCCAGAACAATGTTAGATTTTAATTAATAGAAGGACTTACAGTCTTATCTCATGAACAATCTGTTTATATAAATCCTCTCTATGACACTATCTCAGTGATTTGCCAAACAGAGCTAGTGTAGTATATGAAAAGTACAAACTCTGGAGTTAAAGAGTTATATCCTGACTCTGCTGGCTGTGTGACCTTGGGCAAATTGCCTAACTTCTGTTTACTAATCTGTAAAATGGGGGTGGTAACACCAAACTGCCGTTTGAACTACAACATGAACTACAATTTTTAAGTCTGCTTTTTCTTATAATAATTACTTTCAAGAAAAATGAGATACTACAATACCACAAAAATATCATTACATCACTGTTCTTAGTTTAATTTTCCCAAGAGTTTGGGAAATAAAATGCCATAAATCTTGAGACATTTTGGAAAATATAGAATGGACTTCAGAGGTTTTACCTTTGTAAGACCTTTTACCTCTATTTTCCAGATGAAAGTGGGAAAAGGATAATACTTTCCAATTTTTTTCTATATTCAAATGCAGAATAGTCATGTTAAAAGGAATGACTTACAAAGAATAATCAGGAATCTAAATATGTTCATAGTTGGCATCAGTAGTAAATGGATTTGAAAGTAGTTTTAAGGCAAAACTATTTCTTATTTTGTATATACTTATACCTTAACTTATAATACTATACATACTAAAATACTATTTATAACCTAAAATACTTGGTGAACACACAAAAAATGAGCAGGTTCAATTTTAGAAAAGGACATTAACAGTAGACCAGATCAATAAGCTATGAGTTTTTGGCATACTTTAAAAAGCAGTTGCAAATATTTTTATTATTTTAATATTAAAACAGTTAAGACAAAGTACAAACACTAGTGTTTGCTTGTTTTCCTTGTACAACTAAAAATGATAGCTCATAAAGGATCGAAGACTGTATAGATATGATGGAATGCCATGTAGCTACCAAGGAATGTGACTTACGTCCATACATGGAAAAGCAACGTAAACAGAAAAGAAACCACAAAATAGCACATATAGTCTCACTAAACTATGTAAAAACAAAAGTACATATAACCAGTGCAATGGAAAGGACACTAGGACCAAGCACTGAGTTCTAGTAAGTGCAAAGCCTTTACTTGGCTGAGTATTGATAGCTGAACCACTGCTCTGCTTGCTCTTAGTTTCCTCATCCATGAAATGAAGACAACCATTCTCAGTGCTAAATTTTAGTGATTACATACGCCAAAGATTTGTGTCTATTACCTTCTTTCTAGTTGTTTAGATTAATAATAATATTAAAATGACACATATCTCTAGCAAGCAGTAGGGCAGGAATGATATTAACCAATAAGTAAGATTCAGTGATGGATAAATGTACTATTGTCTTTAAACTTTGCTAAAAATGATAAGGCCAATAAAAAGTCACTGAAGGTATTGGAATAGAAAAGTGACACAATAAAAGTATCATTTTACAATAGGACCCACTGTGTGCTATACCTAAAAACAGGAGAGAATGAAGCCAGAGTGACTGTTAAAGGATGATTGACAATAAATTAGTCATGAGGTAGTGAGGGTTTGAACTTGGGTGGGGGCAGTCATTTATTTATTTATTTACTTCTTTGGCATTTATAGATCCTCACCATGATAAGTGTACAGGAAATAAAGATACTGTGCCTGTACAATCATTCCTACCCCTTTCCCAATTTAATTTTCTTCATAGAATTTATCATTACCTGTTTATTTTTACTTTATTTTATTGGCTGTCTTACCCTCCAGAATATAATTTCTTTTTTTTTAAGATTTATTTATTTAGGCGTACAAGAACTGGGGTACAGGCCAGAGATGTGGGGGGTGAGAGGATTCACCAGAGACAGAGTGGGGAACAGAATAGGCAGATCGACTGAAATACATTGCTGAGGGGAGCAGCGGGCAAGTCAGGAGAGGTCTGCTGCACCATGTGGGTCACCTGCCTGGCCAGGAATCAAACTTGTGCTGCAGAGGCTGTGGATAGCTTCACAGTGCTGTATCTTAACCCCTTGCGCCACCAGGGAGGCCCCCAGAATATAATTTCATGAGGACAAACATTACCAGGTATATAAATTTTTTTTTTTTTTTTTTTTTTTTATAGAGGCATGCTTTATTTATTTGTTTGCTGGTTTGTTTGTTTGTTTTTTTTTTTGTTTATACATGCACTGGGTACAGTCAGAAGCGCGGGAGGGTGAGAGAATTCACCAGAGCCAGAGCGGGGAGCAGAGCAGGCAGAAGGACCGAAGTACACTGCTGAGGGGAGCAGCGGGCGGCAGGAGAGGTCTGCGCGCCATGTGGGACCCTCCTCTGGTGGCCGGGGAGCAGCCGGGGATCGAACCGGCGCCGCAGAGGCCGCGGGCAGCTTCGCAACCCAGCGCTCAACCGCTGCGCCACCGGGGAGGCCCAGGTATATAAATTCTTGATAAATACTTGCTGAATGAAAGAATAAGTGAAATTTACATGGAATTTATATACAAAATCAAACATCTTTTCTGATACTTGTCTATGAATTTGTAGCTTTAGGCTAATTTAGCACCAAAAGCCCTTACAGATTGTCCTACTGTCTTTTTTTTTTTTTTTTTTAACATTTATTTATTTATTTATACAAGCACTGGGTACAGTCAGAAGCGCAGGAGGGTGAGAGAATTCACCAGAGCCAGAGCAGGGAGCAGAAGAGGCAGAATGACAAAGTACACTGCTGAGGGAAGCAGCAGGCAGTAGAAGAGGTCTACGCACCATGTGGGACCCTCGCCCAGCGGCTGGGGATCGAACTGGCCTGCAGAGGCTGCGGGCAGCTTTCCAGCCCAGGGCTCAACCGCTGAGCCACCAGGGAGGCCCTGTCCTACTGTCTTTATGATAAAATAAACTTCAGAAATTATTCCTATGATTGCTCTCCTTTTTCGCCTGCTACTAAAGTATTTCCCCATAAATTTTGCTCCCCTTCTGTACAGAAATTCTTCCTTCTCTGATACAAAAGAAACAAGAGAGATGATTATCTGTGCTTTACTCACAGCTCTTCTTTTCACCAGGAACTACCAACACGTAGCTATTTGTTTATAATTTAAGATAATGATTAAATGCACTCATTAACTTTTCCCTTACACTTTCAATTCACAAACAAGGTTAAAGGTAATGATACCAAGCACCTTCTCTCTCCAAGCTGGTGTGAGATAGGACAGATGTGAGGGTTTACATCAGAGTGGAGAATTCGCAAGATTAACAATTAGCAGCAGTCTCTACCCCAGTCTCTCTGTGGTTTTTACAACTCCCTGCAGTCTTCAGCTTTAGAAGCTCACCTCAGCCACGGAGGTCTAACACACCTCTCTCTGCGCAACATTTGAACCTGCCTCCCTTAAAAATAATAACATTTCACATTTGTAGAGCACTTAAAAGTTTACAAAATGCTTTATACTTCCATGATCTTACTAGACTATTATTTAATCTTTGTTCTCAGATTGCTACTTTTTCCCCTAGAAACTCTAAGGGGGAAAATAGAGTAGCAGATGCAGTTTTACATACAATGTGAAAAAGGAAGTTTTACATACAGTGACTTGTAAACTAATTAAATGCTACCACTCTTATCATGGTGTTACCAAAGCTGTTTTGATCATTTTAGGTTTTTCTTCTGGACAGAGGTTATATATTAGCCTCTAAGGGGTGTTTTTATTTTTCCTTTGTCCTCTGCTGTATGAATCATGCACAATGAGTTACGTTGGAAGACACATACTACTCCAAAGGATGTGTAGGTCCCACTTGTCTGTCAGTCAGCTTGGTACCTGGCTATGCTTCCTTGCAACCAACCGGAAACTGGCAACTTCTCATCTCATTCTCCCTTCTTCAGCTAATCTCTCTGTTCAGCTCTATCACCTTTTAGGGGCCTGTTGCTGATTAAGAAAGAAATGATTCTTCCTTTTGTTCTAATATCTCTTCTCCAGATTTTTTTTTCCTATGCAACAATTTCAGACTATTTCTATTTTTTCTTGTTTCAGTTGTTGTTTTTCTGATACTTCCTGCAACTATACTTGTTGATTCTCTTTCATCTTGTACGTGGGTAGCTGATGACCCATTCTGTCCCCATTATCTCTGGTTAACAATTCTACCCACTTTCTTTTTTTTTTTTAGATTTTATTTATTTATGCACACAAGAACTAGGGTACAGGCCAGAGGGGTGTGGGGGGGTGAGAGGATTCACCAGAGACAGAATGGGGAGCAGGACAGGAAGATTGACTGAAATACACTACTGAGGGGAGCAGTGGGCGAGTCAGGAGAGATCTGCTGCGCCATGTGGGTCACTTCCCTGGCCGGGGATCAAACTTGTGCTGCAGTGGCTGCAGATAGCTTCATAGGGCTGTGTCTTAACCCCTTGCACCACCAGGGAGGCCCCATGTACCCACTCTCTTGGGTACTAATCACTCAGGGGCTCTGGGGGAGATGTGACTTCTCAAAGTCATCTCATAACATTTTTACCAAGGTCAGAACAATACCTTAGGGATCCTGGAAATAATAAAATAATAACCATTACCATTATTGAGTACTTCCTGGTGTGTTGTACAAGATAACTTACATAAATGATTTCACTTAGTCCTCCACTGAACCCTATGAGGTCAAATTTGGGCAGGTCAGTCAATGGAGATTTTATCGCATGACTGTATATTAAACCACATACAGAAGATAGTGATTGGCTATGTTGGGATATACAACTAACACTATATACTAAGACCCCAAAGCCCCCAGATAATGCTTTATGGAGACTGTGTCACAAGTAGAAAAAAACTACTTAATAGGTTTTCTCTTAGGGGAGAAAGGTAAATCCTTGTATACATTTACTGAATTTAGAGAGTATAAATTAAGAATTGATATTAATAGTTCTAATGGAAGTCAGTTACATTGATAATCTCCAATCAACCAGACCTTCTGGCATTTACCCCCTTATGGAATCTCTCCTGTTGAATCAGGACAAGGCCTATAGCTTGTTTTAAGGAATAGAAGATGACAGAAGTGACTATAACTGTTTCAGACCTAAGAATGTTTAGCAGCTTCCATTTTTATGTTTTTAGGACCCCTGAGTTGCCATTTGATAAGCCCACATGGAGAAGGAGATGCCTGGATCCACAGAGAGGTTTTGCCTTACCGGTATCTGACCTCACAGACATCCCTAACAAGGTTTCAGACACATGAGTGAAGTCACCCTGGGGATTTAGCCTTTACTGCCATCTGACCACAGCCATAAAAGAGACCTAAATGAGACCAGCAGAACCAACCAGTCGACCCATACAATTATGAAGAGAAAAAAAAGATCGCTCTTTTAAACCACTAAATTTTGGAGTAGTTTTTAAGCAGTAACAGATAACCAAAGCATGACTACTATCAATAATTTAAAGGTTATGGTTGGTTTGGAGTCCAATTAAATAATATTAGGTCAAGAGACTAGAATTCCACCTTAGACCACAGTCAATACCACCACCACCACTCCTTCCAAGGCCAGAGGGAGAAAGATACAGAGGAGAAAGTGGCAAAACAAAAACACTTAAATTTTAACCAGGTTTGCACTCTCTGTTAAGGTGGTCTGGGTCACACGCCTAAAACTAGAGGTAAAGGAAAAAGTAGACCTTTTCTAAGGCTAAAATGAAAAAAATTTAATCACCAGGTCAGCCAGGACCCTGCCTAATCAAAATGGACTCAGGCTGAACCAAGCTGCACACACATCATATGTTTGATTGCTGCAGAAAATGGTCTAATCAATGCTTCAGAAATAATCGACCAGCCACTCCTCTCCTGGAGAGTAGAGGGAACTGGAAGGATGATAAGGAAGAAAGTGTGGAAGTGTCCCCTTCCCTAGACCTTTACAAATTATCTCATTTGATCCTCAGAGTAACCCTGAAAGATAGATTTCGTTCCTTTTTTTTTTTGCCATATCACCCATGGTAAAATTAAATATTAGAGAGGTTGAGTAATTGTTTCAGGTCACACAGTATTAGCAATTATAAGGGTGGATTAGGGAAGGTCAATGTGGAGAGCTGATTTTTGAGTATGGCAAACTCTGAAGTCACATTGTCATCTCAGTGGTTTTTTTTTGTTGTTCAAGTGAAAAAACAAAGTCAAATGAAAGTGCTGTACCGTTAGAGGCACCCAAGGTAGCAGGGCTCAAAGTCACCCTTTTTTGCGGCTCGATTATGGAACAGGTGGGAGGAAGGTTTCAGCAGAGAACAGGCTGCACGCCAGTTGTGGTTGGTGATATGAGTCAGTGAATAGCCACTCAGAAATGCATGTGAGATCTTCCTCCCCGTTGTCCCCCCATACATCTTTGACAGATACAGAAGAGATCTGAGGTCCCAGTGATCTCTTTATGTGGTTGCTTCTACCCATATTATCTGATTGTACTGACAAACTACAGCAGCCTGGAAATGTGTATTGCACAAACATTATATCTCTGACAGAAAACTCTGTATTTGTTCCACCCTCGTATTCTCCATTCAAGTTCCCAGAAGTTTGCAATTATCCTCAAAAGACGTTTCCAGACAAGGCTTACTCAGCTTTGGCTTTCAGTAGGTTGAGATTATTTTGTTTTGTTTTGTTTTTTTCATTTTTTTTTAAGCTGGCTGACATTCTCAGTCTACCTGAGTCAGATCATTCCACTAAAGGTCAGTCATGACCCTCACACCTGTTCCCATTCACCTGCTTGTTCTTTCTCCGCTCATTCTGGATTCCTGCATTAATATGTTATTTGCATCTCCCTCTCCTTTTGAGCCAACCCCCTCTCCTTATTCTCACTGGACTCTACTTTCTTCTTCAGGTCACTTAGCCTTGACCTCTTGCCCAATTTTCATTTGTACTAATTCCTCTGGCTTGGTCTATATTGACTTAGCTCAGACCCTTCATGTTAAACTCCAGAATTCCACCAGCCAATCTGGGTAGCATTTATTGTCCAAGTCCTGTGCCTTGGGAAAGAAAACTATCTCACAAAAACAATTACATAGGAGAAGGAAGAGTTGTTTTTAACCAGCACTTGCTGGTACTGCCAGCCAAATTTCTACCTGCCCGCCTCTGTACCCCTCTCCTTCTGGTTCCAAGAAACTTAGGAAGGATTTAAAAGATCTCCTTGGTTACAACAACTTTGGAAAAAATGTTTGGCAGTATCTACTAAAACTGAACATATGCATATACCTTTACATAACAATTCTACTCCTAGATACAGACCCAAGAAAAATGCATGCATGTATTCACCAAAAGGCAAGTATAAGATTGTTCATAGCAGGATTATTCATAATAACTAAAAATTGGAAACAATCCAAATGTCCAAAGGCAGTAAAATATACAAATAGTACTGTTTGGAAAATTGTCTCCACTCCTTGGTTCCTAGGTGGAATGGAAGGAATATGAGTATGGGTCTATCTCTAAAAAGGATTCAGGGGTGTTCTTGGATGATTTAACCATGTTGAATGAGCTTCAGTCTTCAGAGCTTAGAGCCACAATACATCTTAAGGACACTATCACAGCCTGAAGCTGGAATAGAGGACCAAGGATATTATCTCAGTGAATTACATATCCCAGAGACAAGGCAGAACAACAGAGCCTAGGTATAGGACAACAGGATGGAAATGGAGACAATCAGGACAGAGCAAGTACTTTGGGCAGAAAACAAAACAACTAGAACACACTAAGACCTTTACTGCTTGATGGATTGACAAAGAACTATGAAAGGGCTGACCTATTCAAGACAAAAATTCTATACTCTTTCATCTATCTTACCTAGCCTCCTTTCTGGGCTCTTTAGTTTGGCCACATACCTCAGTCACATCCTACCTCTAGATTCTCCTAGTTTCTTGAATTTTGTTTCCTTGAATAGTTCTCAGTTCTGCTGGCTTCCATGATTTGGGCATCGCCCACGGTCGTGGGGAGAAATTCCATACTTCAGTCAACAACTTCCTACCCCAACCCTGACTCTCTCAACCCTTCACAGGTCAACCATACCCCTCTCCTTTGGTCGCCATTGCCCCACCAGGGTGGGGATCCTGGATAGAAAGAATAAAAGCAGTTGGAATAAACCAAGTCTATTGCCTCAGGAATCAAGATAACATCTTTGCTGATGGAGCCATCATATACCTTTTCTGAAACTCTACCTTTCTTCCAGTCTACTTCCTGTCGGATTGTGCTAGTACTTAGCAAAACCATTCAAGTTGGCATGGGAGTCTTATAAAAAGGTCCACTAGAGCCTATCTTCCATGTTGGGAATTCCTCCAGGCTATAGTTCTTTCTGTCTCTTCTGCTTTTATTTATACATTGGCTTCCCTTGTTTTCCACCCATATTGGTTCTTTACCTTAACATGACCCTAAGGCAGTGATACTAATAGGAACTCCATCCTGTTCCCTCTAAAATGTACCGACTTGGGGCCTCCCTGGTGGCGCAAAAGGTTAAGCACTGCACTATGAAGCAGACCCGCAGCCTCTGCAGCACGAGTTCAATCCCCAGCCAGCCAGGGAGCAACCCACATGGCGCAGCAGACCTCTCCTGCCTCGCCCGTGGCTCCCCTCAGCAGTGTGTGTATTTCAATCTGCCTGTTCTGCTCCCAGCTCTGTCTCTGGTGAATCCTCTCACCCCCCTCATCTCTGGCCTGTACCCCAGCTCCTGTAAGCATAAATAAATAAATCTTTTAAAAAATAAATAAATAAAGTGTACCGACTTGGCTACTTTTGTCCCATGAGCAAAGAGTAATCAAAATTCACCTTGTTTCTGTGGTATTTCTTACTCTTTACCTAGCTATTTGATTTTTCTCTTTCCTAAAATGTAGCAAATTAAAATCTGAACCAACAACAGCAATAAAGAGTAGTGGAAGTCGGGTCTCCCTGGTGGCACAGGCAGTTGAGCGCCCCATTGTGAAGCTGTCCGCAGCCTCTGCAGCGTGGGTTCAATCCCTGCTGGCCAACAATAATCCCACATGGCAAAGCAGATCTCTCCTGTCTCGCCTGCTGCTCCCCTCAGCAGTGTATTTCCTCAGTCTGCCTGTTCCCTGCCCTGAATCTGGTGAATCCTCTCACCGTCCCCCACATCTGGCCTGCACCCTGGTTCTTGTATAAAAATGAATAAAATCTTAAAAAAAAAAAAAGACTAGTGGAAGTCTGCATTTTGGAAAATGATCCAATGGAGTTGAATTCCTGAATCTATCACCAATTAGGTGGGAGACTTTGGACAAGTCACTTGACCTTTTAAGCTTCAGTTTCCTTATTTGTAAATACTAATATTAGAGAGTTGTTGAGAAGATTAAGTAATATTATATGAAAATGACATCTGACTCACATGAACTATGTATGAAAAACTCTGGTTGTTATTGTTGGAAACTTTGTTTTATGAACAGTCATTATGTAACAGGGTGGTCCCAGGAAAGGGGGAGGTTCCCTGCCCCACCCAAGGGAGGGTGGAGCTGAGCAGGAAGAGGAGAAGCTGCAGAAGAGACTGAGGAAGGAAGCAGGATGGAGCCAGGAGACCTGGAGGAGGCACATGGAGCCTAGAGACACGTGAAGAAACTGCGCTTGTCTTTTGGTCGTGGACTGGGTGACACAGATGTGGGTGAGACCCGTGGGGAGGTGACAATGGCAGCTTTTATCTTGATGTTGATTTTGCTCTTTTCCTTCCGGGTTTGTCCGGTTGTTTGTGACCCTTTTCTATGGGTCCCCACTGGAAGATGCTTTAGACTTGTGGCAGGCTTTGGGGCCTTGTTCTGGGCCAATCCCATATGGATGGACTTTTACCCACGAGGGGACGGGTAACTTTGGGTGCTTCATTTAGAAACTAGACTCTTTGCCTTACCTGTATTGTTTCCTAGTTTTATTAAAGTTCCTTCCCATTAAAGTCTTATATGTTTTGTGCTGATGCGGCGGATGGCAGAACCCATTTAGAATAGGCAGGTTTGCGGGGTTTGGGCTGACCCTCTCCCTGTCCTATAACAATTATCCTTCCCATTTATTGCATGGCATCAAGGAATCCAGCTGATCTGAAAAAGAAAATGCATTTGCTGAGAAGTACACAAATAAATCCCTTTCTATGACTGTCCACCAACAGGAGCATAAACAATAAGTTCTGAAAAGAAGAATATTCTGAGGTGCAAAAGAACTCAATTCAAAAACATAAATTAAGCACCAAAATCACATAAGGCATTAAAAAGCACAAATACTTAAAAAAATTGATAGTCAAGATAAAAGTCATGGCCCTAGAATATTGCTGATCAAATGGCTTTTGATTGCAGAAGAGCCCAAAGGAAGTTGGTTCCAAAGTAGTACACCTACTATATAGAATTCTAGAGAGAAACAGTATTCATGTTGAATGCAGGAATAAGCTAAGAGAACAAGGCCACAACAAGAAATGCAAGGGTTTGGGCAGCAATAAGACAAGTGCCAGTTAATCAACAGAAATCGAGAGTGAGTAAATAAATATCAGAGGGCAGAACAAGATAGGATGACCAAAGTGCATGCAAATAATCTGCAGGGAGGAGAGCTGTTGATCAGTTAAACAGTTGGCCTCACAGAGGGTCACAGAAAATATAGAAGAGACAGAGGGAGTTGGAAGGAGACCAGAGAGTGCCCAGACCCAGTAGAGGACTTTCAATACAAAAACAAAGGATTCTCTGAGCCGCAACAGTCATTATAGTTCTCTCACACTAGTGAAAATATATCTTTGGTGAGCCTGGTCTGGAATTCTGAGGTCATAGTCATTGGATGGATAGCAGTGGGGGTGAGACTTGACAGGGTTTTCTGGAAGTATTTCAACTGTGTCTTCACTCACTTCTTGAATGTAGGTTTATCCGAGTGTCATTGAAGGAAAGAAAGGAGTTGAGTAGGGCAGGACTCTTATCAGTAAATCCCCATGGGCAGTTCTCAGGTTCTCAGCTTTCCGGATTAATAAAATGGCAGCATCACCTAGGTCTCTTCCTAAGAAAAATACGTAGTATATCCAAGAGTCTTCCTAGTTATACACCACAGTGGGAGAATAGAGGAAACAGTGGGTCCTGGGAGCATTTTGCCTTTAGATGTGCAGTACCAAATATATCTTTGATGACTGAAGTAAAACATAAAATCCCTGAATCTTTTGTCTGGTGGTGCATCAATTTTTATATAGATGAACTAAGTTCCACAGAAAATTTGGGAAACCATGTGACATAGAGGAAAGGGCATGGGTTTTAGTGTCTGACAAATATAGTTTGAATTCCAACTTCACCGCTTACCATATACCTGACTTTACACAAATTAACCACTCTGACAACTATTATGAAGGTTAAGTGAGATAAATATCTCACTATGTCTGACACATTGAAGCTAATGACACTCAATACTTGGTAATTCTCTTTCCTTTCTGCTGATCTCCAATGGAAAAGAACTATACCTTATTTCTTATTATGAGGTTTTCTTCATCTGGTAACCAATTTGGATGTTTTAGACATGCTTGACTACTATCTTGATTCTATATATTCTTACAGGAACTTAAAAAGATCTGTCACTACACTTTGTAAATACATAGTAATTTCTCCCCCCAAATTTCTATGTTCTAATCCCTGTAACCTGTGAATGTTACTTTGTAAAAGAGATTTTGCAGATGTGATTAAGCTTTCCAGAACTTGAAAAAGATTATCCTGTATTATGCAAGTAGACCCCACCTAAACATGTGAGTCCTTAAAAGCAGAGAAGCTTTACTACCAGCTGAAGTCAGTCAGAGAAAGATGTGACTGTGAAGAAAGATAAGAGAGATGCAATATGAAAAAAGACTCAGCTCACCGCTGTGACTTTAAAAATGGGAGAAGGGAATCAGAAGTCAAGGGCTGTTGACATTCTGTAGAAGCTGGAAAAGTTTAGGAAATACATTCTTCTCTAGAATTCTGGAAGGGAATGAAGCCCTGCAGATAGCTTTATTTTAGCCTGGTGAGGCCCATGCTGAAGCTTTAACTTATAAACCTGCAAGGTAATAAATTTCAGTCACTATATGTGCAGCAATTTGTTACAGCAGCAATAAAAAACCACAAATACCAACACCAAAAAGGGCCAGGACCATGAGTGTAACTGACAATATGACTGTCCAAAAAACCAATTGATGAATCAAAACAAGGAAGAAATGATCATTTATGGTGACCCGATGATGAGGATCTTCACAAATCCTCATAAATAACACTCTAAAATAATATATTTCCTTTCTAGTTTTCAATTTTAAATGTAGACGTGGTCAAGAAAATCTGGTTGCTCTTGATCAAGAATGAAAGATTTTCTTATTAAAATGCAGGGTAATAAAACAAGGTCTGTGTGGTGGGAGTGTTAGGGGGAAAGGATGTCCTGAGCTAATTCTAAGCAGGCTTTGTGGACTCCACCCCCACTCTAGATCAAAGTCATCAAGACATTGGGAAAGACGAATCCTGTCACCACCAAAGGGAAGGTGGTTGGGACCTGAGGGTGGAGTTAAGTAGCCAGGTTTGATAAAAAACCAAACACATGGGCCTTGGGGGGCTCGCTCTCTCGCTCTTTTGCTTGCTTCCTGGCTTCACAGCTCCTGGCTTGCGGCCAGCTCTCAGAGTGCCATTTGGGATTCTAGATCGGTGGATGGGTAGGACGCAATTAAAATTTTGACTCCCACTATTTTTCCTGAGTTGTACATTTCCTCATTTGCCCTTCCCTTGTAAATAAACCTTTTATTAACCTTTCGTGTGTGCCTGCAGTAGAGTATTGATAAGTCCTTTTAAGCGCGTGGGTGAGGACCCACAGTTAGGCAACCGTTTTGTATTGGGGCTGCCCTGTAACAGGAGTACTAGATTGACCCTTGATGTTGGCAAAGATTCCTATGCTGTTTCTCCACTCAAAAGCCAAGCATGTCAGGAGATCCCCAAATGGACCAACCACCAGTCTATTCACAGAAAGGAATAATGTATTTCATGGGAAAAATAATTGGATTCTTTGTCCTCAGGTTCCCTAAGGCTGAGAGTCCCAAGAAGTGGCAATTCACTCGAGTTATCTTTAGTAATAAATGGTTTATTGTAAAGATAAATGCTTATGGAAACGTAAGGAAGAACGAGCAATCAGGGTCAGGAAGAACAGGAATAGGAGGGTGGCAGTGGATTCAAGATAGTTCCAATACCTCAGTCACAGAATTCTGCAGATCTTTACTCTTAAGTGACTAAGCTACTCCCTATGTATCTGCCACATTCTCCATTCACTATTGAAAATTATCATGTATTCTCTGTGTCTCTTCTGAATTATAGGTTCTTCTTACTCATTACTTGACTTACTCATAACTTCAGTTAGTTAGTTTTGACTCATTCAAGTCCCTCCTGACTTTCCTAACTTCTCTTGACCCCACAGCTTTTCAGCTTAATCATGCATTTAAGCATTCACTTGAAAAATACCTACTGACTACCTATTAGGTGTCCTCATGCAGTATTGCTAAAAGAGATAGGGCAGGGGGAGAGATATAAGATAATCACAAAAGTGTTTCAGTGCATTCTGCTGGACTCACCTTATCTTTTCAAACCAGGCTTTGGGATCAGTTGCTGGACACTCCATGAACTGGCTGCCTTCAGGAACAGCAGCCATAGAACACATGTTTAAAACCATGTGACTCTCTCCTTCCCCTAACTTCCAGACA
This sequence comes from Talpa occidentalis, assembly GCF_014898055.3. Lineage (NCBI taxonomy): Eukaryota > Metazoa > Chordata > Mammalia > Eulipotyphla > Talpidae > Talpa > Talpa occidentalis. The sequence goes on from NW_023605083.1 coordinate 108,371,598, forward strand.
GGGGTAATTGACTAAGGACTGGCATTTGACCAAGTATAATACATTGGCTGGTTAGCAACCTACAGTTTAACTCAACTTTATAAGCTTTCTTTAGAAGGTAGAAATTACAGTGTAAAGACATTATGTAGTTTACCATATGGATATAAGCCTTACACTGCAGAGTAGTAATCTAAATGTGTAAAGTGCTTCATCCATAGGGAACTTTCTCATTCATGAGATAGAAAGTTAGAGGACACTTGTTAGATTCAGGGGCTCTGAACAGGGAGCAAAGCAGGGGTGATTTTGAACATAGCATAAGGTTGTGTTCACTCAAATGGTAGCCAGAATGAAGCATAGGAAAATGCACTTTAGAAAGGAGTAAATCAGTAAAAGATTCCATTAGGTTTGCTTCTCTGGGACGGTTGGGAGAAGATAGCAAGAGCAAGGGGACTTTGGATTCTCTGGGACAGTCCTTGGTTGAAGGCTAAGTGCTGAAAGTTTCAACACAGCACTGGCTTTTATGCCAGACTGAGGATCACCATATTTACATTAAGCAGTTCTCAGTGAAGCATTTTAGAGTCGTGGTACACACAAGCATCATGGCACAATTACAGCACATGACTTTGATTTCCCCTGCTGGTACTCATAGGAAGGAATTGATATAGAGGTGGTCATAATGAGGGGCAGCTCTCTACACCATTGATTGTGGGTTGGCAACAAAGTTGGCATGGCTCAACTGGTTATTGTTGATGTATTGTGTTAGTGGTATGACTGGAAAGGAGTGAGGCCCCAGGAATGCTGAATAGTAACAACATTCCCTAGGGGGGAAATGACTAAAGGACTGGTAACTCCTGGTAGTTTATATATTTTGGTTTTTGGAACAGGATGTTGGCACATTCATTTGTTCTGTTGTCTGAAGATAGGCTTGATTTTCAAATGAAAACAGTCAGAGAACTAAGTTTCCTTTGGGACCATCTGGTAGTGTATCCCAAGTCTGACTTGGAGAGAAATATTTGGTGTTTGTCCAGAATTACTTGAGATTATGGTAGTTTGTGCAGAACCTAGTTATGGTCCTGGAACACAGAAGCATGAATCTAGGAAGTATAACCCTGCCAGCAACTGGAGAACACTGAGCAGTAAATTGGATGTATTAGTATGCACTGTGAAAGCCCAGGGTTGGAGAGGGACAAACATGATGAGTACTTCAGTGTCTGGAAGACCTCTAGCTGTTAGAGACCACTGGCACACTCTACCCCCACACTAGGGTACACATTAGAGGCCATGTGGTTCAACTTCTTGTGTTACAAGTAGATATTGTGGCACAGAAAAGCCAAGTAACATTGCCTATTGCAATTGATGGGTGAAGCAAGAATAGGACTCATGGGATGACTTCCCTTTTAAACTAGGTCTGGCATAGAATGATCATGGTCAGAGCTGAAAAGCAGACAATGAAATATCTTTCATATGAGCATCACATTTACATGTACAAGAACTCATGTGTTCATTGGTTTATTAGCATGTAGGGATGTCCTAGATCCTCAGTATTGACTATTGAGTGACATCAGCTAATCATCAAGTTGGGTAAATCAGAAAGCTTAAATGGCCATTGATCCTCAACCCATATCCAGTCTATTACCAAGTCTTGTCAATAGCACCTTCCAGCTACTTCTCTCTCCTCTTCATAACCAGGTTGGTCTGAGCTACCATCTTCTCTTCTCTTGCCTAGATTCCTTTTTTTAAATAAAGATTTATTTATTTATTCATACAAGAACTAGGTATAAGCCAGAGGTGGGGGGGCGGGGGGAAGAGGATTCATCAGAGAGACTGGGGAGCAGAACAGGCAGATTAACTGAAATACAGTGCTGAAGGGAGCAGTGGGTGAGACAGGAGAGGTCTGCTGGGCCATATGGGTTAGCTCCCTGGCCAGGGACCAAACTCATGCTGTAGTGGCTGGCAGTAGCTTGATAGCTCTGTCTTTAACCCCTACGCCACGATGGAGGCCCCTCTTGCCTAGACTTCTAAGACATTTTTATAATGGTTTGCCCACATTTACTCTATTTTGAATCTTCTTTCTTTCTTTCTTTCTTTCTTTCTTTCTTTCTTTCTTTCTTTCTTTCTTTCTTCTTTCTTTCTTTTCTTCTTTCTTTCTTTCTTTCTTTCTTTCTTTCTTTCTTTCTTTCTTTCTTTCTTTCTTTCTTTCTTTCTTTCTTCTTTCTCTCTTCTCTTTCTCTCTCTCTCTCTCTCTCTCTTCTCTCTCTCTCTCTTTCTTTCTTTCTTCTTCTCTCTCTCTCTCTCTCCTTTCTCTCTCTCTCTCTCTCTCTCTCTCTCTCTCTCTCTCTCTCTCTCTCTCTCTTTCTTTTTGAAAGACAAAGCTCTCTTCATTTATTTCTCATAAGGAAGGGGAAGAAGAGGAATGTGAGGTCACAGGTGTGACTAAGTGAGGGGGTGCCAGAAACTGGTATCCACCAGACAGGCCTTTACTCTGCCAGTAGGTCTCTCTGGAAGGGATGGCCAGTTCACAGATGCCCTAGATGGCTGCTTTGCCCATCATAAAAATGTCATGACTGTCCCCTTCTTGCCAATCCGCCAGGGTTCCACAGGATAAAAGCGGACAATTATCCTGTCCCGGCTCAGATTCAGCTCCTTGGTGAGGAACTCGAAGAAACGGTTGCTGTGGTTGCGTTCTCCTCCGCGGTGCCCACCACACCTATAGAGGAGACGAGGAGCTGCCTGCAGGGCTCAGCAGAGCCATTCACCGACGTGATCAGGCCTGGCCACACCGTCGGGTTCACGCGGTCCTCGGGTTTGCCCAGTGTGGCAGCGGCGGCTCCGCAGAGCGGCTTCTTCAGCCCGGTCTGCAAGCAGCTGGCAGGCAAGCTCGTCTCTAGCTCTACAAACGGCATGTCCTCGAATCTTCTTTCCTCACAGCAGGCAGTGGTCTTTCTCCACTCCACTCTACCTTTTTTATTTTTTGTATTTTCCAATAGACTTTACTTTTTAAGAGCAATTTTAGGATTACAGAAAATTGAGCACATAGTATAGAATAACTTTACACCTTATCCCCCCATCTACTCCACTTCTAGTTCCCCCGTTATTAATATCTTGCCTTAGTGGGGTACCTTTGTTACAACTGATGAATCAATATTAGTATATTACTAACTAAAGCTCACAGTTTAGTTAGGATTCACCCTCTGTGTTGTCTCCTTCTAAGGGTTCCTATTGATAAAATCATACTATCATGGGGCCTCCCTGGTGGCGCAAGGGGTTAAGCACAGCACTATGAGGCGGTCTGCGGCCTCTGCAGCACGAGTTCGAGCCCCTGCCGGCCAGGGAGATACCCACATGGCGCGGCAGACCTCCCTGTCCACCCGCTGCTCCCCTCAGCAGTGTCTTTGGTCCATCTGCCTGTTCTGCTCCCCGCTCTGTCTCTGGTGAATCCTCTCACCCCCTGTTGGCCTGAACCCTGGTTCTTGTATGCACTAATAAATAAATCTTCAAAAAAAAAAATCATACTATCATGTGTTCACTATCACAATAGCATGCAGAACAGTTTTACTACTGTAAAAAAGCCCTTAGGTTCCACCTATTCACCCTAGTGGTCTTTTCATAATACAAATCTTACCCTGTTACTCTCCTCATTGGCCTCACCTTGCTCCACTCTCTAGTTTTCTGTCTCCAATGATATGGGTCTCTCTACTTCACTTCCCCAAACCACATTTCATTCTGCCTTTGAGTTTTGCTCAAGGGTCTCTTCTTCCTCAAATGCCCTTCAACTTTCCAGCCCAACCCTCAGGTCTTATGGTTTGTAATTATGCATATGTGTGTGATTACTGGACTTGCCTCCTTCTAGAATATGAACTACTCACTGGCAAAAACTGTGCCACTGTATCCATAGTGCCTGGAACACAGTAGGCTTGTAGTAAATATTTGTCAAATAATATTAATTAATAAATTAATAAATGAACAATGAGTTTCACCTGACTCACAGAGATTAGAAAGATTACCAAGGGAGGGGGGGCTCCCTGGTGGTGCAAGGGGTTAAGCATCAGCACTATGAAGCTATCTGCAGCACTGTAGCACGAGTTCAAACCCAGCCAGAGAGGAGACCCACATGTGCAGCAGAACTCTCCTGACTCTCCCGCTGCTCCCCTAAGCAGTGTATTTCAATCAGTCTGCCTGTTCTGCTCCCCCTCTGTCTCTGGTGAATCCTCTCACCCCCACATCTCTCCCTGCATCCCAGCTCTTGCATGTATAAATAAATAAGTCTTAAAAAAAAAAGATTACCAAAGGTTTGCAACGATCACAGGGGATAAAAGGCAACATGAATAGGAAGCAATAAAAAGGTTTATCCACTAGACTGAGAACACAGCTGAAAATTTGTGGAGGCCTCACTCCATCAGATTCTTTCAGGGGAGAAAGCAGGACAGGGAGTTAGAGTGGTAGAGAGTTTTACAGGGTGGAGCTGTTCCAGTAGTGACAAAGTACAGGGTGTGACCATAAGAGTCTGCTGCAATGACTGAAAGTAAAGACACTGAGTTTTGAAAGTCAAGGAACTACAAAGCTGGGACACTGAATGAGTGGTCCACAGACTCAGCAAAATCCTCCTTGCCTGAGGATGAAGAAATGAGCCAGGCATTTAATAAATGTGAGGGGGGATCCAGGTTGGGAGATGACAGGAAAGAAGGTGACTACTTGAATGGCATAGATGTCAGTGGGGCACAGGTTTTACATACCAGGCTGGAGGAGAAATTACTTAGAAGGGTTTCGGTGGAGGGGCTGGTAGAAGAATGTTGTCGTGCCTCTCTGTATGTGGGACATGGGGGGAATAAATAACTTCTACTTGAAAGGACTGCAGGGGAAGTGGTAACCTCAGGGGAAAGCTAGGTTTCATTCTGACTAGAAGGTGGAGAGAGACCAGCTAGGTTTCTAGCTGCACGTAACAGAAATTAATTTTAGCTATCTGTGGCCAGTAGGGTGTAGGGTTGACAGAGTATCCAAGGTATCTTGGACACACTAAACAAAATGGTACCCACAAGCCCACCATTACAGGTGAATAGAGATGTTATGAAGTTGTTTGTGAGCTGGGAAGATACTCCAAAAGTTGTCTACTACAGATAATTCTGTGAAGAAGTTGAAGAAGTAGGGGAATTTGTTCACCAACAGAGAAAGGTTCCATAGGACACAAATACCCTGGTGGGTAGAGAGAAGCAGAAGTACAGAGGGGTTTGGGACTTGGAATGGTTTGAGGTTTATAAATGGTGGTGTTAGGAAGACGATATCCAGAATAGGTAGCTATAGAGTTTCTATAAGCACACAGTGACAGTCACTGACAGCATCTGTGATCCATTCCAGATATGTCTGCACCTTGATTCATCTTTACCCACTAAATTTGCATTTCTGACTTTTTCTGCCTTCTCCCCTACCTCATCACCCCAAACCTATAAGATCCTCACTGTGCCACCAACCCCTCTGCTATCTCCCTAAGAAACTGAATCCTAGATTATATAGTGAACTAACATCCAGTGAATGGATATGCTGCTGACACAGCCTCGTCCCCCTAGCCCTGCTAAGTACCCTCCATTTTTTACTTCCCACATCATACCTTCCTATGTGAGTTTCTTCAGAGTGGGGGCAATATTTTGTCTTTATTTATATTTCTGTACTCTAATACCCAAAACATTATCTGTGAGTTAGACAGGAGTTAATCTGTTGGCTGAATAACTGAATGAATGACTAAGAGAGTGAATGGACTTTCACCTCTAATTGCCCTGTTCCGGTAGCCTAGAAATGTCAGAATCCAAGAGATGGCTCTCTGATGAGACTTTCCATTCTTGCCCACTCTTTTCTATGATTACTGATTCCCTGGCCTTGATTCTACATTAGCCAGACATAGACCATCTGCCAGGCTAGACAATTCCAGTTCACAAGACACCCTGTCCTGATTGTTCCTGGCCTGCTTTCCCAACATTCTTCCAGACTATGAGCCTGCCACACACTGAGTGTTTTATCCATTTCCTAAAATGACATCTCTACAACATGGGTTGAGACCCCATCCCCAAACACTTGGATTAGGGCCAGAATCATTTGGTCTATATTCCCCAGACCGATTCTTTCTCCATCCTCTATACCTCTACAGTTCTAGCAAAGGGAAAGCCAAGAGTAAGTACGTACAGTGACTGAGTCTTAAAAGGCCATAATAATCACTGAATTCAAGAAGTGATGACTTCTGAAACAGGAGGGAAATGAGATGAGACCAGAGACAACTTTGCAGGGTTCAACTCATCATGGGTGACTATTTCTGAAGGCATTCATTATTATTTACATCTTTTTGTAATTCTGAACGGTTTCAATTTTGAAAATTAGAGTTAGAGGCATTAAGTTTTTTCAATAGTGGAATTTTTGCAGATGGGTCTGGGGATAGAGACAGCATGGGCTGATGGATTCTTGAGGCTACGGGGAATTCAATAAAAAAGTTCAGCACAGAAAGGACAGAAAGCAGAGGGTTTTTGGGCTCAGAGCCAGGATCTTATACCACAAAGTTGTAAGCTCAGTTTGATTGACTATGAAAGCCTATGAATCTATTGCTTTTACCAGTGAAAAGCCTCAAAATGGACAACTCCCAGCTTATTGGTGTGTTGGCCTGTTGTCTGAAACTGAGAACAAGTTTTCCTAGAGAAACAATATTATCCCAATGCCAGCCCACAAAAGCTTACGGAACTCTAATGTACCTAAAATATTGTACTAATAATACTAAAGACCCTGACCACTATAGTGCTTGTGTGGGAAAGCACATAAGAGTTTAATGCCAGTAACACATATTCCTCAGGACTGTGAGTCTTCTGGACTCTTGACCTTATTCCCACAGTGCTGATTCTTATCAGAATGGCTGTATAGAGGATAGATTAGTTGCTTTCTGTTATTACAGGATTCAAGCTGAGTAATTCATCTTTACTGAGTTGATGCCAACCCCCACCAGATACCCTGGCCTGTGATCTAAGTTTAGCCTCCCAAGCACGATACAGAGCCTCTTAGATGTACATGCCTTGCACACTCTGTCACAAGCCTTACTAAAATTCTGTCACATCACCTGAGGGGCCTCATTTGCTTCTGGGATGTCCCGATAGATGATCAGGAGTCCTTACTTCATGAGAGTAATGGTGCCGAGATTTCGGGATAAGTATAATCCCTGAAACACCAGGAAGAGAGCTAAGCCCGGGGCAAACTTTGATAGGGTATATCACGATCAAGAGAATACCCCCAATGCTGATTGGGATGAGATGAAAAAATGTGCCTCAGATTAGGATACTGGTACCTTTGGCAGTGAGATATGTTCCTGAGAGTGATACAAAGGAGTACTCTCAAATACTCTCACTTGGAGGGCTGGTTTGGAGAACTGAAAACTGAAAGATTCACATGGCATTTTGGGGGTCTAAAAACAGAACCATCGGGCCTCCCCTAATGGTGCAGGCGGGTTGAGCGCAGCACTGTGAAGCTGTCCACAGCCTTGGCAGTGCCGGTTCGATTCCCGGCTGACGGGGGAGAAACCCACATGGCGTGGCAGAACTCTCCTGCCTTGCCTGCTGCTCCCCTCAGCAGTGTCTTCGGTCCGTCTGCCTGTTCTATTCCCTGCTCTGTCTCTGGTGAATCCTCTTACCCTCCCGCACATCTGGCCTGTACCCCAGTTCTTGTATAAATAAATCAATCTTTACTAAAATGAAATAAAATAAAATAAAATAAAAACAGAACCATCATTTCTCCACAGGTAAACTGTCTTGCCTGTTGACTATAAAAGTTGTAATTGTTGGTGCCTCCCTGGTGGTGCAGGGGTTAAGACGCAACCTATGAAGCAATCCACAGCCACTGCAGCACGAGTTCGATTCCCGGCAGGCCAGGGAGCAACCAACATGGCGGGACAGACCTCTCCTGTCTCGCCCACTGCTCCCCTCAGCAGTGTATTTCAGTCCTTCTGCCTGTTCTGTTCCCCACTCTGTCTCTGGTGAATCCTCTCACCCCTGCATCTTTGGCCTGTACCCCAATTCTTGTATAAAAATAAATAAATCTTTAAAAAATAAGTTGTAATTGTTGAAACCTTTGCCCTACATACAAAGTCCCAGTTGCAATGCTAAAAGATGATGACATGTGGTGGTCCTGGTTACCAGAAAAGGTGAGGACTCAAAATTCTACACCAGAAGGGCTGCACAAGCCACTGGAGGAACACATACATCCCTGGGACACTCAGAGCTAAAGCAACTTTGGACAGTCAGGACTTAAAGCCCTAGGACCACACTAGGCTTATTTTGATGATAGCACTCTTATAGGGAAACTCCTCTCCCCCCACTATATACAGTCTTGTTGGAACTATGAATCAATCTGCCTTGTTCTCCCATAGTCAAGGAGCTAGGCAAACAGTACCTCCTGGGATATAAACCTTGAATGACATGACCTAGACACTGAAAATCTGGTGGGCACCCATGTCCTAGCAGCTATGTCCTGTGTCAAGGACTTCCTACTTCCCAACACTCTAGAGATGTCCTGATTCCTGTCCTTCCCTGGGAGGATTCACATGTTTTCCCATGAGTTCCATCAGCTACTCAGTATCCTTCTAAAATATTTATTTTCTACTCAAGTTTTCCAGAGTCTGTTTCTGTTGTGTACAATTGAGGCATTCTAATTAGTACAGACCCTAATGGCAGAATGTTGATAAATCAGGGCAAATCTTCCACTACAATTTGTAAAACAACTCAAAGCATAAATCTTCTGAAGGCAGAGTTATTGCATATAATTTCCATGAAAAATTTTCTATCATTGGGATGTAATGGACTCTACTTTTACCTGAAAAGGTAAAGGTATAGAGGTAGAAGGAAGGTTAATATAAAGATTACCCTGAGAGGAGGTTATGAATGCTTACCCTGCACTTTACTATTCACCATGGTGACATAATAAATATGATGGTAGCATTCAGTGGTTACCACAATTTTGTCTGTTTATATTAATAGATTTTTAGAAAAATAGGCAAATTGCCATTCCTTTGCCATCATTTAAAAGGACTTAATTAAAATTCAATGTTAGATTAAAAATAACAACTGAGACAAATATGTCTGCTTAATTAAATTAAACAGTTGGCCAAATAAAGTGAGGTATGTTTCAACTCAACCAGTTGGCATTTTCTATTTGTTCCCTGATTAACAGGCTCCATGGCTGTGCATGTCTAAGAGCAGGCTACTTTATGTTGATCCAAAGAGGTGCCATTGACATTCCCGAGATGGTCTCCTGGGCCTCATCCCAGGAGGTAGCCTATCCTGAGGCTTAGGAAATTATGTTTCACACCCCAATGAGGCACAGATTTGTGGGTACCAGCCCTCAGATGGAAACAGTGATAAACTAAAGGAGGTCAGGCAGCTTTCTCTGTCTGGCTGGTCTCCCTCCCATCTGATATGCAGTCACTACAGCACAGTTAGAAACTGGGGACATGCAATGTACATGCTGCCCCTGGATTTCTGGCTCTGACCAGACACTCATGGACCAACCATGTCCTGAAAAACCTACTCCTTCTCGTGGTTGTTTTTCTACCATCATTATACAATAACTTGTGCCTTCCCTTGCCCCCAGCTTCCACCCCACCAAACTCTATCTCGCCCATGTTCTCTATTTCCAAAATTACGGCTGGGGACAAGGCCTTCAGTGAAGTGCTTGTCTCCCTGCTATGTAAGTAAACATACAACAGATCTGATGCTATGTGATGATCCTTCATGTAATTTCCCTTCAGAGTCAGAATCAAAGTCTTTAAGCATGTGTAACTGACTGCCCCTCCCTTTTGTGACAGTTTTATCAGCCTCGTCACCTCCTTCATCCCAGTTCCACTTTGTAATACAGAATGAAGAATTCTGCTTTTGTAGAATACCATACCTCTTGTAATTCCATACAAGTCCTCCATTTGAGATCACTGTCTGCTGCTACTGATTTCTGGCATAGGTGTTTACAAAAATAAAGAAAAAGAACAAATTCAAGGAGCCTACAACTTCTCCCAGATCAGAAGGAAAATTAAAAGAAAGACTGCCTTATGATTGGTGAGTCTAAATATGTGGCATTGTCATGTTGCCTATGCAGCATTTCATTTATTTAATGAATAGCACATTTTATGAGTTCCTATAGGTCATGTTCTATCTGCACAACCTCCTGAGATACCTTCCCAATCTGATATGAATCCACAAAACACATTCCTGGGCCACCCCAGGACAGTAGCACCACCCCAGCCAATGCCAAAAACTGTGTTAGAGATCCCGTGGTTGTCTACTCGGTGGCCTTCTGCTTTCTACTCAGCCAGATTCATTGAAAGCATTGAGTTATTCCTTCTATTTTCATAGGCCTCTGTCTTTACTAGAGCAAAATTAACTTTCTCTAAAGGAAGAAAAACTTTCAGACCCAGAGTTAAATAAAGCACTCTAACTTTGAAGACTTGTTTGTCTCTTTCCCAATTTTCATGTACCTGGATTCAAACAGCTCTATACCATTAATAGTACACACCCTGAAACCAATGCTTTAATGGTGTAGTGAGGGTCACGTTGCCCCATGATAAGAGCCATAAGAACCATAATCACTCCCTGTGGAGGAAGCCAGCCTGGTTAATATCAACTAACCGATCATGGTAGCTACCTTAGAGATCCAAAATAATCAAATTGGACATAGGCATCTAGTGTCTTGTGACAATGTGCTTGAACCACTAGAACAAGGAGCAGCTCTGATGGACCCAAGGGCATTCCTTTCTTTGAGTGTATTCAATTTACTATCTCTTATAAACTAGGCAGTGAAATGGCAGGATGAGTTCCCTATTTCAAAGTACTAGGAAATAGAAGAAACATCTTTACTCTTGGAAATCCTCCTCTGACTAAAATTAACAAAAGCAGTCCAATGTTTGATGTTCATGGTGCCTAGTGCAGGCACCAGCACATTCAGCTGTGAGTCAGGGAGACCCTGAACACCAAGAAGTCCCTTCACCTGGAACAGAGTTCCATCACAAGCACTTTGCCCTACTTATAAGAGTACACTGATTCTAACCTCATATTATACTTCAAAAGGAACTCCTACTAAGTTAAAGCATTAAACATAAGAAGACAAAATCTTAAAATACTAGAAGAAAATAAGATGAATATTTATCTTTTCTCTTAGATAAGGAAAAGTCCTGTAATCATTAAATCAATAGATGGAATGCCAAAACAAGCAAAAAAAAGTCTTTACATAAAAAGAATATCTTCTTTATAGCATGATATCATAATAAAAATAAATGCCAATAATAAACATGACAAAATGGAAAACACTTAAAGTTATTATGTTGTTAAGAAATTCATAAGAAAAACACTTCTCTAAATTTAGAAAAATAGGCAAAAGACATGAAAGACAATTCACAATAGGTAAATACAAATGGCTACAAAATACGAAAAAACTACAGTTTTATTAGTATTACTTATCAAAGATGTCAATATTAACTAAAGAAGTTAAAATTCAATTTAACTACTGGAGAGTGTATATTTGACTGAATTTTCTGTAAAATAATTCGACCCTGCGATCAAGAGTCTTGAGCAGTCAGGCTATTTTCAAGAATAGCTTCTAAAGAAATAATCAGATATGTGTATACTGCTATATGCACACAAGGTATTATCACAGTATAATTTATGTCTTAAAACAACCTAAATATTTGATAGTAGTGAAACTGTTAAAGTAATTTATGGTACATCCACATGAAATTCATGTTTCTGCCGCGGACCAGCACAGCAGTGAACCATGAGGCCGTCTCAGGGTTGAGAGACTGCGCAGGGTGGTCAGGGATTCGGCTGAAGAAATGACAAACAGACACACTTCAAGAGAGAGTGTAAATCTGAGTGCGATTTTATTTAAGTTAGTTGCCAGTATATATATGTTTCCAAAAGCACAGAACAGTGAATGGATTTAGCTTATCACTGAGTGATTTACCTCATTCCTAAGTAGATAGACCATTAGTTTTGTTTTTAAACTATATGATTGCATTTTTTGTTTTACTAACTACTTTTTTCACCTAAACTATATTTTAATTATTACAGGGTTTAGTAACGTTTCATTTGAGTCAGCCTTGTGTTAAGGATTTTATATGATTTTTTAATTAACAACAAATGACCTTTATAGAAGAAAGAAGGAAGTTTAGAAAGACAATAAAGGGATAAAGTTTGTAATTCTAGAAAGACGAGATAAGGTTTTTTAGCTCCTGGTGGTCGTAATCCTTTGATAAGCTTCTGTCTTATCTATGTCTTCAGGGAACTTTGCTGTACTTCCCCTGCTTCAGGGAGTTTTGCTGTTCTCCCCCTGCGAGCTGGTTCCTTGCCCAGCCGGACCTAGGGACCTTGGCGAAAGCCATTAGCCCTAAAGGTCACTGCAGGGGGGGTGCAGCATGATTCCTACAGGCAGTCATCAAAAATAATTTCATTACAAAAAAAATCTCATTACAGAGGTATTTGGGAAATGGTGCTAGTCATAAAATTGAATATAATCAGAAATTAAATATTTAAAATATTATTAAAGGGGGCCTCCCTGGTGGCTCAAGGGGTTAAGACGCAACCTGTGAAGCTATCCGCAGCCACTGCAGCATGAGTTCGATCCCCAGCCAGGGAGTTACCCACATGGTGCAGCAGACCTCTCCTGCCTTGCCCTCTGCCCCGCAGCAGTGTATTGCAGTCATTCTACCTGTTCTGTTCCCCATTCTGTCTCTGGTGATTCCTCCCACCCCCCATACCTCTGGCCTGTACCCCGGCTCTTGTATGCATAAATAAATAAATCTTAAAAAAATAATAAAATAGCATTAAAAGACAAATTAAAGTTGTGGGAGTACAAATCATATTTTGTTTTATTCTTTTTTTTAAAGAGCGAAGCCTTTTCTTTTTTTTAAGATTTATTTTTATTTATTTACAAGAACTGGGGTATAGGCCAGAAGTGCAGAGGGTGAGAGGATCCACCAGAGCAGAGTGGGGAACAGAACAGTCTGATCTACTGAAATACACTGCTGAGGGGAACAGCAGGCGAGAGAGGAAAGGTCTGCTGCTCCATGTGGGTTAGCTCCCTGACTGGGGATCAAACTCAGGCCACAATGGCTGGTGATAGCTTGCTAGCACTGAGATTAACCTCTGTGCCACCAGGGAAGCCCTACTTTGTTTTAGTCTTCATAATGTTCTATATTTTCCATATTTTTAAAGTTCAGTAAATGTTTTGTTTTTGTTTACATCACTGTTCTCCCTTCAGGTGTAATTCATCGTTTTCCCACCAACATAGTGCAACAGGGTGGTCCCCAGGAAAGGGGGAGGTTCCCTGCCCCACCCAAGGGAGGGTGGAGCTGAGCAGGAAGAGGAGAAGCGGCAGAAGAGACTGAGGAAGGAAGGAAGCAGGATGGAGCCAGGAGACCTGGAGGAGACGCATGGAGCCTAGAAACACGTAAAGAAACTGCGCTTGTCTTTTGGTCGTGGACTGGGTGACACAGATGTGGGTGAGACCTGTGGGGAGGTGACAATGGCAGCTTTTATCTTGGTGTTGATTTTGCTCTTTTCCTTCCGGGCTTGTCCAGTTGTTTGTGACCCTTTTCTGTGGGTCCCCACTGGAAGATGTTTTAGACTTGTGGTAGACTTTGGGGCCTTGTTCTGGGCCGATCCCATATGGATGGACTTTTACCCACGAGGGGATGGGTAACTTTGGGTGCTTCATTTAGAAACTAGACTCTTTGCCTTACCTGTATTGTTTCCTAGTTTAATTAAAGTTCCTTCCCATTAAAGTCTCCTATGTTTTGTGTTGATGCGGCGGATGGCAGAACCCATGTAGAATAGGCAGGTTTGCAGGGTTTGGGCTGACCCTCTCCCTGTCCTATAACAATAGCACCCGTGAACCATTAACTTAGTCCCTTGTACTCTTCCCTCCCCTCTTTTGACCCCTCTCCCTGGCTGTTCCTTGTTCAATAAATGTTTTTAAATTGCCTCTGATCTTCTGGTTAATAATGCTTTTTTTTTTTTTTTTTTTTTTGCAACTGATGGTGCCCAAGGAATGCAGTTTAAATAATAACTAACAAATGCATATAAATAATTACATATTAAAAAATGTTGTGCTTTAATATCTGTTGTCTTGTAACATGATTGAATTATTTCAGAAATAATTTCACAATTTAGTTTGAACTGGTTTGATACTTTCAGTAGACCCCACCCAGATGGCAGTCTATATGCTCTGTAAAAAGACAGAGTTTGCCTTGGGTTATATTTCTAGGTTCCAACTTAATATTGTTTTCTTGGCCTTGCCTGACTTCTATATAGCTTCTTCAACTCAAATCAATCTGATTCCTAATCTTTCCCAAAACTCTTGTCTTGATGTTTTAACAACTTCCGCGTCACCAGTCTACTCACTTTGAGTCATCTGAGATGTCAACCCAGCCTAACTGCTCCTCCAAGAAGCTGTACCTTCCTTTATTGGCTTCTTTCCTTTCCCTCTCTCACTTGTCCAAGAATACACTCAAGAGCTCAGTGGAGAATTATGCTTGGGCCAGTACCCCTTCATGACAATCTGGCACCCTCCCGTGGTCATGGATGGGTATGACTTAGCTAGCAGTGAAGTTCAGATTTAAGGTCCTGCTGAGGATCCCCAGGCCTGTTAGCGCCCTCCCGTGACAGTCAAAAGGAGCTGCTATCAGAATCTGCCCTCAGATGTGGACAAATCTTACTTTTAACCTTGCAGTCAACCTCCTTCAACTTGCTCAGGAGAAATTCACTAAAGGCCCTGCCATTTCCCACCCACCTCCCCACCAAGTATATTTGTATCAAGATAGGCTAAGATCTACATTCTTTTTTTTTTTTAAGATTTATTTATGTATTTATACAAGCACTGGGTACAGTCAGAAGCGCGGGAGGGTGAGAGAATTCACCAGAGCCAGAGTGGGGAGCAGAACAGGCAAACTGACGAAATACACTGCTGAGGGGAGCAGTGGGCATGGCAGGAGAGGTCTGCGCACCATGTGGGACCCTCGTCGGTGGCCGGGGATATAACTGGCGCTGCAGAGGCTGCGGGCAGCTTCGCAGGCCAGCGCTCAACCACTGCGCCACCGGGGAGGCCCTAAGATCTACATTCTTAAAGAAAAAGACTTTTCTGGTTTTTCATTTGGCAGAGAAGTAAGAGTAAGTACTAGCTTCTTGAGTACCAGATGCTGAGCTAAATGCTTAACATACATTATCACATATAATCTTCACATCAACACTTGGAGGTAGGCACCTATTTTTTAATCTCCATTTTACAAAGGAGAAAATAGAGGCTTGGAGGGATTACATAGAAGTCAAGATTGAGTTTAAGTGTAAGGTCTCACTGCTAGTTAGAGGTTAGATTTGGATTCACAACCAACTCACCTGACAAGGGCCCATACTTCCTAACCACTAAGCCATACTGTCTCTGTAAAAAGTTGAGATGCTCAGAGGCCACGTTTACTATCATGTAAATGAAGTTAGTCTGCAGCATGAAGAAACAAATGAAAAATAGAGAGAAAAGCAGAAACAAAAGGTAGAGCTAGCGTCGAAATAGGACTTGAGTCCTTGGTTCCAGTTGTCCCTGAGGCACTGGAGCATCCTTGTCCTCCAAACTAAGTTGTTTCATCAGGTACTTTAATCCTTTCAATAAACTCCCCCTTTTAGGTCAGATTGAGGTTGGCTTGTGCCACTTGAAATGCAGGAATCTTACTAAAACAGGAAACAAGTAAGATACTTTTGAAGAGGGTTCTATGTATTAACACCCAGAGCATCACAGACAGAATACTCAGTTATCTGATCCATACTGGATTGTTTGGGTTGCAGGAAACAGAGACTCAGTCAAGTTACTAGAGACAAGTTACTCATTACTCAGAGGCAAGTCAAAAGGAGGGTTTACAGAATAAATATAAGTGCACTGAAACCTGAAAAAACTGAACCAAAAGGCCTGAGGAAGCGTTGCAACTGCTGCAGTAGCGTGAGAGAACAGTCACTCCCTCAACTCTGTTAGGGCTTTTTGAGCTCTCTGAATCAGCACTACTCTCTCTGGACCAGCCTTCTCAGCTTACTCATCTTGCACCTGGCTGTTAAAGTTGCCATTCTAGCATCTGTAGCTCTGTGGCCTTTGAGTTTCAATACATACCACAATTGTAGCTTCCCTGTGTGTCTCTTATTGCAGGTTCCCAAGAGAGATCTGACTTCTGCATTTCTTTTTAAACCAAAGCATGTGAGACAAAAATCACTAGCTATAGCTTAAGGTGACACCCTAGGAACAGGTGTCCTGTTAGCAATGGTCACGTGGCCCAGTGCCACTCAGTCAGGTCAGTGGGTAGAGATGTTACTAGAAAGGGATGTGAGCAGGCCAATAACATTTGGCATCTGTAATTAAACACACTTTAATGTAATTTGAACTCTTGCCAAAAAGAAAAATTAAATACATTACAAACACAGGCAACCCATTCCCCAAAGACCCTGTGTAATTATCTCAAGTTGGCAGAAGAGTTCACCTTCTGGTGCTTGTTGGCTAGTGCACTACCCTCCACCTCAAAGTGCACTTTCTTCAAATTCTCAGTTCCTCCTGCACCTGCCCTAAACACTCAGCAGTGAGACAGACTACTCCACTCACTTGGGAGTCTATTAATTTTTTTCTCTGCTTAACCACACTAAAGACTTTGCTTAGTAAAGCATTTTGAAGATTTAGAAAGTGACTGCTCAGTCTGCTTAGGATTTATATCCCAAACAGATGTGCCAAGAAGTCATAGGACTCAAACTGCTGTTCTGTGAGTAGAATAATATATTAACTTGCCTTTTAGTAGTTTCGATTACACAGCTGTACAAATTGCAATGGAATCTTCATAGCTAAAATTGTTTTTAGCAAAAGCACATCACTTCTTTTGCATGGAGGCTGTCACATAACAAGCATCTTGAGGTGCATGTATCTTTGTAAAATAAGTCTCATTACTTGAGAGGCAACCGAGACACACTAGTACTTAACTTACTGTGAGGAATCCTCTGTCCTTTTTCATACTAACTGAATTTGATATTATTTCAAGATAAAAATAAGGAGTGCCTAACTCAACAGTTCCCTCAGCTGTTAGATAAGAATATTAGTGCCTGTCTTACCATGTTGTTTTAATGAGCCAATGTTAGCTTTATAAAAAGCTTAGCAAACTGTCAAATAGATGTTAGTTACTATAATTATTATATTTCATTTCTCACCTTAAAGTTTTTCAAGGTGATTTCAGTAGAATTCCTCATTTTATCCTTATAATCTATGGGTAGTTATCCCATTTTATAGTAAAACAAACAGAAACAGAGGTTAAGCAATTTATGTGGAATAAGCAATTTTTCCAGTAAAGTAAACAATAATCCACCTCTCTGATTTCCAAAAGAGTGTTTCTTCTGCAAAGAACTTAAGTTCTATGACAGGGGCTTTAGTGAAAAGAGAAGCTTAATATTACCCTAATGGAAGAATCCTCTATAACTTTCAGCTAAGAATTGTACTCAACTACAATTGTTGTGTAGACATATACCAATAGTTCTGGCAATCTGGAAAACAAGATAACTTCAAGGACTCATTAGCTATGATATAATTGAATCCTGATTTGAATCAAAACAAGCACACATCGGGCCTCTCCTGGTGGTGCAGGTGGTTGAGTGCAGCGCTGTGAGGCTGTCCACAGCCTCTGCAGCACAGGTTCGATCCCAGCTGGCCAGAGAGAAACCCACATAGCGTGGCAGACCTCTCCTGTCACGCCCACTGCTCCCCTTAGCAGTGTATTTTGGTCAGTCTGCCTGTTCTGTTACCCGCTCTGTCTCTGGTGAATCCGCTCACCTTCCCGCAAGTCTAACCTGTACCCAGGTTCTTGTATGTATGAATAAATAAATCTAAAAAAAAAAAACCAAAAACGCTCACACCTTTAGATTTTATGGGGTTTCATGAAATAGTTCAAAATGAAAAAAAAAGTAAGTTCAAATAAGAACAGGGAACAATAAGCAAACATAAAAGCTATAAGAACTGAAGAATTAGACTTGTCAAATACAGATTATTTAATAACTTTTTACAAACTGTTTAAACAAATCAAATATGGAATAAAATAAAGTTAGGTACAAACTTTAAATTAAACTGAATAGAAAGATTAGGAAACAAGAAATAAGTGGAACTTTTTAGCACCATATAAATAGTTATATAAATAACTCTGAACAAGTTTAAAAAAATATAAACAGTTAAAGACAGGATTAGAGACCTGGAAGTTTTTCTTGAGGAAATTACCCAGAAAGCATCAGAGAGAACATGAAACCGAAAATATGAAAGTAGGATTAAAAGAAACAAAGTGTAAAGCAAGATATAATATATGTTTAATTTGAGTTCTAAAAGGAAAAAATAAAGAGAATAGGCAAGACACCAAGATAACAGCCAAGAATTTTTCTGAATTTATTAAAAATATATACACAGAGAAAACACAGCATGTATCAAGCATAAATTAAACAAAATGCACACCTGGACATACTGTGGTGATGAAACTGCATGACACCAAAAGTGAAGACCATAAAAATCCAGAGAAAAAAGTCAGGGCACACACAACAAACAAGCAGTAGACTTTTAAAAAAGGAAATATAACAACAATTTATCAGTGCTCACAACAACTTTATGTAGTAGCTACTATTATTTCTATTTTAAGATAAGGAACTCTGGTTGAAAAGGGAAGCCTAAGATCCTATAGATACACAGCAACAAGGATGTACCTCAGAAACACAAGGATATGCGGGAAAAGTAGGTCATAAAACATAGCTTCAGCCATATGCAACAACATATGAATCTTAGAACATAATCTTAGGATGAATCTTAGAAACATAACACAGAGTGAAGAAAGCAGGTGGCAGAAAACTATATACAGAATATCATTTTTATAAATTTCACAAACAAAACTAAATGATATATTGCTTAGAATATATTCATATAAGATTAAATTATTTTTAAAAAGGCAAGAGAGTGATTGCAATAGGCAGAATGTTTGTGTGCCCTCCCACCACCCTCGCTGCCAAATTCATATGCAGTTGAAACTAAATGCCCAATAGATGGTATGAGTAGGTGGAGTCCTTGAGGGGTGACTAGACCATGAGGACAGAGCATTCATGAATGGTATTAGTGAACTTATAAAAGCAGTCTGACAGAGTTCTCTATACCCTTCCACCAAGTGAGAAGGCTGCTATGAGAAGACTGCTATTTATGAACTGGGAAGCAGGTTGTTTTCAGTCAGGGAAGTTAACCACTGGATTTGGATTGACTGCCAACCTCCATTAGTATGAAAAATAAATTTCTATTGTTTATAAGCCACTCAGTCGGTGGAACTTTGTGATAGCAGCTTGAATGGATTAAGATAGGAAAATATGCAAAATTCAAGATAGTGGTTATCTCTTCAGAGGTAGAGCGAAGGAACATGACAGAGAGAACGTGCTGCAAAGGCAAAGAAGGTAATGTTACCTTTCTGGGGGGTTGGTAACAGGTACTCATTTTATCATTTTGCTTCAAACTTATATATGCCACTTCTAGTCTTTTGTATACATCAAATGTTCAATAAAAAGAAAATAAATTGCCAAAGGATTTATTTTTAACTAGAATTTTATAAGGTATATTTAAAACCCCTGTTTAATCTTTCTGGCTGATGATTGAGGGATATCGTCAGTCTAGAGTTTAACTGCCACATTTTTTGTAGTGAATCTCAAAAAGGCTACCCACAAAATTAGTGGAAGACAGTGATGGAAGTCATTCCTAACTTGGGATTTTAAATTCCTGGTCTTTTATGTTCTCTCCAAGCGGGATAATCTATTTACACAGCTCTGAAAAAAGGTGTATTATTCACATCATTTGTACGAATATTTTTAACCTTGTATTCCAGATGGTAAAGAAAAATTTCAACATAGGAAAAATATTTATAGGATAACTATATTAGGAAAAACTAATTTCATTTTATGTATGATGTCATGTAATTAACTTGAGAACAAATGAAAAAACTGATGTTCTCTTTTTGGCAGTAAGATTATAAAATAAATTCATTTCTCATATTAACAATTTTATGAACCAGTTTGCTCGATTTTAAAGTAAATAAAAACCCCTGGGTTTCTATTTCAGTCAGAGAGATTTACTCAATAAACTCTATATAGATGTATTTTGTACTGGACTAAATTTACATGCTAATCAAATTCTAATTGCCTTTTTGGGCCAATTTTATGCAAATATATTTACTGCTATTTAAACATTTTTCAGAACATTTGGAAAGTGCCCCAAATCACTAATTAACAATTAGAAAGCAAAATCAAAATTGTTTGATATTTTCATATTACATTTTAAGAAAAAGAATTCTTTGATATGATATTGTTTTACTTTTCAATCCTTATAGTGAATTCAAAATTACTAGGCCAATTTGAAATGATTTTTCCTATTCTCTGTATTTCCCACATACCTTAATAACTTGCAATTTTCAATAAAATATCCATGAGTTACCTAGAACCAACACTTTCACTTTTTTTATATGGTGTGTAACCAATGAAATAAGAGAGGTCTGTACTATCTTCCCCTAGTCAAAGTCCATAAATGTGATCTTTCCTCAAGGATTTCACCAAAAATTCTCAACATCTCATATTCTATTAGTACAGGAAGGTGTTTACTAGACAAAATACATGACTTTTTCCTTTCATGAAAAATGAAGATTTGTTTTCATAAGGGGAAACCAAGGCTTGATGCATTATGAATTGGAAGACATTATTTAAAATATTTCTGAGTAATTTTCATTCCTTTGATTAGTGATACAATTTCCTAGAAAAGTAAAAAGGACTTTCCTCACAGATAATTAAGGTATCAAAATACATCCCTATTGAACCTGTATATACTAATTAAAATATGCAAAGTCCAAACTCCCGTTTACAGTTTTTTTAGTCTAAAAAAATGAGAGTCATTAATTTAAATGTTTGTGAATATAGATATTGATATTTTCAAGACATTTATCCCAAGGCCTGTATGATACCCCAAACTTAAAACAAGCAAAAAGGCAGCAACAACACAAACTCTACAGCATAAAACTTAGTCCATGAAGAGAAAAATTAAGTTGTGTAGAGGGAAAGAGAATGCAAGAGAGCCAGAACCTGGACAGATCCTGCCCCTGTACCCAAGGACAGCTGCTTCCTGAAACCTGAGTACCTCCTAGCCTGAGATAACACTTTATCCCTAAATGCTCTCAACAGTTTTAATCTACTTTAAATTAGTTTCTGTTCCCTAAATCAAAAGTTCTAATATAAATATCTATATCTATACACACACACACACACACACACACACATCTGGTAATATATATGTAATTCATTCCATTGCATTGACCCAATGATTCTCAACTCATCTTTTTGATATTTTTCTGATATTATAGAGTTAAAGAAAGAAGTTAACCTTTTGTTAGAGAAAGGTGCCTCAGCCAATTATATTCTATCTGACTTTTGCAAACAAGATTTTAGGGCTCAATGAGCTTATCAAGTAAGGAGCATCCCTTACAAGTGGCTGTCCCTTCTTATCTGGGTATTCACAGGTTACACTGTGCAACTGGATTTAGGTGATAACTGAAGAGTAAAAGAATTTCAACATACCAGTTCTCTGTAATATAAGTAGTATCTCTTTCTTTGAAGCCTAATACTGAAGTCAGATGCTTAGCTTTATGACTTCCTTCTCTCGAACAAGAACATACATAAGTCAGCTAGCATTATCAGGAAGTGATTATTTTGCTGAAAACATAATGCCTTTCAGCTTTGAATGAAAGTACTAATTTAAACCATCCCTGAATGAATAAATATTCAAAAAGAGTAGTATATAAACTTGCTTGCCTCAAGCTAACATAAGTATTTATGAGTCTATCGTGTGTGTTCTTCCTTGGAGTTCTTTCTTTCATCTGAAAAGTGATTCTTTCACCTGGATACCCTTTAGGAATCAAATTTAGATACAAAGCAGTGACAGCCTGGCTTCTGCCCTGTGTATAATAAATCAAATGATGCAACTACTTTCCATTAAGAACAGCTCACTAATAGCCAAGTGAGCATGCTTTAAATTAACCTGATTATACAAGAGCCCAGTCAAGCTGTAAATCTGTGGATTATAGTCTCATCATATCTATTTCTAAGTTTTGTAAAAGTCCTTAAAGGGTGCACTTTTTGTAATTAACATGTTAGCAACATCAGGATTGAAATTACACATAGCGTCTCAAAGTACTCTGTAAACTCTTCAAAGCAGGGGCTATGTTTTTTCCTTTCTACCCCCAGCATCTGGTGAATTGGAGAGTCATTTAGTATTGTATGGCGTTAGATTAATAACAGTAATGGAAGAGTTGAGCCAAAAGATAATAAATGACACAAATGGAAAGAATGTGGTACCAAACTTCTTGGGCAGAGGCCAAGGGTAAGGAATACATGGAAAGCCATTAGGGCAAGTATGAAACAAAATGTTTGTCCTGAAATACAGTATAACTAGGATATGAAAATGGTTATCTTTCCTGAGCTATAATCTTTTGGAGGATAGGTGGATTTAAGCTTTAGATTGGATCTACTCATTGAATCAGAATGTCAGTGCGCAGAAAGAGACAAGGAAATCTTGTTAATAGCTAAGGATCCAAGATTCAGCTGCTTGTAGTGAAGTGGGTATGTTGGATATGTATCTCAGCCATAAAGTCATGTGTGCAGGGTATGTAAATTTATTTTCCTGTAACACTTTCTATTATAAGTTTCCATTCCATCGGGTGAATCAATCAGAATATTATTACAAAATAGAAATCACTATAGGTGTTTCAGGGATGAGATGATTTAAATGGAGAATATGACGTTTACAACTCTTTGGAAAGGGCTTAGCAAAGGTCAGGGAAAACCATCAATAAGTTAAGGAAATAAGGAGGCTCTTTGCTATTGTTAACTGAAGGGTATATACCCACAGGAGGAACTTCAAAAACTAGGCATTACACTGAAGCAGGGGGTATACAGAGTTGAAATGCAAATTAGAGGACTGAAGAACTAGAGGACTAAGTGTGTACAGTGATGATTACTGGCTTGAGCCTGAGGGTCCCAAATTAAAGCAGTTGGAGCCCAAACTGGCAGGGAAAGTCAGATTGGATCACCTGTGTCTCCTCACAGACAAGGCTATTACTTGTAGCCTGAGGTTGTGATATGCTAAATACCAGCCTTACCCTCAACCTGAATCAGAATTGAGACACAACAGAATGTTCTCACTGACCAGAGTTTGAGGCACCTGGGTCTTAATAGAAGGATCAAGTACCCCAGGATAAGGCTCCATATTACAGAAGCAAAGAGGACAAGTGCTGGCTTGTATAGTCTTCTCTAAATGTTGCATCTGTTGCTCATCCATAGCCTGGAAAGTCAAGCTGGCACAAGACTGTATGAGACATTTTGTCTGAGGAATTGGGCTAGGGGAAAGGATCATTGTGGATCCCCACCACACAATTCAGGCACCCACAGCACTGTAGGTAACTTGAAACTGAGGTGCTCATGGAGATGACATTTCCTTGTCCCATTGCTTCAGTTCACTCCTACTTATTATCCCTTATTGGCACCAGTATCCCAGCAACCCGAACAGGTGCAAAGGTGTCAGTCTGTGAAATTATAAATACCTAAAGATCTTGGTTTAAAAACTGAGACTTATACCCAGATGCTTTTAGGAGGTGTATAAAGTTAATTTATTAAAATTAGAAAGGAAAGGACGCTCCCTATCACAACCCATAAAAACAAAAAAAAGAAACAGAAAAAATATATCACAAATGTTAGAGGAAACAAACAAACCCTGAGAGAAGTCTCAATCCAGGACAACTGTAGCATATACCTGATGAGTTTAAAGCGACAGCTCTAGCCATGCTTGCCAAATTAAGAAAAATAATGGATGATGAAGAACAGGAACACAATAAGGATTGAGAAAGTATTAGAATGGATTAAAAATAGTACAGCTGAGGGCCTCCCCGGTGGCGCAGCGGTTGAGCGCTGGGTTGCGAAGCTGCCCGCAGCCTCTGCAGCGCTGGTTCGATCCCCGGCTGCTCCCCGGCCACAGGAGGAGGGTCCCACATGGCGCGCAGACCTCTCCTGCCGCCCGCTGCTCCCCTCAGCAGTGTACTTCGGTCCTTCTGCCTGTTCTGTTCCCCGCTCTGGCTCTGGTGAATTCTCTCACCCTCCCGCGCTTCTGACTGTACCCAGTGCTTGTATAAACAAAACAAACAAACAAACAAACAAACAAATAAATAAAACATGCCTCTGAAAAAAAAATAGTATAGCTGAAATAAAAACTACAATGAAGATTTCAATAGTAGAAAAATACAAGTAATGGGGAGAATTAGTAAGCATGAAAGCACAGAGGCAGAGAAATACAAATAGAATAAAAAGAAAAAAGAATTTTTTAAAACTTTTTTTAAAAAGATTTATTTATTTATTTATACAAGCACTAGGTACAGTCAGAAGCGTGGGAGGGTGAGAGAATTCACCAGAGCCAGAGTGGGGAACAGAACAGGAGGACTGACGAAATACACTGCTGAGGGGGGCAGCGGGCGTGGCAGGAGAGGTCTGCATGCCATGTGGGATCCTCGCTGGTGGTCAGGGATCAAACTGGTGCTGCAGAGGCTGCAGGCAGCCCCACAGCCCAGTGCTCAACCGCTGTACCACCAGGAGAGGCCCAAAAAAAGAATTTTTAAAAATTAAGTTTAAGGTTTTTTTGGGACAACCTCAAAATAAATAACATCTGTATCATGGGGGTCCCAGAAATAAAAAAAAAAAGAGAAAGGCATAGAAAATTTATTTAAAGAAATAATTACTGAAAATCATCTCAATATAGGAAAACAAACCAGACATCCTGATCCCAGAGACCCAAAGACTTCCAAACAAATACCAGACCAACACACTCCAAAACACATTAAAATTGAAGTCTGGAAAGTCAATGACATGGACAGAGTATTAGAAGCATAGAGAAAAAGGAGAGTAACTCAGACCATCCATAGACTTATCAGTGGAACCCTGACAGAAAAGAAAGAAATAACAGGGGATAGTTAAAGTACTCAAAGAAAGATTTCTAGCTTAGAATACTTTATCTTACAAGATTATCATTTAAGACAGAATGGTAAGGAGCTTCACTAACAAGCTAAAATTGTAAGACTATATTGACATCAAGCTGGACGTGAAAGAAATACTAAAGGGGCTATTAAAAAACAATAATAAAACACACACAGAGGTAACAGATACCTAAATTATACAACATGAGGGAGAAGAGTAAAAATGTGGCCTATCAAAATGAGTTTTGATGAACAGGCCATAAAAACAGTCAATTATATGCTAATATTAGCAGAACCTTCAAAAAATCAATAGACCTAAGACAATAGAAATAGAATTTAAAAAGTACATGAAAGGATGATGTCAAAAATAAAAAGACAGACAAACATCCAAAATGGCTATAAACATTTATGTATCAATAATCACCTTAAATGTAAATTACTTGAATTCAGCAATTAAAAGGTACAGAGTGGCTATGTGAATTTCAAAACAGTCCAACCTTCTTCTATTTACAGGAACTAAGAAGGTCTTAATTAGTAGAAGGAAGAAAATAATAAAATAAGAATGGAAGTACATGAAGTAGAAATAAAAAATACCAATAAAACTAAGAGTTAGTTTTTAGAAAATAAACAAAACTGAGAAATCTCTAGATGGGTTAACAAAGAAAAGGATAGAGAAAACATTAATAACCAGAACTATAAATGAATATTATATTATTATTATAAAACTGGAGAAATCACCACAGATAGCATAAAAATACAAAGGATCATAAGAGATTACTATGAGCAACTATACATCAATAAATTAGATAACCTTAAAGAAAAAGACAGGGCCTCCCCAGTGGCGCAGGGGGTTGAGCGCAGTGCTGTGAAGCTGTCCACAGCCTCTGCAGCACGGGTTCAATCCCCAGCCAGGGAGATACCCACATGGAGCAGCAGACCTCTCCTATCTCACCTGCTGCTCCCCTCAGCAGTGCTTTCGGTCCATCTGCCTGTTCTGCTCCCGACTCTGTCTCTGGTGAATCCTCTCACCCTCCTGCACCTCTGGCCTGTACCCCAGCTATTGTATAAATAAAATAAATCTTTTTTAAAAAAGAAAAAGAATTCCACTACTAGGGATCTACCAAAGGACACAGAAACAGTGATTCAAAAGAGCACCTGTACACCTACGTTTATTGCAGCACCTTTTACAACAGGAAAAACCTGGAAACAACCCAAATGCCCAAAAATAGATGACTGGATCAAGAAGATGTGGTATATATACACAATGGAATATTATTCAGCAATCAAAAAAGATAAACTCATGCCATTTGTAGCAATGTGGATGGAGCTAGAAGGAATTATGCTCAGTGAAATAAGCAATAAGGAAAAAGAAAAATATCAGATGGTTTCACTTATAACAGGAATATTGGGGAACCAAATAAGACATCAGTGTAAAAAAATAATAATAAAAGTACAAAACACAACAAAGCAAAAACAGACAATTATAAACCAGAGACATACTGCAGGGGAGGAGGAGGGAGAGGGATCAGAGGGAGGGAGGGAGGAGCACAGGGGACTGGGGTGATGGTGCATGGGTGCCTTGGGGAAGGAAATTCTATGGGGACTCAATCTGAGGGGTTGGGAGGAAGCAAATAATGTCTAAAAAATGTAAAAAATGATAAATGTTAAAATAAAAATAAAGAAAAAAGAAAACAAAAAAAGAAAAAGACAAATTTCTAGAACAATATAGTATACCAAGACAAAACCAGGAGGAAACAGAAGAGTTAAGTAAACCAATCACAATCATAGGAATTGAAACAGAAATCAAAAATTTTCCCCCAAACAAAACCCTGGAGCCAGATGGCTGCTATATAAGTGAATTCTATCAAACCTCTATAAAGAACTTATGCCTATCTTGCTCAAATTATTTCCAGAGTTCAAGAGGAAATGCTCTCAAATACATTCCATGTTATCAACATTACCCTAATATGGAAACCAGACAAAGACAGCACAAGAAAAGTATAGGCTAATCTCTAATGAACATTGATGTGAAAATCTCCAACAAAATATTAACAGATCATATTCAATGGTACATTACAATGATCATACATCATAAACAAGTGAGAATTATCCCAGGGATGCAAGTATGATTTAATATAACTGAATCAATAAATGTAATATATTACATCAACGAAAGAAAAAATAAAAACAAAGTAACTTCAGTAGATGCAGAGAAAGTATTTGATAAGATTCAGCACCCATTTATGATTAAAAAAAAAGAAAACCCTCTAGAAGGAATCTACCTCAACATAATAAAGACCATGTATCACAAACTTACAGCCAATGTAGTACTTAATGGTGAAAAACAACAAACTTTTCCTTCAAGATCGGGAACAAGACAAGTCTGCCCATTGTCACCATTTTGTTAATTTAGGATTATAAATTTTTGCTAGAGCAATCAGACTATAGGAAATAAAAGGAATTCAGATTGGAAAAGTAGTGAAAAGATTATTATTCACAGTTGATATGATACTATGTGTAGAAAACCCTAGAGGCTCCATCAAAAGTTATTTGAAATAATAAATGAATAAGGCAAAGTGGCAAGTTACAGGATCAGCATACAAATATCTGTTGTAACAGTGGGGAAGAGGTACAATGGACTATGGTAAAGGATTATGGGTGGCTTGGGGATGGGTATGAAGTGGTGACATGCATCTGAGGAGGTGTGATTCTACGTCTCTGACTCACATACAATGTAGTAAACCAACATTACCTCAATTAAAAAATGCTTCAATAATAAAAAAAAACTGTGTTATTATATACAGTGAACAAGGAGAAAAATTAATAAAATAATTAAATTCTATTCTATTCTTACTCTTAAGACCCCTAACTCTCTTGCTCAACCTTCAAGCTCAACTTAAAGAGAATGTCTTCCTCAAACTTTCTTTAGAGCACTCCTCCTATCTCATCCTACTTTCACCATTCTTTCAGATGGACTGTCCTCCTCCCTTAAGTTTCTAGAGCATGTCATTTCCCTTCTTTTCTAGCACTGATAACCTTAAACCTTGTGACATACTTGAAGCCCATGCCTCATCTCCCTTTATAGAGGTTAGTGACCATCAGCACTCTGTTTAAAGTCCATGTCTGGTCTAAGTCTGTGTTCCTGGGTACCTCTCATAGGGTCTTCCACATGGCAGGTGTCAGTAACATTCAGTAACTCAACCACTTGGCTCTTTCTTCACCATAATTGCCATTCCTGTATGTATTCATAGCAGTTCACTTGCCTACTTGAGAAGTTTACTGTTCCTTTCCTCCCCTTTCTCAGTTCTTTCTCTCTACAATGAATCTCATCTCTCACCCTTACTTCCCTGTTTTATCTCTTAGTTAAATACAGACAATGCTCATTTAGAGATTTGTCCTTTTGACAATGACTGATATCCTTTTTGACCTCCTGTTCTTCCTGATATTTACATTCTGAGCTACACTGACAAAGACTGCCCTGCAGGCTCACACCAACCAGATTTCACCTGTCCAAAACTGATAAACAGGAAGGCCTCCAAGTACAACTTGCTCCCAATCTTACCCAGTTTAGGGAGGGCTCTTCTTGGAACTGAGCCAAACATTAATAACATGGTGAAAAAGGGAGATGAGAGTAGCACCTGCCTTATAATCATGGTGCATTAGTCTTAAGGTAAGTAGTTTTTCTTGTGGGAGGCAGGACCTAACTTGTTCCAGACATAACTTCATAAAATAAGCAAGGTTCTATTATAACATCTACCCATTTGCTGATGTCAAAATACTAAACTTGAAGGAGAAATATGCCTATGAAAATTGAATACTATTGGTTTTAATATTTCTTACCAATGACTAGAACACACAGGCACACACAACTTTTTTACAGAAATTTTCCTAACCATGACTCTATGCTGTATTAGAGGGGAGGTGTATCCGCCACATATCACCAGTGAGTCTCTTGGATTTAGTGCGGTCTACTAATGGGTTCCAGGACTTACAGCAAGAAATTGAATTTGGCTGGGAGATCACTTTGTATGGTAAATGAACTTTTTCGAACTCTCAACTCTCACTTTCTTACATGACACCTTTCTTCGAACTCTCATCTGTTTCCTATAAATGACACCTAAATTTCCATATTTTTCCTTTAGGAAAGGAAATTTTCATTAGACAATGGGATGTATGGTGGGCAGCTCTACTGAGAGTCAACATTACTTCTATGTTGTCTCCTCCTTCCTTACTAACAGACCCTTATATTATGGGAGCATTGATGTACCAAGCTGAAAGACAAGTTTCCTTTAAAGACCATGACTAAAAACTGTCATTTAGATAAAGAATTAGATAAAAGCAGAAATGTTATGAGGGGCTTGGTGACATACTACTTAGAGGCGAAATTAATCCACTGAGAGGCGCAGTCTTTTGCCCCTTCCTTCTTTTTCCTGTCTGGAATGTGGGTGTGATGACCAGATTTCCTATAGCCATCTTGGACATCAATAGCTATGCACAGAATGATTGATCTGTAAGATTAAAAAGAACCTGGGTGTCTGCTAATTGTGTTGCTGCCAAAATTAGCCCTAAATAGCTCTTTTTTTTTTTATAGAGGCATGTTTTTATTTGTTTGTTTGTTTTTGTTTATACAGTCAGAAGCGCGGGAGGGTGAGAGAATTCACCAGAGCCAGAGCGGAGCGGGGAGCAGAGCAGGCAGAGGGACTGAGGTACACTGCTGAGGGGAGCAGCGGGCGGCAGGAGAGGTCTGCGCGCCATGTGGGACCCTCCTCCGGTGGCCTGGGAGCAGCCGGGGATCGAACCGGCGCTGCAGAGGCCGCGGGCAGCTTCGCAACCCAGCGCTCAACCGCTGCGCCACCGGGGAGGCCCCCCAAATAGCTCTTTTTAAACCTCTTTCATGGAAAGAGAAATGAACTACTTCATTTAAGTCATTGTTATTTTGAATTTTCAATTATATACAGCTGAATCTACTCATAATGAATAAAGTAAGCCTAGAGATACATTTTCTTGCGTTCTGAATGGACAAGTTAGAATTTACTTAAATACCATTCTTCTTCTCAAATACATTACTGTATATGAGATGTAGTGACTGAAAAGAGGCAGACGGAAGGTTCTGGGAGGCTGATAAAGTTTGTGTCTTGATCAGGTATATTCAGTTTATGAAAATTCAAATGCATTGAGTCATATTTATGATATACATACTTCTCTGTAAATTTTATATATCAATAAAAAGTTTTAAAACATATCCTTTGAAAATGTAAAGTGGAATTAGTAGCCAGTTTAGTTAGGGTTTGAGATCTTAAAAGGTTAAGTCCTCAGAGAACTGTGAAGATAAAAGGAAAAAATGAATGCAAATTACTCAGTTAACCTATTAAGTTATGTCTCTCACTGGAGTGCCTATTATGCACCACACACACAGACCCAGCTATTACTATCAGCACTAATAAAATTGCTTGCTTTCACTCCCCCCATAGACTATAAGATTTATGGGGACAGGGGGTATTTTTGTTCATATTGTACACACAGTTGTTTAAGACAGTGACAGGCAGATACTGGTTCTTGATGGAATAACTGAGTGAATATATTATCGGTTAAATAACCTCTTGTAAATAGCTTGTAGAATATATTTCAGTTTCAAACAACTGACTTTGAAGTGATCTTTTGGAATTCATTTGTAAATTAGGGGCAATCTAGGGCTCTTCAGCATCAGTATTAAATCAAGAACAAGTAAAATTTCTCAAATCTCAAGAGCTCCAGGAATTACATAGTCCAAAACATAAGAGGGTGAAAATCATAATGCAATTATGACAAGAAACTATCAAAAGCCCTTAACTACACTAGTTAAAGAGAGTGGAACAGATTAACTTCTTGATATCATAATGAAAATGCAAACACTATGACTAACACATACCATATCAAAATAGAACATTTTCATTGCATGGCAAGAAAGAAAAGATGTCTGTGTTTTAAGCAATCAAAGAACAAAATTGAAAATGCAAGCAACGGGAAAATGGCAGTACATAGAAACTGCCTGTTAAAATACAGTGAATATCTGACTTAAAATTTTCTATGTAATTTAGAATATACTCCTTGGTGGTTTTTAAAAATCATCTGCATTTCAAAATCAGAGAAATACCAGTTTGACACCTTTACAAAACCTATTTTGGGGATGCAAACCCAGTCTACAATACTTTTTGTGAAAACTGATTCTTGACAAAAGGACAAGCCTACACAGACATTTTTGTCACTTAACACTCCAGCACAACTGGAGAACTCTTGACCAAATCAGGATCTTTCTCTTGGGAACCTGAATTAGGCACTGATTCTGTATATAGTGGAAGACTCCTAAAGCGAAAGGTCAGCTAGAGCTGGGCTGTGGTTGTCACCATGGTTATTCAAAATTCCACAAAAGTAAAAAATTACTCCCACAAGGGAAACCTGCTTGAAAAAAAGAAAAGGAAAATGGAATATACGTGCAAAAGAACCTGAAGAAGCAAAACACCATTGTTAGAGTCAAAGAATGAGCTCAGCTCCTGAATTTTTAGTTCCCAGTAAGTCTATCTGACTTCTTTCTTATTTTTAATAACTAAAATAATCAAACACCAACCTGTTCCTGCCCCAAATCTCATTTTTATTTAACAAATATTTTTAAGCACACCATTTGTCAGATACTATTCTATGCAACAAGGATACCAAAAAAAGGATTCATTTACTTATATACAAAGAAATAAGTAAATAAGAGAGAAAATCATGAAGTTATTGAAATCAAATGGGATATTTATAATGAACAGGCAGTTATCACCAGCATAGGAAATGCAATAACAGAAATAAGCATAAAATATTAGAGAGAATTCCTTACTTGGCTTACTGTGAGCTTCACCCAACATTTTATTTGAAATAATTTGAGTGTAATTTTGTACCTTCTAAAAAGAACCACCACCACCAAAAAAGATCTTGCTTGAACATCTTATATAAATATAAATATATTTATATTACTCCCCTGAATCCTCCACCCCCAAGGAGTGATTAAGAATGACAACAGGGGCCTCCCCAGTGGCGCAGCAGGTTGAGCGCTGCACTTTGAGGCTGTCTGCAGCCTCTGCACGCAGGTTCAAGTCCCGGCTGGCCAGGGAGAAACCCACATATACCTCTCCTGCCTCCCCAGCTGCTCCCCTCAGCAGTGTCTTTGGTCCATCTGCCTGTTCTACTCCCTGCTCTATCTCTGGTGAATCCTCTCACCCTCCTGCACCTCTGACTGTATCCCAGTTCTTGTAGAAATAAATAAAAAAACTTTAAAAAAAAAAAAAAAGAATGACAACAGCTTATTTATGTTGGAATTTAGGCTCTACCACTCATTAGCATATGACCTAAAATATATTGTATATCCTCTGTGTATATCAGTTTTTCTTTCACCTCATTGTAAAAGAGGTGTGGGGAGTCAATGGGTAATTCAAATGTAGAGCTTTAGAAGTATGCCTGACATTTGATGTGTTCAGTAATTGTGAGTTGCCATTATTATTATTATTATGGCTGTTATAGTAATCTTGTTTTTAAGTAAGTTGAAGACATATCAGCTGGGAAAGGCTGAGCAGCAGGATTTGTTTGTATGCAATTGCAATGTATAAGATCTGGTTCTCAACATTGCTAAAGTTTGTTGATACACACAGCGATTAGCTCATGGTAGCCTACGATAAGCTATGATGCCACTAGAGACCAAAGCAAACCACACTCTTACCATTAACATTTTCTCTTTACAAGCAGAATAAAAGACTTTTTTTCTTAGTCATCAACTCATGACTTAAGGATATGGTCCGCAACTGAAGGATACTTACTGGTCACCTTGATCAGATTTTGTGTGTGCCCTACTCTTCAGTCTTACTTTAACTGCAGATTTCTTAGATCTATCATCCCCATTGATTGATTATATCATTGATCGAAAGCATTTTTGAGTGTTTTCTAATTTTATTTCTCAGTGCCTTGCAGTCATATCGAATAATGAAAGATCATGTCAACCATTTAAACATAACTTCATTCCATTTAAAATTACTATGTACTTTTGGCCATAAAAAAGTGAATCGAGGGCCTCCCCGGTGGCGCAGCGGTTGAGCGCTGGGTTGTGAAGCTGCCCGCAGCCTCTGCAGCGCCGGTTCGATCCCCGGCTGCTCCCCGGCCACCGGAGGGGGGTCCCACATGGCGCACAGACCTCTTCTGCCGCCTGCTGCTCCCCTCAGCAGTGTGCTTTGGTCCTTCTGCCTGCTCTGCTCCCTGCTCTGGCTCTGGTGAATTCTCTCACCCTCCCGCGCTTCTGACTGTACCCAGTGCTTGTATAATTAAAAAAAAAAAAAAAAAGTGAATCGAGGGCCTTCCCGGTGGCGCAGCGGTTGAGCACTGGGTTGCGAAGCTGCCCGCGGCCTCTGCGGCGCCGGTTCGATCCCCGGTTGCTTCCCGGCCACCGGAGAGGGTCCCACATGGCGCGCAGACCTCTCCTGCCGCCCGCTGCTCCCCTCAGCAGTGTACTTTGGTCCTTCTGCCTGCTCTGCTCCCCGCTCTGGCTCTGGTGAATTCTCTCACCCTCCCGCGCTTCTGACTGTACCCAGTGCATGTATAAACAAAACAAACAAACAAATAAATAAATAAAACATGCCTCTATTAAAAAAAAAAATTATTAAAAAAAAAAAGTGAATCCAGTCTAAAATTTTCTTCCTCCCATGTTCTGAGAATCTTTGCTGTTTAGATCTCTTCAGAGAGGTAACTGCTAAAACTGGATATCTACATGAGAGAGAATGTTTGGCACTTAAGTATGCTTTAACAGTTTTCACTCTACAGAACAGATGCTTGTATGTTTCGTGGGCATCATAAATATTAAGAACGATGTAATATGGTTTGAAAGAACTTCCCATTAATTGTTAATGCTCACTATTGTTAATGCTCACAGAAAGGAAAATTCCTCGGGGGCAAATCAAGATACATTTTTATGTCTAACATTTCTGTATTTCAATTGCAAGGCTAAGGCTGGAGAGAATTAGTCTCTGATTCTTGAATATCATATGAAAAATCTAATGTAATATTTGAGTGTCTTTTCATCCTTCTAGCACCATACTGAGATATATAATGTACAATTATAATAGGAGATACAGTGGAAGAAGGCAGAGGTAGGTTCAAAGGCTAGTTCCATCTCTTCCTGGCTTAGGGTTCATGGAATTAGCCTTTCTGAATTTAGTCATTTAACACAGAGACTAAAACACCTACCGCATAGGGTTGCTATGGTCAGAAATACATATTTGGTAAGAAATATGACCAGTATCTGAATTAAAGTTAATTCAGCTTTGTACTAAATTAGAGATGGTGTTTGGTAGGGACTATGCACAAAAAATGGCTGAGGTACAACTAAATTCTTTGAATTTTTAGCAAAATAAGTATGTTCAGGGTTTCTGATCATCACATAGAAGGCTTTGCTCAGGGAAACTCCAAGTTCCTCATTAATTTCCCATATGCAGGTCTGGTGACTGTTGATCCTTCCTAACTGCTCATGGCATTTATTCATTAATTTCTTGAGTGCACAGTAAGCACCATCAAGACTATATGGCTCCGACCTAAACAAACTCATAGTCTAATAGAGTACAAAGATGCAAACACAAATACAAAATGATGTAACAAGTATTATTTCTAATCAAGGCAAGGAAGAAGGCTATAGAATGCCAAAGGGACGACACTGTTTAGATGAGGGATAAAACCATATTAAGGAATGAGAAATTCAGGTATCTGTCAAGCATCAATACATATGGGATGCCATGAAAAAGCAGAAATGTGCCAGTTAACTCAGTTTTCTGTGTAAAATTCCTTACCTTCTTGGTGAAAGATAATTTCATTTTCCTTCTACCAAAGAAAACAATGCATTCATGTGCAAATCAAAAAATAAATAAATAACAACCACAAAAACCCTCTTCCCTATAACTGACCTATGCCTGTTGATTAGTTTTGCCATGAGCAGCTGCAGATGAAGTCAACTAAAATTCTGAAATCAAATCATGCATAGCACCAAGCTGTTTTTTCTGGAATGAATTTTAAACTGTTGAACAAAGCCTAAATTTAAAATTCTTTAGTATATCTCCCAAGTAGTCTGATTCAGTAAATTGCAAAAGAAAATAGAAATGAGAACAAAAATTACAGAAAAATGAGATTTTTTTCAGTCAGTGGGAGTAGTTGAACTTTTAAAAATATAATAATACTGGTTTCTCCTTACCCCATCTAATAAATGTTGACCAAAAATTCTAAGTATATTGCTTTGAAAAGGCACCAAATTATTTGTCTCTCTGGAATATTTTCATTTTTTAATTTTTCCTTGATAGAGAAATGGAATGGGAAAGGAATCAAAGAAGAAGTGACTTATGGCTAACCCAAAGGATGAAGACTTTCTAGGAGGAGAAAAAGGAGAAAAATAAATGCTCCATTTACTCCAAATTTTCCATATCCAGGTGTCTGACTTCATAGACGTTTTTCTCTTTGAAATGGCCTCTCCAGTATTCTCTCATTTCACCACCATACTGGTAAAGCATAACCATTTGATTTGCAAACATTTCTTAGAAACTTTTCCAAAATGGAAAATTGAATGAAAAAAGTATCAAGGTATTTCTTGGCACATTATTTTAACATGGAAGCTATAATATTAGTATTCCCATAAGATGATGTTTATTAGATCTGAGTAAATGTTGCTTTGGAATATTTGCACCCAGGAGATCAATGTAAGGGAAGAAGTGATTAATTATAGCCATTAGCATATTGTGAGCACTGTGGTTTGTGTTTTCACATTTTTCTGGGAAAAGGGCCCATAAATTGCACTAGATTTATATCCCCAGAAAATTTAAGAATAGTCATTGATATTACAGATTCACACCACTATCATTGATCTGGAACTGTTCTAGTTCTACAAAAAGATGAACAAAACTTAATCCTTGCATTGCAGGGACCATCTCCGAAAAATTCATATAGCTGCCAGATTAAGACACACATTGTCACTTAAATGTGAATTTCAGATAAGCTTTAAATGATTGTTTAATGTCCCACATAACTTTTACTTGAAATTTAAATTTAACTGGGAATCCTATATTTTTAGTTGCTATGTCTGACAACTTTGGACATATATTCTTATCAACAGATAAGAGGTAACTTAAATTTTGATTGAGCTTGCATCCCAGATCTTGTTGTAACATTTTCCTATTGACAGAGAATGGGATGGGAACAATAATGTGTTCAAGCAGCAAAAAATGGAAGTCAAATAGGGGCCTCATTTGCAATTAGACACCTTAGGGATCATTTTAAATGCATTTAAAAGCATTTCACTTGATGCCACTGTAGAAGCAGATTCAAGTCTTGTATAGGCTGAAAACTATAAAAGGTTGGGAATCCTCTTTAAGAAAAAGAATGCAAAGTTACAAAAAAAAAGTTAGGCATATTTATCTAAATTTTAAAAAATGACAAACTACAGAAGCCTTGATGCTTAGAACAGTGCTTGCTATATAACAGCCAATGGCTAAAAAAAGAAAAAAAGGATTCTGGGAAGGTGGCAGAGTATGAAACACTTGAAATCTGCCCACCTAGACAATAACTATTCCATAGACTCTGCCAAACGTAACTTTGGAACTTTGGATTCTAGTGAAGGCTTACCAATTCCCAGGAAAAGCTGGATAGTAAGCTGTGGTTGATTTAGGTCAACTTCAGCTCTAAGCACAGTAGTAATCACCCATCCCCCACACCTCAGTCCCACTGCATGCAGCTGTGCATTTGGTCCTTGAATAGCTTGCACACAGCCTGTACAAGCCAGAGTGAGCTAAAAGGACCCTGGCCTCCAAATATCAAGGATTTATGCTCTGATCACTGATTGTTGCTTCTGATCATAGAGCTGTAGATAAAGAAGCCATGCAGATAAAAAGCTGCCACAGTTGTTGTATATCCTCATCCCATTGTTGCAAGGCTTTTTCCCTCTGACTATGGTGATTTCAGGAATTTTAAAGGACCAGTCTTTTTTGCCCACTTATTTTTCTATTTTAACCCTTTTGGGAGCCATGCAGTGAAGACTAGGACTTTAAAAAAACAACCACATATACAGGAGAAATCAGGAAGGCACTGCATGCCTAGGGAAAGACACAGACTCAGAAAGATCTGAGAAGAATTTATATTTACATTTCAGTCTAATTACTGGTACAGAGACAACCCACAATCGTTATTTTTTAAATCCAAAACATGAAAACTAGAACTAAAACTAGCAAACCCTGGGGAGAGAACTTGATTTCCAGAGTTATCACATTGCTAGATTCTAATTATTTGGGGATGAGATTCAACGCGCAATGCACAACAACAATAACAAAAACACAAGGTATACAAAAAAACCAGAAAATATGGCCCATTCAAAGGGAAAAAAAAAATAACAACAGATTGTCCCTGAAAAACCTGATGGTAAATCTATTAGACAAACACTTCAAACAACTGTCTTAAAGATGCTCAAAGGACAAAAGGAAGATGCAGAGAAAGTCAGAAAGTGATGGAGGAATTAACTCATTTCAAGATAAAAACTGAGGGAGTCTCTCACCACTAGTCCTGCCTGCAATAAAATACTAAAAGGAATCACATGGGTTGAAAGATAAGAACATGAGACAGTAATTCAAGATATGTTAAAAAGAAAAAGAGGTCAATAAAGATAAATACAAGGGAAATTACAAAATGTGGCATTATTGAACAATAGTGTGTAACTCTACTTTTTGTTTTCTACATAATTTAAGAGACTACTACAAAATATTAGTTGATGATTTTGCATACACAATATATAAAGATGTAATTTTATGAGATCAACAACTGAAAAGGGTAAGGATGGAGTTGTTATAGGAACAGAATTTTTGTATGTTATTTAAATTAAATTGGCATATATTTAGAGTTTTATAAATAAGGTTGCAGGATGTTAAATGCAATCCCCACAAAACCACAAAGAAAATAATCAAAAATATACACAAAAGGAAGTGATAAAGAAATGTGAACGTTTCACTACTAAAAAAAAGGCTAATGGGCCTCCCCGGTGGCGCAGCGGTTGAGCGCTGGCCTGCGAAGCTGCCCGCAGCCTCTGCAGCGCCGGTTCCATGCCCGGCTGCTCCCCGGCCACCGCAGGAGGGTCCCACATGGCGCACAGACCTCTCCTGCCGCCCGCTGCTCCCCTCAGCAGTGTACTTCGGTCCTTCTGCCTGCTCTGCTCCCCACTCTGGCTCTGGTGAATTCTCTCACCCTCCCGCGCTTCTGACTGTACCCAGTGCTTGTATAAATAAATAAATAAATCTTAAAAAAAAAAAATCTAATCTATTAAAAAAAACAGCAAAAATAAATAAATAAAAAATTAAAAAAAGACTAATACAAAAGAAGACAGCAATACAGGAAATGAGAGTCAAAAAAGCAATAAAGCATATAAATAATAAATAGCAGAATGACAGAATAAGTTCTTCCTTAACATTAATCACTTTAATTGTAATTGGATTAAATTCTACAACCAAAGGACTGACTTTTGGATCAAATGGACACACCAAATGGATAAAAACACATAATCCAATTATATGCGGTCTACAAGAGATTCACATTAGGTCCAAAAATATAAATAGGGTGAAAGTAAAAGGATGGAAAAGGATATTTCATGTAATTGTATACTAATACCACCAAATAGACTTTAATCCAAAAAAGGTTACTGGAAACAAAGTATAACAAGAAGTTTTAACAATTTTAAATATTCATGCACTCAAGAATGGACCATCAAAATACATGAAGCGGGCCTCCCCGGTGGCGCAGCGGTTGAGCGCTGGGTTGCAAAGCTGCCCGCAGCCTCTGCAGCACCGGTTCGAGTCCCGGCTGCTCCCCGGCCACTGGAGGAGGGTCCCACATGGCACGCAGACATCTCCTGGCGCCCGCTGCTCCCCTCAGCAGTGTACTTCGGTCCTTCTGCCTGCTCTGCTCCCCACTCTGGCTCTGGTGAATTCTCTCACCCTCCCGCGCTTCTGACTGTACCCAGTGCTTGTATAAATAAATAAATAAATCTTAAAAAAAAAATACATGAAGCAAAAACTGACTGAATTGAAAGGAGAAACAGACAATTCTAGAACAATCATTGGACACTTTAATAACTTGTTCTCCATAATGGAAAGAATAACTGATTATCCACATGTAAAAAAAAAATGACTGCCTTATCTACAAAAATTAGATCAAAATGCATCTATGACCTAAAACTATAAAACACTTAAGAGGAAACATAGGGCAAAATCATCCTATTTGATTTGCCAGCGACATCTTGGATATGACATTAAAGGCATGAGCAAGAGAAAAAAGTAAAAAGGCAACCCAAAGAATGCAAGAAAACATGTCCGAAATAGGATTAGTATTCAGAACATTTAGAGAATTCCTAAAACTCACCAACAAAATTTTAAAGTGTGCAAAAGACATTTTTCTAAAGAAGATATAAAATGGCCTATAAGCACATGAAAGGATGCTCAACATTACTAATATAATACAAATCAAAACTACAATGAGATAACACCTCATATCTATTAGGATGGCCACAAAGGAAAGGAGTATAAGAAGGAAAGAAGTAAAGGAAGGAGGAAGGGAGGGAGGGAGGGAGGGAGGGAAAAAGGAGGGAGGAAAGATGGAATTGTTGGGAAGGGTATGGAGAAATTGGAACTTACGTTGTTAGTGTCCTGTTACTATGAATATAAAATGATACAGCCACCATGGAAAATGGTACATAGGTTCTTCAGCGTAGAATTACCTTATGTCCCAGCAATTTCACTCCTGGCTATACAAACGAAAGAACTGAAAGTAGGGTCTCAAAGAGGTATAGCTGGACCCATGTTAATAGTGTTAGGGAGAAAAGTACGTCCTAAAGCTAATTCCATACAGGCTTTGTGGACTCTACTCCCACCCCAGGCCAAAGCCAAAGACACTGGGAACTCCAAATCCCATCACCACCAAAGGGAAGGTGGCTGGGACGTGAGGGTGGGGTTAAGCAGCCAGGTTGGTATAAAGCCAGACACGTGGGCTTTGGAGGGGCCCCCCATTTTGACTCTCCGCCAGCTCGCAGCATCCAGCCAGCTCGGAGAGTGCTTTTTGGGTTTCCAGGTCGGCGGATCGGGTAGGACGCATTAAAGACTTTATTTCCCTATTTTCTCCCTGAGTTGTACATTTTCCTTATTTCCTTTTCCCTTGTAAATAAACCTTTTGTTAACCTTTTGTGTATGCCTGTAGTGAAGTATTCATAAGTCCCTTTTAAGCGCGCGGGTGAGGACCCACAGCCAGGCAACCCGTTCAATATCTGGGCTGCCCTATAACAGCAGCAGCATTATTCACAACTGCTAATAAGTAAAAGCAAGCCAGTGTCTGTCAATAGACGAATGGATAAGAAAATATGCAGGAAGGAAATTCTGACACATGCTGCAGTATGGATAAACCTTGAGGACATCATGCTAAGTGAAATATGCTAGTCACAAAAAGACAAATACTGCATGATTCCACTTATATGAGACATGTAGAATAGTTAAATCATAGAGACACAAAACAGAAAGGTGGTTGGCAGAAAGGACTGGCAGAAGGGGGAAATGGGAAATTACTGTTTAGGGGCATGGAGTTGCAGTCTTACAAGATGATGGATGTTGGTGATAGGTGCACAACAACATCAGTGTATTTTATACCACTACACTGAACACTTAAAAACAGTTAAGATAGTAAAGTTTGTTATATGTATTTTCCCATGATTAAAAAAACTAAATGGTAGAAAAATCGATGTTTCCTGTACATAACACATAACACGAATAATATTAAAGTTGTTACTTTGGATTTATGTAATTAATGAAGGATTAACATGTTGTATGCCTTGTACTTAATACATATTTAATAATGAATGTTTCATTTTTCATGTGCATGTTTTCCAAGAAAGACAAGCAGAGAGATGCCATAATAGTTTGTATGTCACATTTCTTAAATTACACAAAGATAATGAGCAAAATATAAAATATCTATATGAATTTTTTAAAACAATTATGTCAGTTGTACCTTTCTCACTTTAGTATTTGTTTTCCCTTTTTGGTACTTTGGATTACAACTACATGATCGAAATTTAAAATTCAGGTATATTGGTTTTCATATTTTATAAACCTACTTCCCCTTTTTCTTAAAATGAAGATCCACCTGTCCTTTGAAATAAATTCACAAAAGCTAAAATACTCATTGTGGGTTCTACAACTTACTGGCTAATATAATGTTGTCTTTGTCCAGTTGGTTTTGTTTTAGCTATGTCAATATAATAAATACCAGAATTTTAAAAAGTAGTCTATCTGATTACTTTTTCATGTGTTGTGTAGATATTTTTAACGTTTTTTTCCAGTTCAAAATTCTGCTTTTAAAAATATACAGACACATATGGAATAAAAGCCAAAATTTTAATTTATTCTATATTATGCATCATGAGCAATACTAATAGAGGAATTCTTGACACAGTTCCTTCTCAAAGCTTTGAAAGTTCATACAAATTTATGCATGGAAAACATATGAAAGGGCACCCATCAAAATGCTAGCAGTAATTTTCTCTGGGTGATAGTAAAATTATAGGCAATTTTTATCTCCTTTTTCCCTGTCCATATTTTCTGATTTTTCTCAAGTAAACATATTAAAATATAGAGATAACTTTTGGGAAATAGAAAGCTATTACATGAGAAATGATCTTTGGGATATTAAACTTGACATTTGGAAGTCTAAGTTTTCACTTAGCATATTTTAACACCAGTAATGGATTGGAACTGCAGCTTACCTTGCCATCTGTTAAATGGGAATGAAGGAAATACCTTCTTCACACAGTTACCATCAAAGCAGTAGAGGGAGTATTTAAAGCACCTTGCATAGTGCCTGGCACACTGTATGTGCATGATTAACTGTAGCTGTTATTATTAGTATATGCTAAGATTACAAAAATAAACTTTCTAGGCAACTTTGAGTTTATTAAACCATGATCTCAACTCAACAAAAGGTAAACAGAAAATTAAGCTTTTTTTCTTTCAAAATTTAATTAATGAAATATTTAAAACTTAGAGGAAAAAATGAGAAACTCACCCTTTCTTACACTTCTTAAAAGGGAAATTTACAGATACAACTAAAGTCCTAACTTCTCTTTTCTCCTTTTACATCTTCCCACAGATAACCATCAAACTAAAACTTACCTGTGTTACTCTCCTGCATATTTTTTTTACTATTTCTCCTTATAGCCATATTACCCATACTTACATTCATGCTTTATGTTCATAAATAATACAAATAATTGTTTATATGTGAGGCAACAAGAAACCTAATCAGAAATTCCTTCTCCTTGGGATGCTTCTCTTCCTCATTTACCCATCTTAAACAATAAGACTACATTGGTTTTTAATAAAACTTTACTTTAGCAGTGTGAAATTACTCCAATTATAAACTCTGCATTCCATATTAATGCATGTTTAGCTTTAAACCAAATAAAATTACAGAAAGATAAACCAACCTCCCTGAAGGCTCCATGTAGAATACTTTGTAATCCACATTCTAATTATGACTTATAAAACACAGAACTTAGAAAAGTAATTATGTCTTAATAAGTTTGTTCATTTATTAAATTGGGTTTTAGTCTAAAATATTTATGTCCTTATTTAAATGGAACAGAGTTCATTAATCAAGTCAACAAGGGAATGTGGTTACACACAGAAATAAAATCTTTTTCTAAACCTTATCAAAT
The DNA here is from genome assembly GCF_014898055.3 of Talpa occidentalis. Lineage (NCBI taxonomy): Eukaryota > Metazoa > Chordata > Mammalia > Eulipotyphla > Talpidae > Talpa > Talpa occidentalis. Next base: position 108,414,437 of record NW_023605083.1, read on the forward strand.
TTAAGGTGCCAAATCATCAATGGTAAAAAGTTATAATTCTCCAAATTATTAATACCAGTCTTACCCCTTGGAATATTGCTTTTCAACCTCATAATCCATATAATTTACAGAAAGCTGGTACTTCCAACTTCCAAATGTTATTCGCACACATACAGATAGAGAATTATTAACAAATTGATGTCAACTTCAATAGTCAATCCATGCTATCTCTTACTGGTCACCCCTTCTCTTGCTAAATAATCACAACTCACACATTTTGAAAGCCATTCTAGCCACTCTTGGCAGTGATTGTCAAGCTCTCTTCTGGAGTTGGCAGATTTCATTCATTTTAAAAAAAGAGCAAATTTTTGGTCTATCAGCACTTCTGTTGTCCACATTTCAATGAAAATGATGGCAACAACTGAGTCATCTGTAAGATCTTTCATTCTTAATTATAATCCCACTGATTTATAAATACTTTCTTCCATTCTGTGGGTTGTCTTTTCTTGGTGTGCTTTAAAACACAAAGGTTTTTAATTTTCTTTAAAAAAAAAAAAAAAAAATTTATTTATTTATTTATACAAGCACTGGGTACAGTCAGAAGCGCGGGAGGGTGAGAGAATTCACCAGAGCAAGAGCGGGGAACAGCACAGACTGACGAAATACACTGCTGAGGGGAGCAGCGGGTGCGGCAGGAGAGGTCTTCAAGCCATGTGGGACCCTCACCCGGCGGCCGGGGATCGAACCGGCGCTGCAGAGGCTGCGGGCAGCTTCGCAACCCAGCGCTCAACTGCTGCACCACCGGGGAGGCACTTTTTTTTTTTTTTTTTAAAGATTTATTTACTTATTTTATACAAGAACCGGGGTACAGGCCACATGCGCGGGAGGGTGAGAGGATTCACCAGAGACAGAGCCGGGAACAGAACAGGCAGACTAACTGTTCTGACTGAAATACACTGCTGGGGGGAAGCAGCAGGCGAAGCAGGAGAGGTCTGCTGCACCGTGTGGGACCCTCGCTGGCCAGCCGGGATCAAACCAGAGCTGCAGAGGCTGCGGCCAGCTTCACAGCACAGCGCTCAACCGCCTGTGCCACCAAGGGAGGCCCAAGGTTTTTAATTTTCATGAAGTTCAACTCACATAGTTTTTCCTTATGCACTTATGTTTTGGTATCCTAGAACACTGCCTATGAATCATATAGACATATGAAAAATAAACTTCCTAGGCAAACTTTTTCATACTACACTCTCTTTTATTAAGAGCTTTGCTTGTCTCTTAACCATTGTGTCACCTTCCAGGTCAGAATGCCATCTTCTTGATAGTAGCTGAATAGTTTTACAGCAGGTCTCCTATCATTTGTTTTTCCGTTAACACTATGTCCTTCATATGGAGTCCAGTCACTGCTGTTGGTAGGGAAAGGATAAAAGAACTGGAGTTACTTCTTTTTCTGTCACTTAGATACAATTAACATTCACCTTCCTTCTCTCCATACTCCTCTTCCTTGATGGGGAGATTAAGTCACTTAGAATTAGTGTAAGGGTTAAATAAGTTAACATATATAAAAGCCTTAGAATAGTATTTAGCATATACATATTGTTCAATAAATTTTGCATTTTACCTAAACTAATCTATTATTTTTTTTAAATGTCTTTCAACAAATGGTACTGAAACAACTGAATGGCAGCATGTAAACGAGTAAAGTTGAACTCTTTTTCACACTACACACAAAAACTAACTCAAATGGATTACAGATTCAATGTAAGAGCTAAAACTATAAAACTCTTAGAAGAAAATTTATGATTTAGGTTAGACAAAGCCTTCTTATATAAACATATAATACCAGAGGCCTCCCTGGTGGCGCAGGTGGTTGAGCACAGCGCTGTGAAGCTGTCTGCAGCCTCTGCAGTGCTGGATCAATCCCCGCTGGCCTCGGAGCAAACCACATGGCGAGCAGACCTCTCCTGTCTCGCCCGCTGCTCCCCACAACAGTGTATTTCGTCAGTCTGCCTGTTCTGTTCCCCACTCTGTCTCTAGTGAATCCTCTCAACCTCCCGCGCATCTGGCCTGTACCCCATTTCTTGCATAAATAAAATAAATCTTAAAAATAAATAAGTAAATAAATCTTTAAAAAAAAGAATTTACAAAAACACAATGTTAAAATAAATAAATAAATAAGCAAGCGTACGATACCAAAAACACAAGTGCATAAGGAAAAAATATGTAAGTTGGACTTAATGAAAATTAAAAACCTTTGAGATTTAAAGTAGACCAAGAAAATAGACAACCCACAGAATGGAAGAAAGTATCTATAAATCATAAATCTGATAATGAACTGGTAACCAGAATATATTTTAAAACTCTTACAATTCAAAAATTAAAAGACCAATAGCCCCATTTAAAGTGGACAAAGTATTTTTTTTTTTAATAGAGGCATGCTTTATTTATTTATTTATTTGTTTGTTTTGTTTATACATGCACTGGGTACAGTCAGAAGCGTGGGAGGGTGAGAGAATTCACCAGAGCCAGAGCGGGGAGCAGAGCAGGCAGAAGGACCGAGGTACACTGCTGAGGGGAGCAGCGGGCGGCAGGAGAGGTCTGCGCGCCATGTGGGACCCTCCTCCTGTGGCCAGGGAGCAGCCAGGGATCGAACTGGCGCTGCAGAGGCTGCAGGCAGCTTCGCAACCCAGCGCTCAACCGCTGCGCCACCAGAGAGGCCCTAAAGTGGACAAAGTATTTAAACAGACATTTCTCCAAAGATATACAAATGACTAATAAGCAAATGAAAATATGCTCAACATCAGGGAATGCTCAACATTATTTAGGGATACTCATAATGTAGGGATAATCAACGAATTAGTCATTAGGAAATGTAAATTGATACCACAATGGGGTACCACTTCACATTCATGAGAATGTGAATAAAAAACACAGATAGTGATAACAGTTGATGAAGCTGTGAAGAAATATACTTCTGGTGGAAATGTAAATGGTGTACCTACTTTGACATAGTCTGCAGTTTCTCAAAAGGTTAAAGCATAGTTATCATATGACCCAACAATTCCACCGAAGTGTGTATGTCCTTAGAAAAACTTACATGTATGTCTATAACAGTATTATTCATAATAATCAAAAAATGGAACAACTTAAATGCCCATCAACTGATTAACCGATAAATAAAATGTATTATGTCCATACAATGAGTTATAATTCAGCAATAAAAAAGCACGAAGAATTGCTACATGCCACAACATGGACAAATCTTGAAAACATTATGTTAAATGTTAAACATTACTAAAAGTCAAAAAAAGACACATGATTCCATTTATATAAATTTTCATAGTAGATAAATATATCAAGACAAAAAGATTAGTGATTGCTAATGCTGTTGGGGGATTGTGGTAAATGAGGAGTACTTGCTGAGGTAAATAGGCATGAAGTTTCTTTTTGGGGTGATGAAATGTTCTAAAATTGAAGTGATGTTATGGCTGCACAAACCTGTGAAGATACTAAAAAACTATTGAATTGTACACTTTAAGTGGGTAAATTATATGGTTTTTGAATTATACCTCAATAAAGCTGTAGAGACAGATGATGATGAGTAGGAGGAGAGGGAAGGAAAAAGAGAGGGAGGGAGGGAGGGGGAGCAGAGCAAGTGGGGAGAGAGAGAGAGAGAGAGACCAATCCAAATGAGTGAATCCTCTGCCCACTAGGGAAAGAATTCACTAGAGAACTGTAGGTGTAGTTGAACCAAACGAGGTTTTATTATACATGAGGGAAGCAGTGAAAGAATTTAGCCTGGTGCCTTGAAGGCAGTAGGGGGAGATATTTAAAGGGTAAGTCCACGAGGAAGGAGGGAGAAAACAGTCATAGCTTGTTCTGTGTTGGACTAAGACCAGACATGTGTAGACGTGTTACGTTCCAATTGTACATGTGGGATCTTGGCCTTCTCCCTCCAGAAGATTGTGAGATAATCATTAGTCAGAATCTAACACTTTTCGGTCAACATAGCACCTTATGGTCACTGTGGTGGGTGAAATTGTTTGGACAGGGCTTGCCAGCCTATGACTTAGTTCACCTGTTCAAACAGGACTTGGAACAAGTCATCCTATCAGCTGAAATTTCTTTTACCTAGGCTATCATAGAAATTCAAGAAATGCCCAATGTTTAGGAAAGTTAGGTTTCTGCCCTCTGCTCACAACCTAAGAAATAAAATGAGTGCATCTGTGCATGTGAGTAGGAAAAACTCACTCTTCTGTTTCTCTTTTACTAGTCATGTTACAGAGCAGCCCCGATATTGAACGGGTTCCTGGCTGTGGGTCCTCACCCGCGCGCTTAAAAGGGACTTATTAATACTCCACTACAGGCACACACAAAAGGTTAATAAAAGGTTTATTTACAAGGGAAAAGGAAATAAGGAAAATGTACAACTCAGGGAGAAAATAGGGAAATAAAGTCTTTAATGCGTCCTACCCGATCCGACGACCTGGAAACCCAAAGTCACTCTCAGAGCTGGCCGAGAGCTGGCAGAGAGCCAAAACTGGGGGCTCCCCAAAGCCCACGTGTCTGCCTTTTATATTAACCTGGCTGCTTAACCCCACCCTCAGGTCCCAGCTACCTTTCCTTTGGTGGTGATGGGATTTGGAGTTCCCAGTGTCTTTGGCTTTGGCCTGGGGTGGGGGTGGAGTCCACAAAGCCTGTATGGAATTAGCTTTAGGACATCCTTTTCCCCCTAACAGTCACACAGAACACTTCTGACACTTAGACCAAATACGTGGGCAACACCAGCTCTCTTCAATACCATCTGGTCAGTTCTGACACTATATACCTGGAGTTAGAATCAGGGATCTCACAAGTTAAGGGCTCAGTTCCACAAGACTACCCATTCCCACTTTAATGCCAATCACATATCCCAGGTTGTCTGTCATCTGTAATTCTGACAGACCAGATACAGATCAGAGCTCCCATGACCCCCTTCTCGGGTTTGATAATTTACCACATTTGGCTTACAGAACTGAGGGAAACACATTTACCAATTTATATAATATACAATATAATAAAGGATACAGATGATCAGCCAGATGAAGAGATAACATAAGGAGTGTCTGTGAGGGTCCTCAGTGCAGGCACTTTTATCCCTGTGAAGTAGGGATACGTCACCCTCCCAGTTTAGTAGACACATTCACCAATCTGGAAGCTCTTTGAAAATTCACACCATTTTAAGGGAGGCTTCATTACACAGGCATGATCAGTTATTAACTACATTTCCAGCCTCTACTCCCTCTCTGCAGAATGGAAGTTAGGGCTAAAAATCCCAAGCTTCTAATCATTGCTTGTTTTTCTGGTGACTAGCTACAGGTGGCCAAGAGCCATTCAGAAAACTACCCAGAGGCACTTCGTTAGAACAAAAGACACTTCTTTCACCCAGGAACTTCCAAGAAACTCCGGAGCCCAGTGTCAGGAACCAGGGCAAAGATCAATGGTAGAGAGAAAGATCTCCTAGTGTTCTTAACAATTAGGAAATTTCAATTAGGAAATAGACCCCACTTTCTCTGTGCCGGGAACTGGGGTCTATTTACAAGGTCTTTAAGAGACCTGAGTCGGTATATAGGGTGAGTGAGGGCAGCAACTAGATATAGATGGAGAGAGAGAGAGATGCTATCCATCCATTCATCCACGCACCCACCTACATATGTAAACTGAACCTTTCATTTTATAGTTTATTTAGAAAGCCAAGACCCCAAGAGGAAATGTACCCAAACAATGAAATTATTAAAACCATATTCTCAAAGCCATACTTGGTAAGCAGAATCTATCAATATATAAGGTATTTAACTCAGGGCTTATATCACATTGAAGTGATTGAGAAACTATAATGTCATGTTAAAAAAGAAGTTGAAACTGTAAAGTTTGGACTCAACTTTTTTTCTTTAATGTAAACTCTGAGGTGAGTTGGCAGAGTCCATGTCTTATTCATGTTTGCTTTACACTTCCTCTAACGCATAGCAGATGTTCCATGGACTTTTGAGTGAAAGAATGAACAATGAAATAAATAAAATTACTTTAAGTGGTATTATGTTCCTGACACTGATTCACATATATCCAATTTTTTTAGTCTAGCAAAATCTTTTTCTTTTTTTTTAAGATTTATTTATTCATGCATACAAGAACCGGGGTACAGGTCAGATGCGTGGGAGGGTGAGAGGATTCACAAGAGACAGAATGGGGAACAGAACAGGCAGACAGATGAAATACACTGCTGAGGGAAGCAGTGGGTGTGACAAGAGAGGTCTGCTGCACCATGTGGGTATTTCCCTGGGCGGCCACGATCGAGAGGCTGCAGACAGCTGCTGACAGCTTCAGACAGAGGCTGCAGACAGCTTCCCAGAGCTGCTCTCAATTGCCTGCACCACCAGGGGAGGCCCCTAGCAAAATATTTTTCAATGCTGCTACCATCACTCATCTATATCCCCATTATATTTTATATATGTGATTTAATATGCATTTTTACATTGAAGCGCTTCTGCAATTATGATGCATCTTTCATGATTTTGCGTAATATTGTATTATTTTGCCTGAAAAACCATTATTAAATCAATGATGTATCTTACATTCATTGATATCTTAGAGTCGAGGAAATCAACATGCCAGTAGTAACATGCTATCAACATTTTGTGTCATCAGAAAATATGAGAAATATACCTGTCATTCATTTTAAATTGTTAAGCAAGTAAAGGAAATGACAGGACATTCTAAGAGGGATAAATGTAAGACCAAGCACATAGGTTCAAGATGAGGGCTACATAGCTCAACAGAAGTACAAAGGCAGCAAATTTAGGAATTTCAATCAACCGCAGTTTGATAAGAATCAATGATGTGATATAACTGGACAAAAGACAATCAATGTGAATAGAGTTTCCAGTTCAAGTTAGGAACCTGTCTTCTCCATTTCTTTCTGCCTGCCAGCAAAGTGCTGGACTATCTGTCCATATACTTGAAAAGTGAAGCCATGTTCAAACAAGCAAGCCGAATGAAAAAACAAACTGAAACATATGCATACATTGTGCAAAAATTAAAAGTGATGTAAAAAATTATAAAATAAAATAAAAAGAAACATAAATAAAAGTCTTGGAGTAGGGTTTTGTATGTCTTAGCATCAACAAATAATTAAACAAAATTGAGTTGCTTGTCCCTCCAAAGTCTAAAAGGGTCCAAACAGTAGACTGATTGTCTTGCTAAAGAATATTTTGCGACTAAATTAGAACTGATGTGTAGAAGTTATCAGAGATAATAACTCAGTACAAGTTAAACCATACTGCTCTTCCAAAATGGGTTGAGCTACTTCTCAAACTAGCTAACCATCTCTGGAAGTGCTTACACAATAATCACTGGCATCTTTAACAAATTGTCATAGCCATTCTTAAGATGACCCCATGATTCATATCATTTCCTACCTTTGTGTGATCCCCTCCTTGATTGTGGGCTGGACTTAACTGACATAATGAATAAAGCAGTATATTTGTGTACAACTTAGAGACAAGATCATCAAAGACAATAAGGCACATTCTCTTTTTCTTGTATGAGTTGTTCTAAGGGAAGACAGTCAGCTGCCAATTATCGGGCAGCCTCTATGGAGAGACCCACATGATAAAGAACTGAAAGTCTCTTACCAACAGCCATATGAGTGAGCTTGAAGTGAATCCTCTAGACTCAGTAAAACTTAAGTTGACTGCATCTCCAGCTGAAAGTTTGACTGTAATCTCTAATTCCGACTTACAGCCATCCAGCTAAGCCATTTCAGAATTCCTGACCCTCTGAAACTGTGAAATAATAATGTTTTAAGTCATTATTTGTGATAATTTGTTATGACAGTAATAGAAAACAAATACAGGGATCTTATAGATAGTTCAGTTATCTTGTTTGACTGTTTTGGTCCCTTTGACCAAATACATCATTTCATATCTATGAAATCTAGTCATAGATACGAAAGGGTATATTTGCCTATAAAGGATTTTTCTCCTATAGGAAGTTAATAGTAAGCAGATGAAAACAAATTGCCATTGATATGCATTTTGGGGTAGCAGAAATAGCTTTGTTATGTAAAACCATACCTTAGTTGTGGTAATGAAATCATCCTTCTATAGACCTGGTGTTAGCTGCAAGGTGAGACAGACTTCAGTCTCAGATTCAGTCTCTGAGATTCCAGGAGTGACAAGTACTGATTAGGAAACTTGGAAACACAAAGGACCATTCAAAAAATTCTGGGCATCCACTCATTTCTTGCTTGCTTCTACATTCCTTCTTGTTCAGGATCTGTTTTTGGTTACCTGGTTCAACAACCTCTTGATACAGGGTTTATTATCATTATCACTCTTTTTTTTAAAGATTTATTTATATTTATACAAGACCTGGGGTACAGGCAGAGTCGAGGGAGGGTGAGAGGATTCACCAGAGACAGAGCAGGGAGCAGGACAGGCAGAAGGATCGAAGGCACTACTGAAGGGAGCAGCGGGTGAGACAGGAGGGGTCTACCTCGCCATGTGGGATTCTCCCTGGCCGGCCAGGAATTGAACCGGCGCTGCGGAGGCTGTGGACATCTTCACAGTGCAGCGCTCAACCTGCTGCGCCACCAGGAAGCCCCCATTATCACCCTTTTTTTTAAAGAGCAACTGATTCTGATTTGTTTTTGTTTATCTACCCCAACTTTCTACCCATTTCTGGCTACCAAGTCTCTGCTTTTAGAATCCTTCTACAGGTAGGTCCACTGGCAAACTCAACTCAACTCTACCACTCCTTTACTCCTGTTTCCATCCTTGCACCTCCTTCTACCTGGACCTGACTGACTTATCTGGGTTTGTTTAGATATAGGCTTTGGTCTATCCACTACCAACAAAATCTGCTCACTCCTGATTTTCCAGATCTTGGGAGTTATTATCTGTAGACATAGGAAGCTTTCCATTCAGCAAATATTCCAGCCTATCCTTGCTGCCCTATTAAACTAGTCTTAGCACATGGACTCTGACAGAAAAAAAAAAAAAGCAACAAATTTAGGAGTTGGCGGGGGGCACGTTTCAGAGCTTTATCATATTTCAAACACTCTTGGGTAGGGTACATATCAAGGTTTGTTCTGGCCCAGCAACCTAAATTTTCATAATTTCTACTCTATACTTTGTTGGATACATTATATCTTTCTTTTACTTAACATCTTATATGATCACCAAAGTCTCATCTCTAGCAGGAAAACATGAAATAATATTTGGAGATTTATTTTAACCATTGTAAAGGCAGGAATGACACAGGGCAGGTTTTCTATGATCCAGCAGACCGGGTAAAGGAGTCAGAGTCCTCAGTGACTTTTTGCAGGCTTTTATTGGGGTTTACCAGGCATATGGCAGGCAGGGGTGCTGGGGGGCCAGGAGGCTGGCAGTCCTCCCAGCCCCCAGCAAATCTTCACTCTATCTGGGCTCTCTGGCATTCTTTCTGTTTCTCTGCTCTTCTGTTCATTCTGCTGCTTCTCGGCTTCTTCTGGCGTCCCCGTGACGCCGCCCTTAAAAGCCCAGTCTTAGCCCAGGTGAATCCTATCTACATCTGCCCTCACCCTATTCCAGGTGCCCACCATCAGGCATGCATTCAGGACCGCAGGGTTCCATCATCTATTCTGATGGCAGGAGGGCAGACATTTTTTCCTTACCCTACAACCATTCATTTGTAAAAATTTTAAGATGGACTGTTGTAGAGGCAGGAATGACCACTGAGCAGGTTTTCTGATCCAGCAGACCGTGTAAAGGAGGAGTCAGAATCCTTAGTGGCTTTTTGCAGGTCTTTTTATTGGGATTTACCCGGTACACAGCAGGCAGGGGTGCTGGGGGGCCGGGAGGCTGGAAGGCCTCCCAGCCCCCAGCAAGTCTTCACTCTATCTGGGTTCTCCCGCCTTCTCTCAGCTTCTCCTTCTCTTTCTTCTCTCTTGGCTTCTCTTTCAGCTTCTCTTGGCGTCCCCGTGACGCTGCCCTCAAAAACACCATCTCAGCCCAGGTGAATCCCATCTACCTCTACCCACACCCTATTCCAGGTGTTAGCCATCAGGCATGCATTCAGGAGGGCAAGTATCCATCATCTATCCTGATGGCGGGAGGGCAGAAAAGCCTGATACATTTTACCTTATCCTACAACTGTCAAGGCACAAGAGACTGTCCCTAAGGCACTCAACACAAGTTTAACAAAGTAACAATTTTTTAAGAGTACCTGACTTGGGCAGAACAGGGCCTGAAGAAATAGTTATAAACATGTTAATTCAGATAAACTTGAAAGTAGTTAATTCACAGTTTTATGTTGCCAACATCTATTGGACTCATGATTTCATGCCTGACATTTTTCTTTTCTACTCCAATATGGTGGTAAATCAAACAAATGAATACCTGTTTTCTTAAAGATTCTTAAACAACTTTTTGTACAAACCAAGGCCAACAGCTGCATTAAAAGTAAATGAGAAAGAATTATTTCAGATGAGTTTAGTATCGACAAAATACTCAAGTAAATTGTGACTATTACTTTCAGTCAGACAGATGATCAAAGGCATCTTCTTTTGATCCTAGTTATTCAGGTTTCTATTGCCTTCCTCATCAGTTGAATTCATTGGGGTTTATAGAAAAAATCTGCAGCAACCTCAGCAATCAACAGGCAACTCCACAACCTTTTAAGTATATTGCTTTACCTTATTTTAGCACCTTATATTTCCCTGCCATTTTATACCATGACATTACTGCAATGAAATCATTACATAAAATGTTGTAAAGGGTAACACTCATCAACCTTAAAAAATCTGAACATTTACACACCTGGATCTTTCCAGTGGCCAGTTCAAAGGCAAAGCAATCTAGTCACAGAGGGAGAAGAGTTAAACTGAAATTATGACTATTCAGTGTCTTTATTACTTTGAAGACCAAAGTGTATTTGATCCTATTCTGATACATACTTCCTGGCAACACTGCATGGAGCACAATGATCCATCTCAGCAGCCACCTTCACATTTAATTCTTGCTCATACTACTTTCCCAAACAATCATGAGGAGCATAAAGGAAGAAAATATTATACTTAAGAAATATAAGTGACAGTATGGGCAGTAAATACTTCTAAAAGTAGAGTTTTTAATTCATTTGGTCGATATTAGAGAAATTCATGCTTATTATGAAAGATTTTTTAAAATGCTAAAAAGAAGAAACAACAAAATCATGCTTACACCCACCATCTAAAACACAGGCATTAATAATACTCCAGTACATTTCTCTTGGGCTGGAGCGGTTGAGCAGCAGTTGAGCGGTGGCACAGCGGTTGAGCACTGGACTGTGAGGCTGCCCGCAGCCTCTGCAGCACTGGTTCGATCCCCGGCCCCTAGTGATGGTCCCACATGGTGCGACAGACCTCTCCTGTCTCGCCCGCTGCTCCCCTCGGCAGTGTATTTGGCCGGTCTGCCTGTTCTGTTCCCTGCTCTGGCTCTGGTGAATACTCTCACCCACCCCGTACTTCTGACTGTACCCAGTGCTTGTATAAATAAATAAATAAATCTTAAAAAAAAAAAAAAAACAACATATTGCCATGAGCATCATTGTCATCATTTATATAGTAAATGTATATACTTTTGTGTCTTATTTTACTTCTAATTATAATGCAAGCAAAAATGCACACTTTGAAAGTTGATATGAGTATTGGGTTTAGTAAAAATGTGTTTCACTTGAAAGTCAAGATTATACTATTACTTTGAACATCATAAAACACTAATTCATCATTCTATGACTCCCTTTTACATTATTTAATTTGAACATTATATCTTTTCTAGATTTTGGAGAATATTATCTTTTTGAACATTGATAATAATTGCTACCAGTTCTTATAGTTTGTGACAAGGTAAAAATGCTGTTTTAAATCTGTTAGTGTGTACTAGGTCTCACATTTATATCATGGAATATTTTATTCAATTCATTAACATATTACCAAAGATCTAGAATTACTTCTGAAATAATTATATTTTTTATAATAATAACCTTCTGTGATGCAATGATTAAAACTCCAAATTACAAATATTTATTAAACTCTTCAATTTTATCTGTTTTCCTCCCACACACCTATACTGCAGTCCTGATATAAGACACATAAAGAATAGTAACCAAGAATTAAGTTTTCTTTTTAAAAACTGTCAAAAGCTTGCTACACCAGCATCCAGCAACAGGAGGAGAAATGTCTCTAGACTACTACACTCCCCTCCAAGCCAGGTTTTAATTTGTTGAGAACGGGGAGGGGGGGGGAAGCCTATAAAAATCTTGGCAAAATACAGATCTGCTAATTTAATCAATTTTAGTAGTTAAGGCAGTGATTTCAAGTGCTAACACAATCTGTTGAAAGAACTAATTTCCAAGGTAGGGGGATTCATTTATTTCTACTTTCTCTTCTCAGTTTTCTGATCTTAGGGCATGTGGGCAACCATCATGTACCCACTGAGGGCCCACCCCCCTCCCAATATTTAGGAGGCTTAGGATTAACTCCAATCCTGGAGTAGTGGAAAAATATAATTTTTTCCCTCGAGAGGCTTTTCCAGACACAGATGAAGTAGACTTCAAGTAATTAAAACCTATGGTAACAGATACCTGCTGAAGAGTGCAGTAAGAACTAGAACTGTTTGAAACTGCAAAAAAAAAAAAAGTGTCTATTATATCCAGAGACCGAGAAAAAAGGTAAGAGATGAGAGAGAGAGAGAAGAGGAGGGACATAGGAAGGAGGGGAGGTGGAGGGAGAGAGAATGCTCTGCTTCTTACTTGGATCTAAAATCTTACAGGTAGTACAGCAATGCCATATTTTTATACATTAACATATATGTTGGTAGTTCCCTCCCCTCACCCTTATTTTAAAGCTATGCTGTGAACCATTGATCACCTTGGGTAAGGGCTGTTATATCAAAAAAACCGGCTATTTGAGTATGACAATTCAAACCCAAAAACTCTCTGAGCAAAGACAATTTGTAAGATTTGTACATGCCACCTCAAGACTAAAGTTGACTTGGCTAGAAGATGAAGGATAAAATAAGAAGAAAGAAAGGTGAGACATTAGTGGATTCCTAAGAAAGAGTTCAGGATCCTTCCCCAATCCATCCCATCTGGCATAAGGAATCCAGGGATAGAGAAAACCTGTGATGAGTCTCCAGATAGAGCCCAGGGAGGTTCAAGATACTCCTCACCCAGCATGATAGGGGCACAAAAGAAACATTTATGATTTGGTAGATGGGACAGAGGCAGCCTCAAAATATCCCTCCAGTTTCAGTATGGTTTGGAGAGAAGCAAAATACTTTCCACATACTTGAGAGTAACACAGACCTGAGCCAAAGATTTAGATATCCCACGCAGTGTACTGCAGTTCAGGAATGGTGAGGGAACATGGAAGTAAGGATACAGAATATAACCAGAGAGATTCTGACATCAGCAGGAAAGATAACAGAATAGCCACTTGGGTCAAAGACACAGGAGTCAGGTAGGATGTGGTACACTTTGGCAGATGCCAGCATGGCTGATGAACAAGGACAAGACACTACCCAACTCCACCTTAATGCTAGGCACCGTGTGAGCTCCCAAATCTCAGAGAAAAAGAGATGTGGAAATGCTAAACTGACTAGTATTTAGTATCTGCCACTTGGCAGAAAGATAAAGAAAGAGAAAATTAATCTATAGAAAAGTGAAGACAAAACTGATTTGCAGTATGAAGTTTATGCCAGTTTCATGTATCCTATAGAATTCCCAACAAATGTACAACACATACAAACACTCTTTCAAATATCATATATTTTAGACTTTGAATAAGAGTTGGACATCACAAAGGAGTATGAAGAAAAGAACATCTTTGTTGTGTTTTGATCAGCTTCATCTTCGGATTGGAATCACAGCTTTACTGTATTTCTTTGGAGGTGGAGTAACTATTTTCCTTAGTTTGCGCAAGAATGAATTGACTGATTCATCAAGATTCTAGAAATAACTGAAGGATTATACTGTACCACCTGCTTACATCAACTGCTCAGTTGGTGGACTGACAGAGCACTGTAATCATTTCTTCTCAATTCCTACAGTGAAGTAATCCCAAATGTCACTACCGTCTTCTAACTCCCCATCAATTCTAACATTTATGCCATGCCATGATGACCTGGGATATAGACAGCAGGTGGGGGCAAAGGTTGTCAGAAATCATAGATTAGACAAACCATAGGGGACCTCAGGAGAGTATTAATTTCAGTTCTTGCTTCCAAGCAGGTCTGCAGCCAAATCATTCAAGAAGAATGATTGTCTATTCTATTTTTAAAAATCCCCATGGCAGGTAATCTATAATAACCTATTTCAATCTATAATCTATATTTTGAGAAGGTTCTTCCTTTTAGCAAATCTAAACCTAAATCCATCTCCTTTTGTTCTCTACTTAGTGAATTATGATAAAATAATTACATAATTCTGTTTCGAAATACTGGTTTTTTATTTACATGTTGGATTTTGGCTTAAAGATAGCATTTATTCTGCTATTTATTTCCTTTTAGGAAAGAGTTATTAGCAGAATAGTGACCATGGAAGTTGGAATCTTCTAAGGAGTAACAACTCACCTGCCGTATCACTAACCCTGAAGATGGATGGTGCTGGAGTGTCAGGCCCATACCTGGCACTGACAGTCAGATTCTTAAACTTTAGAAAACAGTTCCTGGCTTAAAGAAAGATTTTGTAAATTGCTCTTTCAGAAGCAGATTACTAATGACTAAAGTAATTCTATACTGAATGGAAACTAGTAGCTGGACTCCAAGTGCTCTCTTCTCTCAGAAGCTACTTGTAAGAGATACTCTAACAGAAACAGAAAGGATTCTTCAGTTTTATCAGCTGTATGGCACCAAAGAATAAACTAGAAGTAGAACTTGAGGCAGGCCATTCCAATACTTAGTTCAACCCCCAGTTTCTTCTAATAGGTAGTAACTAACAGGGGAAGCTACAGCAGAGGTGTGAAGGTTTCCCTTTTCTCCACATCCCCTACAATATGTTGTTTCTGTTTTTATGATATGGTCATTCTCACAGGCATCTTATTGATGGCTAAATCATGGGAGCAGGATTTTATCTAGTTGTGGATTTGATTTGGATTTCCCTAATGATAAGGAATGTTGACATTTTTTCATGTGTCTATTGGCTATCTGTATGTCTTATTTGAAGAAGTGACTATTTAGCTATTTTGCCCATTTTTTGACTGGGTTATTTGTCAAGTTGTATGAGTTCCTTTTAGATCTTGGATACTAGCCCCTTGTGGGATGTATGATGTTCAAATATTGACTCCATTCAGTAGGATGTCTTTTCATTTTAATGATTATTTTCTTCCACTGTGAAGAACCCTTTTAGTTTGATGTAGTTCCATTTGTTTATTTTTGCTTTTGTTTTCCCTGCTAATGGAGTCAATTCCCCACAGACATCCCTTAAGCCAATGTCCTAGAGTGCTTTGCCTATGTTTTCCTTTATGTATTTTATAGTTTCCAGGCTTACATACAAGTCTTTAATCCCTTTTGAGTTAATTTTTTTTATAGTGTTAGAGAAGTGGTCTAGTTTCATATTGTTGCATGAGGCTGTCCAGTTTTCCCAACACACTTTATTAAAGAGACTTTCCTTTCTCCATTATATATACTTGGCTCCTTTGTTGTAGATTAAATGTACATATAAATGTGGGTTTATTTCTGGGTTCTCAATTCTACTCAATTGCTGTGTGTCTATCTTTAGTCCAATACTGTTTGATTATTATAGGCTTGCAGTATTGTTTGAAGTCAGGGAGTATGATACTTTCATTTCTCTTCCTTTTGGTCAAGATTGCTTTGACTATTTGGGGTCTTTTGTGGTTCCATATATATTTCAGTAATGTTTGTTCTTTTTTTTTTGAAGGATTTTTCTATTTCTTTGAAGGAATTCGATAAGGACTGCACTGAATCCGTATATTAATTGGGGCAAGATCGGCATTTTAACAATGTCAGTTCTTCTAATCTATAAACATGGAATATCTTTCCATTTCCTTGTTCTTCTATTTCTTTTAGCAATGTCTTATAATTTTCATTGAGCAGGTCTTTCACTATATTTGTTAGGTTTAATCCTAGCTGTTTAATACTATACTACTATAATGGGAGTTATCTTGATTTTGATACTACTATAATGGGAGTTATCTTGATTTTTTTCTCTTATACTGATAGTTCATTATTTACATAATGCAACAGACTTGTTATTGATTATTTCACCTGCCACTTTATTATGCTGATTTATTTTTTAGTATTTTTTTAAATTGAGGTAACATTGGCTTACAAAATTGTATATGGTTCAGAGGCATGGGTGATTTGTTGTTTCTAATAGTTTTTTTTAATTAAAATTTTATTTTTTATTCCCTATATAATAGTTTTTATTCCCCATATAATAGTTTTTTTTAATGAGGTCTTTAGGGATTTTTATATTATATTATAGTATATTATCATGCCATCTACAAATAGGATAGTTTTACTTTTTTTTCCAATTTGTACTCATATCTTTTGCATGCCTGATTGCTCTAGCAAGGACTTCCAATACCATGTTGAATAATAGTTATGAGAGTGGACATCCTTGTCTTATACCTGATCTTGGAGGAAAAGCTTTCAGTTTCTCACCATTGAGTATGACACTAACTACAGTTTTGGCATATATGGCTTTAATTATGTTGAGGTATGTTCCTTCTATCCCCATTTTACTGAAAGTTTTCATTATAAATTCCTTCTCTGCATCTATTGATATGATCATATGATTTTTGTCTTTCCTTTTGTTGATATGGTGAATTATCTTAATTTGCATGTGTTGAGCCATGCTTGCACCTTTTTATCCTTATCTCCTTACTCACTCATCTTTCCTCGCTAAGCTCCCTTCCTTTTAATGAATCCAAACATAGTTATAAGATATCACTATTCCATGGTGTATATGTACCACATCTTCTTGATCCAGTCATCTATTTTTGGGCATTTGGGTTGTTTCCAAAGCTTAGCTGTTGTAAATAGTGCTGCTATAGCAGGTATCTAGAAAACTTAAATAAGAGACCAGGAAAAAGAATAACTATAAGAAAGTAAAAATCAAAATCAACAAACAACTATGAACCAAAGACACTCTATGGGGGGTGGAGGGCGGGGAAAGGAGGGATTGGAGTCAAAATAAGGGGGTTGCTAATTGTATGGGGAATATAAAAATAAAATTAAAGTTTAAGAAAAAAAGATATCACTATTATCTTATCAATCTTTATAAACCTCCCATAACCTACAGAATAATATTCCACTTACTTAGGTTGGCATTCCACAATTAATCCCAATATGTGAATCTCCTATTACTCAAATTTCACTCTAACCATCGTCGCTGAACATTTTATGGACCATCACTAGCTCAACATCATTACCCTCATCTTTATTTCTATAATTCTCTTTGCTTCACTTATCTGAGTTCAATCTGTTCTTCAAATCAGTGTGCTAGGTGTGTTAACTCTGTATGTTACACAAAAAATAATTTTATGACACAGAAATCCTTTCCTCTTTTGGAGTTACAATTTGACAATACATTTCAATAACTGTAGAAATGTTCAAATCCTTATATTTAATCATCTCACTCTTGATGATTTATTACTTAACAAGCCAAAATAGAAAAATCAAGTCAATTATGATACCTATATTTAATAAAATATACTTAATAAAATAGAATACAGTTATTTTAAATTATAATTAGAAACACCATATAGCTTATGGAAACAGTGACATTAAATTAAAAAAGCAAAGAACAAAATTGTGATTAAATCTGAAGACCTGAAAAATAACTAACAATATTATCTGAAACTTGGAAGAATAAGTAAGAAGTATAAGGTAGTACGATGGCAGGTAATTTTCATATTTTATTGAATTTCCTTGTCACCTTAATGTTGTCTTATAATATATAATTTTTTTTAAAGAATAATCTAAAAGCAGGGGGCCTCCCTGGTGGCGCAAGGGGTTAAGCACTACACTGTGAAGCAATCTGCAGTGTCTGCAGCATGAGTTCGATCCCCAGCCTGCCCGGGAGCAACCCACATGGTGCAGCAGACCTCTCCTGTCTCGCCCGCTGCTCCCCTCAGCAGTGTATTTCAGTCAGTCTGTCTGTTCTACTCCCCACTCTGTCTCTGGTGAATCCTCTCACCCCGCCCCCATCTCTGGCCTGTACCCCAGCTCTTGCATGCATAAATAAATAAATCTTTAAAAAAAAAAGAATAATTTAAAAGTGAAGTACCTAGATAGTAAAAATATGTTGATAAAAATCTACTTTGCTGGGGCATCCTTTGTGGCACAGGGATTAAGTCTCAGCACTATCAAGCTATTGCCAGCCACTGCAGCACGAGTTTGATCCCTGGCCAGGAAGCTAACCCACATGGCGCAACAGACCTCTCCTGTCTTGCCCACTGCTCCCCTCAGCAACTTATTTCAGTAGATCTGCCTGTCTCTGGTGAATCCTCTCACACACACCCCTGTACCTCTGGCCTATACCCCAGTTCTTGTATGCATAAATAAAAATAAATATTTTTTAAAATCTACTTTGATTTTATATGAAATTTGACATGAAATTTTGTTTAAAGATTTATTTATTTATGCCTACAAGAGCTGGGGTACAGGCCAGAGATGGGGTGGGGGTGAGAGGACTCACCAGAGACAGAGTGGGGAACAATACAGGCAGACTGACTAAAACACACTGTTGAGGGCAGCAGCAGGCAAGACAAGAGAGGATTTCTCTCTGGCCAGCTGGGGATCGAACTCGTGCTGCAGACACTGCAGATTGCTTCATAGTGCGGTGCTTAACCCCTTGAGCCACCAGGGGGGCCCATGACATGAAATATTAAATCAACTTATCAATTATTCTAAAAAAGTCTAAGGAAATTTTAAGTGGGACTGCACTGAATCTGTAAATCAATGACCATTACACAATGCTTTACTCCAAATAGTTAGAATAGATGTGCCTGGGAACCAAAGGGTAGAAGTAGGAGTGATTGCTATTGTTTTCCAGGTAGTTGTTGTGGTCCATTCCATAAAAATGTGAACTTCTTCTAGGTAGAGATGGATAAGAATGCATTAGCAGGATTAATGGATAATACCACATTATTATAGCCATATTAGACCACTCTCACAAAAATACCATTTCTAACACAGCAATTACAATTGAGACGACTAATTAGATGATTTTTCCATCCTTCCAGATCTGCCTGGCATTTTGTTTGGGTCAGAGTGGTGAATTAATTGGGAAATATCATTATTTAGTCTTTAAGGGCAGCTTTCATCCTTGCCATATTCCCTGGAGTGCAATGTTTTCTAGTTACTCCCTCTTGGATGGGCAGGAAGTAGAAGTTTCAGAGACTGCTATTTGACCTACTCCATTATAAGAGCACTGACTGAAAAAACAAATTGTCGAGAAAAGCAATCTGCTATGGGTTCTAAATACCGCTGCCATTTTTGCTGGGTATGTCAAGATCTATGATAAGGTATCAAGTTCTCTCTATCCAGGAGATTTCTCAGGGTCCTCTTTTCAGCAAAGAACCTCAGGAAATAAGCTAATGTCCTCCTCCAAGAAGAAGAGTAGGCCTGCATAGTGTTTACTATTAAAATAGTAGATTCCTCATGCTCAGTGATCTCCCACACTAACAAGAAAACCATGATTAAACTTAGGGTCCCTATTGGATTATGTTGCAATTTAACCCTAATTATTGGTTTTATAGTCAGGAGAGGAAATGGGAAATAGATCTTATGGAAAGCATGAGTTGTCTTGCAAGGCAGAATCCCCAATATCATCTTTAAGAAAGGGGAAAGTGCTACAATTTAACAGGAAGGAGTATGCTATTTCTGTAGCTCAGAGGAGTCAGAAGAATCTTTAGTTCACTGATACAGATAATTTTGAGTTCAAAGATCCAAGTGTCCTTATCCCAGATCTCAGGGTAAAGGCACAAGGGAAGGGAACAGGGACGCACCCACAATAATTCATGCTCGACACAGCAGTCAGTGCTCCTTTAAAAATATCCTCTGGGAAGCCACCCCGGTGGTGGCGGTGGTGGCGCAGCGGTTGAGCACTGCTCTGTGAAGCTGTCAGCAGCCTCTGCAGTGCCGGTTCCATCCGCCGCCGGCCAGGGAGAACCCCACATGGCGCAGCGGACCTCTGCCTGTTTTGCTCCCCGCTCTGGCTCTGGTGAATTCTCTCACCCTCCCACGCTTCTGACCTGTACCCCAGTTCTTGTATAAAATAAATAAATAAATCTTAAAAAAATATATATCCTTTGGGGCTTCCCTGGCGGCGCAAAGAATTAAGTCTCAGCGCTATGAACCTATCCACAGCCACTGCAGCACAAGTTCTATCCCCAGCCAGGGAGGTGACTCACATGGCCCAACTGATCTATGCTGTCTTGCCCACTGCACCCCTCAGCAGTGTATTTCAGTAGATCTGCCTGTTCTGCTCCCCACTCTGTCTCTGGTGAAACCTCTCACCCCCTGCACCTCTGGCCTGCACCCCAGCTCTTGTATGCATAAATAAATCTTTTTTTTAAAGATTTATTTTTATTTATTTATTTTATTTATTTATACAAACACTGGGTACACTCAGAAGCACGGGAGGGTGAGAGAATTCACCAGAGCCAGAGCGGGAAGCAGAGCAGGCAGAAGGACCGAAGTACACTGTTGAGGGGAGCAGCGGGCGGCAGGAGAGGTCTGCGCGCCATGTGGGACCCTCCTCCTGTGGTCGGGGAGCAGCCAGGGATCGCTGCGCCACCGGCGGAGGCCCTGCATAAATAAATCTTTTTACAAATTAGAAAATAAAAATATCCTCTTCTGTGTACAGTATGATGACTATAGCTAACAATACTGTTTTGTATATTTGAAAATTATAAGAGAGTAGATCTTAAAAGTTGTCTTCATATGGAAAAAAATGTGTAACTACATGAGTTGGATGTTAACTAAACTTATTATGGTTATCATTTCACTATATATATATATATATATATATATCAAATCGTTATATTGTATACCCTAAACTTATACAAAATTTTATGTCACTAAGACTAGGAATAACATATTTTTAAAATAGAGGAAGGAAAAAATAATCTAATAGAAAAATGGACTAAGAATATGCAAATGTCATATATATATATATATATATATATATATATGAAGGTACCCAGCCAATCTCATAATTCAAGAAATATGTCAAAGAGAGAATGTGTGTGTGTGTGTGTTTATTCAGTGCAATGACATACCAGAGCCCACATAAACTTCTAATCTCATCTTTTTTTCCTCCTTGTTTATTGCACCCCAGTCATTGGGTACCTTAATGTTTCTAAAACACATAATGCATATTCTTAACTCAGAATCTTTGTATGTGTTACAATCTGCCTGGACCATCTCCCCATAGCCTCCAATATCCATGTGCAAGGCTTGACCCTTCACTTCCTTCCCATCTCTATTATATAACACTTCTCATTGAGGCCTTCCTGACCTCTGTATTTAATACTACAACATACTGCCTCCACTGGTGGTATTCCCTGTACCACTCTCCCCACTATTTTTAATAATAGCATGTACCACCATTACATATAGTATGTATTTTACACATTTGGTTGTGCACTGCTCTATCCACAGGGCGTAAAATAATGCTTGGTACATAGTAAGCCAGCATTAAATATGTGAAGAAATGCAAAACCCAAAGAAAGAGAGAAAAAAAAAAAGACTTCTAAGCAAGGGGAGCAGTGCTAAGATGGAAAAAAGAAAGGGAATTCAAAGGGATGGCATCTCAAGAAGTCCTCTTCCTCAATAATACATGGTGACATCAGATGTCTTCATAGTGTGGAGTTGAGAGATTGACTTTCAGAGCTTGTCTTCCTAGGCTTTAGGCTGCCATTGTCATTTCCTAGTTCCTACTTATACGTGCACCACAGGTATTGTGAGGATTTACTCAGGAAACATATATGAACAGTGTCACCCAGTGTTTGGCTCATTCTAATCTTTACTTTTGTTATTATTCTTAGTAAGGGGCTCAATAGGATATAGAAATCTCAGCAGGCATCCTAGTGAATACCAATGACACCAAAAAAAAAAAAGGAAAAGGAGTCTCAAAATAATGGAGGTCTTCACAGCACTGAGGGCAGGGTGGAGATGAGACTGAACTAGGAAAAAGCTGCTTGTTTCTGTGAGGGTGAGTCCATTGCTCTTATTCCCAGGTATCTGGGTCCTTAAGACAGGAATATTCATGCCAGTCAGGGAGTGAAGCTACAATTCACAGTGGATTTTGAATGTGTCTTAGCTGAGAAGTGTGAATTTCATTCAAGAAGGTATGAAGAAAACTGTAGTAAGATTAATCCAGAGCTCTGTGCAAAGAAGTCAGAAAAGGGGAAGCTCCAAGAAAGAGAGACCAATTAAAGGATTATTACCATAGACTGTGGGAGAAGACATAAGGAGCTGAAATAGGATGGTAGCATTGAGAATGGAAATGAAGGGACAGATGTGAAAAACACTTGGCGACAGAAGTATCCCAGGATATACAAAGCATCTGCTTGCCCAAGTCTTCAACATGTCCCAGTTCAAATCCTAGAGTTTTAGAAAACTATGCAAACCAGTACCTTGCTCTATGCAATCTAACAATCTATTGAATTTTTTTTCATTGCTTGCATATATCATTTTAAACAATGAAATGTTTTTCCAGACCAAACTATTTATTGGACATCACATTAAATGATCTTCAAGTACAGATATCTTAACTCATTTCATTTTCCAAGATCATTTTACATTTGTAGATTTTAAACTATTTTACCATCTGCTGATCTATTATAAATCAAATAAATTATTAAGAAAGCTTTTAGTAAGTGGCAAATATGACACTGAACAAAACATCATTATTTCTGTACTGTTGCTACCAAATGCCCATATCTAACATCAGTAGTTTATTTCCTTTCATATTGATTTAAAATATTTATTCTGTATATTAAAGGAAAAATAAATGAAAATCAGGAGGGAAATAAATATGCTAAATATATTTACTAACAAATCAAAGCCAGATCACCAGAATTTAAGGATAACATATTGGTGTTAATGACTTTGTTATATTCACCATTTACCACAATCTTCCTGCAATTTGAATTTGATACTAAATTCAGAACTAAGAACTAGAAACATTTTAAAATGATGGCAAAAATGTCCAAACTTAAAGCTTTATTTTTTCATTTATCCAGGAATGAAACTCTTGAATACTATTACGTGACATTAAGCCTGATTTTTTTCCTCATTAATTAGATAAGGGTAATAATACCTCAATGCTATGATGAGTATTTAATGAAGTAACTTCTATTAAACTAGGAGATATGACACAGGTGTAGAATGTTATCTTTCCAGTTTTCTAAAATACAGAAACTTAACTGTCTACTTGCTTAACATTCATGCAGGAATTTGATCCATGAGTGGAATGCATTGAAGATTCTTAGATGTTTTGGTAACCAAACACATTTTTCAATCTGGGTCAGGACAGTCACATGGTCTAAGGTGTCAGACTCACATTTTGCAGCCACCTTGACTGAACTAGAGAGATAATACATGCAGAAGATAGGTAGGTGACCCACAAATATTTCCCCACTAGCATCAGCAGGATTGTAGCACGAAACAACTTATTTCATAATAAGCACTTTCTCTAAAGCAGATATTTTCTGGAGTCATAAAATGGCATCATCAAATTTTTTATTGAAAATAGTGTCTGGAATATTTATAATATTGATAGATCATACTGCTATGACTATAGGAGTGCATATTTCCCCTCAAATGACTCTTAAACACTTGAAAAGATGCTCAAATTCTCTCATAATAAAAGATATGCATATTTCAACTACTTGAGATATCTAGAAGATACATCACTAAAAAGTTGGCCCAAAAAAACAAGCAAACAAGTTGATTCCACACTGTATTGATGTGATGTGAGAAAATTGGAATTCTCATACATTTTCAAAGGTGTAAAAACAGATATAATTCTATGGAACCATTGTCACATATCTAAGAAAGTTATAAATACACAAATCTTTGGAACCAATCATTCACTTTTAGGATTTTTCCTATAGACATATACTAGGTAATATAATATATATACAGGAATTCACTGCACTATTGTTTGTAATGGCAAAACATTAGAGACTGTTTAAATTGTGACATATCCCCCCCAAACCAGAATACTACCTAGTTATTGAGAGCTCAATTGATATACATGTACAAATGTTTATTTCTATTGCTGTGTAATAAATCATCCCAAAATCTAGTGATTTAAAACAACTTTTTAAAAAAGATTTATTTATTGGGCCTCCACGGTGGCGCAGCGGTTGAGCGCTGGGTTGCAAAGCTGCCCGGCAGACTCTGCAGTGCCAGTTCGATCCCTGGCTGCTCCCCGGCCACCAGAAAAGGGTATGGCGCGCAGACCTCTCCTGCCGCCCTCTGCTCCCCTCAGCAGTGTACTTCAGTCCTTCTGCCTGTTCTGCTCTCTGCTCTGGCTCTGGTGAATTCTCTCACCCTCCCACACTTTTGACTGTATCCAGTGCTTGTATAAAATAAAGAAATCTTTAAAAAAAAAAAAGATTTATTTATTTATGCATACAAGAACTGAGGTACAGGCCAGAGGTGTGGGGAGTGAGAGGATTCACCAAAGACAGAGTGGGGAACAGAACAAGCAGATTGACTGATATAACTCTGATAGTTCCATGGGTTAATTTACTCACTTGGACAATTCTCTCATGAAGCCATTCATGAGGCTGCAATAAGATGGTGACTGGTACTCGAGTCATCTAACAGTTCAAGCAGGCTGCATGTCTAAAAGCTTTTTTACTCATGTGGTTTATGTCTCAGTTCAAACAGACGGCACAGCTGAGAACTAACCAAGAATCAAGAATATCTCCACCACCCATAACATGTAGCCCCTCCACCAGACTAACATGGGCTTCTTCACAGTGTAGTGACTCAGGATTCTTGGACGTGTGACACATATGGCTGCATTCCCTCTGAGCATACATTCTAGAACAAGTATTCCAATACAGTGGAAACAAGGGCTGCCAGTCTTTTTCACATTTAGGCCTAGAACTTACACAGAGTTACTTTTGCTGAGTTCTACAGGATAAAGAGTCACAGGGTCACATAAATTCAAGAGGAGGGGAAATCAACTCTTTACAAGAATGACATCTTTGCAACCATCTTTAATTTGCCACAACTAATGTGAAAAGTTTCCAAGGTATACTGTTTAGTGGAAAAGGGAGGTGAAAGTCTGTGTATTTAGAACAATATATTTGCAAGAAATCAAGAGAATTTTTTAAAATTTGTTAATACACACATAGATTATATCTGCAAAAATACACATGAAACTGGTAAAAATATTTCTTTTCAAGAAGGGGAAATTAGATGACTAGGGGACAAAGATGGAGAGGAGCTCTTTTGTTGGATAACCTTGTGTGCTTTTAATTTACATTGTGTGTATATGGTATGAAATGTCATGTTTCACTATTTTATCAGATTTGAATAAAAGTGAAGGAAAGAAGGAGGGAGGGGAAATGGGAGGAAGGGAGTTAGGGAGGGGAGGCGGGAGAAAGGAAGAAGACTTTTTCCTGCCTTTGTGAAGTATTTTTATGAAAGTACTGCAATTATAAAACTAGATATACTTGCTGTGACTAAATAGTTTCTTAATTTTGAGCAACAGTAAGGCCTAATATAAATTATTGGCATCTCAAATAATGTTACTAATTTGGGAAGGCATTAAAAAACAGGCATTAAGAATCATTTTCCAGAAATTATCAGATAACTGTAATACAGCAGTAATGACACTGAGCTGATTAAAACAATACTCATTTTCAATAACTATCTTTGATAGTCTTCCAGTTAATGAAGGCATAACTAATTTTTTTTTCAAATAAATTAAGAGTTTGAATTCTTGAAGAATTTTTTCTGAAATGCAATAAAAATGTCAGGTTGAAATACAAAATAGCCAGAGGAATGACATAGCAACATGACTAAATAGGATGTCCCTTGTTTATGTATCCTTACCCAACAACAAAAATTTGGCATCTATCCACAGAGAAAAAAAATGCTTCAAATCTGTGGTATCCAGTACTGTATGCCAAGGGATCAGGGAAGACTCTCACCTGCCCATGCATTGAAGAATAAGTATAGAGACACTGGTCCCAGCTGTTAGCCCTGCAGTTGCCCATAAACTGGTTCCAGTCCTTCTCAGCCACATTCTAAGAGTCCCTGGAAAACAGTGTCTTAGAAATCAACCATTGATGACAGAGCCTTCATGGAAGTCCAGGTTTCCAGCAAAGATGTTCTAGCACAATACAAGAGGAAAAAATACAGTTTTAGATTGCATTATAGAGGGAAGTTAGTAAAGACAAGAGAGAGTGATTGCTATTTCAATTGCAATGACGGTAAGTCAAGATGTCAAGGAACATGAGAAAACATGGAAACAATACTACCAAAGCATCAAAATAACTGATTCTAAATACATAGAGATCTGTAATTTACCCAAAAAGTAATTCAGAATAGCTCAATGAGCTACAAGAAAACAGTAAGGTAATGAAAAGAAAAACAAGATATTGGGCCTCCCTGGTGGTGCAAGGGGTTAAGCACAGCACTGTGAAGTTATGTGCAGCCTCTTAGGCACAAGTTTGACCCCTGGCCAGGGAGCTACCCACATGGCGCAACAGACCTCTCCTATCTCATCCACGGCTCCCCTCAGCAGTGTATTTCAGTTAGTCTGCCTGTTCTGCTCCACTCTGTCTCTGGTGAATCCTCTCACCCCCAACCTCTGGCCTGTAGCCCAGTTCTTGCATGCATAAATAAATAACTCTAAAAATAATAATATCCCATTAACCAGAAGTTATCACATGGCCAGATCTAACTGGAAGAGAGGTTGGAAAATAAGGTCTTTATTCTGGTAGAAATTAATGAATAAAAATGAAAGAATAGAAACTGACAATTAGAATTTGCTCACACACTTTCTATAATTACTATTTTACTTAAGTTAGCCGGATAAGACTTCTATTACTTCTAACCAAGACTCATATTTGATTCAGTGAGGAAACCTTCAATGGAATGATTTAGGGAGGCAGGTGTAATGCTCAGATTCTGGCATAACAGTGCACTCCACTGGCAGTCATCCTTAACTTTTTTTCTTTCTACCTAATCCCCTTTAGTTTACCTCTTTCATAACTTTTTTTCTTTTTCTCTTTTTTTCCCTCCACTCAACCACACATGCCCATACCCCATCTGCCTCCCTACCCCATTTCCTCACCCTCTTCCCTGTTCCCTCTGATAACCATTATCTTCTTTTTGTCAAGTTGAAGTTTTATTCCTACTATTCTTTGCATATAAATGTTTCGGGGGTATCTGTGTTCCATAAATGAATGAAACCATCCATACCTGTCTTTCACTTTTTGACTTAATTCATTCAACATAATCACCTCAAGGTCCAACCATTTTGTACCAAAGGCCACTGTTTCATCAATCCATTTCCTTTCCTTCATTCCCACATCATTAGCTTAGATCAAGGCTTTGCAATTTTTCCATCTGGATCACTACAATTCCACTGATCTATGGAATGCTCTTTCTAAAAGCCAAATCTGCATACTACTACTTCAATTTCCCTGAAGAATTAATTCCCTGCTTCAATTAATTCTTTTTTTAAAGATTTATTTATTTGTTTGTTTATTTATTTATTTATACAAGCACTGGGTACAGTCAGAAGCGTGGGAGGGTGAGATAATTCACCAGCGCCAGAGCGGGGAACAGAACAGGCAGACTGACGAAGTACACTGCTGAGGGGAGCAGCAGGCGGCAGGAGAGGTCTGCACGCCATGTGGGACCCTCGCCCGGCGGCCGGGATTGAACTGGCGCTGCAGAGGCTGCGGGCAGCTTCGCAGCCCAACGCTCAACCGCTGTGCCACCGGGGAGGCCCTGCTTCAATTAATTCTTAATAACAAAATCCAAACTCTTTTATGTGGCATGCAATGAATGCTCTTCCCTATGTGACCCTTTTAGTCTCATTTCTAGACATTCCCTACTGCACATAACCTATCTCCTTGTACCGTGGATATTTCCTCATCTCTCAGATACTTTGATGAGAACCCACACTGCTTACATGTACTGTTCAGATACTTTGGAACTACAAATAGTTCAGTATGAAAGTAAGAAGAATGCATTATCCCCCTTTTAAGGGATATTTTACAAATGGAAGAAGCAGCATAGTGACTAAATTATAATTCACACTCTTTTCTGTTGCCAGCATGTGCTGCATGCTGACAACAATTAAACACTAGTAAAATGATAGGTTACTAGATATCATGGAGAAGACAGCGGGTGATGATATTCTCTGATCTATATACATTTCAGCATTCTTCAATAATTTAACTCAAGGTAAATCACTGTATGCACTCAAATTACATCAATCTAGTATTGTCATAAATTACAGACAAATACATGAAGATCATTTTTGCTTTGTCAAATAACTATGTACATGGAAGTCATTTTTTGGTAAACCAAATAAAATAGCACTATATTTTAAAAGCACCATATGCTGATAATTAAATATCAATTACTGGCCTTTTCAAGAAGATGGCGCCAAAGTAAAGAAGGAAGACCTGCCCTTTCCAAAGCCAAAGCAAAAGCTTTGAAGGCCAAGAAAGCAGTGTTGAAAGGCATCCACAGCCACAAGAAAAAAGATCTGCATGTCACCCACCTTTCAGGGGCAAAAAACACCACGGCTCCCCGGGCAACCCAAATATCCCAGTAAGTATTCCCAGGAGAAACAAGCTTGGCCACTGTGTCATCATCAGTTCCCTCTGACCACTGAACCCGCCATGAAGAAGACAGAAGACACAACACACTTGGGTTCATGGTGAACATCAAAGCCAACAAGCACCAGATCAAACAGGCTGTGAGGAAGCTCTGGGACACTGATGTGGTCAAGGTCAACATCCTCATCAGACCTGATGGAGAGAAGAAGGCTTATGTTCACTGGCTCCTGACTAGGATACTTTGCATGTTGCCAACAAGATTGGGATCATTTAAACTGAGTCCAGCTGCCTAATTCTAAATATAATTTTTTTCACCATGAAAAAAGGTCAATTCCTGATATCAGTTAAAAGCAAATCATACTTTGATAATGGAGCAGAAAGTAATATGCAAATAACAATAATGAATATGAAATAATATCTTTGCATCAGAAGTGATACTGGGTAAAATTAAATGATTGCATAAGGACATTTATAGCATTAATTTCTACAATGGGATGAATTCCTATGTATAACATAAACTCAGAAGCAGTATTAAATCAAAAGGGAATACCTGAATTAGACATAATAAAGAAGTTTCTGACAAAAGATCATTACAGGAATAGACTACTGAGCATGTTATAGACTCTCACTGGGATGGACAATTACCTGTCTAAGACAACCTAATTATGGTTCTGCCAAGAAGAATGAGGCTGAGTTGATGACTTTTATGTTGGGATTTTTATCATTCTATTGGAAAAATATAAAACCTGCATAGTTTTAAATTTATTATGAGGCATAATATAGCAGAACATCAGATTGTTGATTTACAGATGTGAAGACTATAACCAGGATTTTGTGGAACCCAGATTCTATGCAGCCTTTACAGACTATTTATAAAATGTCTGTTATTGGAGGAACCATAATTTTGATAGCTACTATCAATTTAGTACTTCCTTTACACAAATGCTTATTACATTTTGTTAATATGTTATTATGTAGAAATTATTTAGTATGTCCTTTTGTATCCAAATATGAAATTATTAATCTATAAGTCTAGCCTTTCCAATAAAGTTATGGGGGTGCATGAGGTAAACTCAGAATTCCCCATTAATCATTCCACTTATACAACTGTTTGAAGTTGCTATGCAATTCAGTTTCAGATGAAAAATATTCTTTAATCATTACATTGCTATAATCATTGAATATAGGAGTCAAACAGATAAGTAAAAAATTGTTTTATTTATTAGGCCTTTATTTGTAGGCAATAAAATGCTAAACAAATGGGTTTAAGTACCACAAAAGTGATATACAGTTATACAGAGAATATACTAAAAAGCAGTCAAAATCTTTCAACTAAGAAATAACATTGTAGTGTATTTCTTGCCAGCCGTAATATGTATTTCTATATATTTTATATTCATAATGTATATATAAACAAAATATACATTGATATACACAGTATTTTTAAACAAACATCACACTGGATATTTTTTCTCTTCAATGTTTATTTTTATATAATTTTAGACTTACAAGAAAGTTGCAAAAATAGTACAAAGAACTCCCTTCTACCTTTTACCCAGATTTCTTTTTTTTAATTTAAATTTATTTTTATATTCCCCATACAATTACAACCCCCTTATTTTGACCCCAATCCCTCCTTTCCCCACCCCCCACCCCCCCCATAGAGTGTCTCTGGTTCATAGTTGTTTGCTGATTTTGATATTTTCTTTCCTATAGTTATTCTTTTTCCTGGTCCCTTATTTAAGTTTTCTAGATTCCTGCTATGAGTGAGACCATCCGGTATTTTACTTTTTCTTTCTGGCTTATTTCATTGAACATGATCCCTTCCAGCTCTATCCATGTTGCTGCAAATTGCATGCGTTTATCTTTTTTGAATGCTGAGTAATATTCCGTGGTGTATATGTACTACATCTTCTTGATCCAGTCACCTATTTTTGGGCATTTGGGTTGTTTCCAAAGCTTAGCTATTGTAAATAGTGCTGCTATAAACATAGGGGTGCAGGTGCTCTTTGGAATTGATGTTTCTGTGTCCTTTGTGTAAATACCTAGGAGTGGAATTGCTGGATCATATGGAAGCTCTATGTTTAGTAGGTCAAGAACAGATTTCTTTTTTTTTTAAACATTTATTTATTCATACATACAAGAATAGGGGTACAGGCGAGAGGGTGAGAGGATTCACCACATACAGAGTGGGGAGCAGAACAGGCAGACTGACTGAAAACACTGCTGAGGGGAGCAGCGGGCCAGACAGGAGAGGTCTGCCATGCCATGTGGGTATCTCCCTGGCCAGCAGGGATGGAACCTGCATTGCAGAGGCTGTGGACAGCTTCACAATGCTGCGCTCAACCACCTGCGCCACCAGGGAAGCCTTATCCAGATTTCTAAAGGTAGAACTTACCTTCTACCTTTACCAGATTTAGTAATATTTGACAACACTTGCTTTATCCTTGACCTGTCTCTCTCTCATTCTCTCCCCACCACCCACCCCACCACTTTCCCTTTTAGTAACTTACAGATGTTCCTTTATACCACAATAGTTCACTGTGTATTTCCTAAAAACAAGGGCTTCTCTTGCAAAATCCACAGTACAAATAATAATAGTAATAAGAACAAGATTCTTTTTTTAAAAAGATTTATTTATTTATGCATGCAAGAACTGGGGTACAGGCCAGAGGTGCGGGGGGTGAGGGGATTCACCAGAGACAGAATGGGGAACAGAACAGGCAGATTGACTTAAATACACTGCTGAGGAGACCGGCAGGCAAGTCAGGAGAGGTCTGCTGCGCCATGTGGGTAGCTTCCTGGCCAGGGATCAAACTCATGCTGTAGTGGCTGCGACAAGCTTCATAGGTTGCGTCTTAGCCCCTTGCGCCACCAGGAAGGCCCCTAGAACAAGATTCTTTCTTGAATTCTAATAGACCTTAGTAATATGAAGGTCTCTTCATGTAGAATGGTTCTTCTAAACAACTTTCCATAGTTGTGTAATAGCTCAAAAATTTCATTGACGGCTCTTCAAAAAGATTTGAAACAGTATGAGTCTCCAAGTAGCATGGATAGATGCTGTGACAGTTAGGAATACAAGAGATATACAGAGAAATAATACCTGAAAAAGATAAAGGGAATGGTGAGGGAAACAATCTGGCACTGGTGACCTCAAACTTTTGTGATGCAGATCTGACAAAGTCCTGGCTAACCAATAGGGAGCTCTGGAGCAAAGACTGCACATTCGAGGAGTCTTGGGTTGTATGGAAGTGGCCTTAACACCCCTGCTGATGCTCTAGTACTGACTAGAGGTTACTGAGTAAAAGCATAGGACTATGTCAAAAGCTGCAACTGGGCCTATCCTCAGTTGCAGCTGGATGCTCTCAGCTAACTGCACTCACTGCAGCTGAAAAGCAAGTTCTTTCTTGAGCAGAAATTTGGGCAGTTTACCACCATGATTGCCCCAGATAGCCTTTGTATGACAAGTGTTCAACTGCCCTCTCCCTAAGGCAACTATGTGTGTTCTTTGGTGAATCTGGTGGGGCCTCATCACAACTAAGGTCGAGTCTTGCACAGTCTGGTGCAGGCTTCACTTCTGCCAGCTCTGTCTCTATCTCCCTCATCTTCTTGCTGTTGGGTAGCTTCAGCCAAGGTCTCTTGGACAGGTGCTGTCTTCTTCGGCTCCCTAACCCTTGGGAAATGCTCACATCCTTGTCCTAATAGAGGGGGATGCAAGTTGCTCCCCCAGACTGTCTCTGCCTCTCCATGTCTCTCCCATTCACTCTACTTTGCTCAGACAGGCACAAGGGATAGCTCAGGTGTGTAGCTCAAGCAGACATGCGGAATCTGAGAAAATGAAATGCCATCAACTCTTCTTGCAGGTTGCCCCTCAAAAAAAAAAAGTTTACAAGAAATCCTCTAAGCATCTCCCATTTTACTTGGCTTGCTATGGGGGAAGGGAGGGACTCACTTTTCACCACAAAAACTGTGCTCCCAAACAAGCCCAGGACTCTCACTCTTGCTGGGCTTAAGCGACCACAAATATGTTTTCTTGAATGACTGAAGAGAAAGTAGGATTCAAGAACACACTTCAGGATAACATGTAACCCAGGTCTAAACTTATATGAAAATAGGGCGTCCCTGGTGGCGCAAGGGGTTAAGACACAACCTGTGAAGGTATCCACAGCCACTGCAGCACGAGTTTGATCCCCGGCCAGGGAGCCACCCACATCTACAGCAGACCTCTCCTGACTTGCCTGCTGCTCCCCTCAGCAGTGTATTTCAGTCAATCTACCTGTTCTGTTCCCCACTCTGTCTCTGGTGAATCCTCTCACCCCCGCCTCCGCACCTCTGGTCTGTACCCCAGTTCTTGCATGCATAAATAAATAAATCTTTAAAAAATAAAATAAAATAAACTTATATGAAAATAATTATCTTTGCATATTGTAGCAGGAAAAAAAATAATTGAAAACCACTGTGACAGAGGTAGGATATATAAATAGACCAAAGTAACAGATAAGATTGAGGATCATAATATACATAATCAGAATATGGGAATTTGTAATTGGTTCCCTTAGCATTTATTAATCCTTTTCCAAATCACAGAGTGGGTTACTGCACACAGCTACACAGGTCAGGTATTGCAAAACTCCAAGGGGTGCCAATCACAATGCAGACTATGTGAATGGCAATCCCTGGAGTTGTACAGTGTGCAACCTGCATAAGTCACCACAGACCTGGCCAGTTTTCCTTTGTGATTCATGGCTCATTCTGTCACAGTCAACGTAATTTGAGAAGATGCTATCCCTGGCTGGCCCTAGAGTTAGAGCATATGACCAGGCCTAATACATCCCAGGCCACTGACCTCTGGGGTCAATGTTGAGTGCACAACCTAACCCTAAACTAGTCCAACAAAGTGGATTTCAGAACACTGATATGATTGTAAACTCTTATAATTTTCCAAACAAAAACTCTGACTTTTTTTCATACTAGCAGTACCTAATGAAGACCTAGCAATGAAATGTGTCAAAATGAAGGAATTTTCTTCTCCAAACATAGTGATAGTATCTTCACTGATATAGCAACTCTTCTGTCAGGCCTTCCTTGTCCCAGTTGACAACACTGCAATTGAGCTGCAGAGGATCTCGTAAATGTGGTCTTAGAAAAAAAGGAGACTGAACTATATATTATATTGCCAAGGTGATGTCTTTAACGTGGCCTTTTTAATAATAAAGATATTCAAACATATACACACAAACAGAAATATGACATTCTAAGAATTAAATAGATTGTGCTATCAGTCTGCCTTCAAAAATTTTGGAAGCACAAGAGTGTGAAGATACTTTGCAGGGTATCATTCAACTTAATTGCGATGCCAGTATGTCAAGATTATGAACCAGATTCTTGGGTGATTTTTTCCCCACAGTTTTGTTGATATAGCCTATTTCTCTGTGCATTAAGTTACTTTTATGTTACCAACCTTAACTTTTATGAAGCCTCCGTCCATATATTTTCCCCACGCAGCTATCTAAAAAGCAAATACACAACATAGTGACTAATTTTTTTTTGTCATTTATGTCTTTTGTTTCACCAATTTATGTACTGATTTATGATTCGTTGACTTTCACAGTTTGAAAATTTATGCTAAATCAATACTTTGTATAAATTTATTATGATTTTACTGTAAATTATTTTGAAATATATTGTTTGACCAATACAGTATAAAACTCTATTGTATATAAATGAAAACATTAAGCAAGTTGAAGGCATAAAATCAGCTAGCACCCTAATATAGCAGCTTGTGAGTGAGAAACTATAGCATTTTTATGTAGCATATGGGAAAACTCTGTAGTGTGGGGTTTTTGTGTATTAATTCTACATTTGTACTAAATCTAACATGTCACTCTCTATCTACAATCTAGCCAGATTTAAAATGCTAAGATTTCACTGCTGTATTGAATGCTGAAGAATCTAAGATGGTGTTGTTTGAGAAAGTTCATTTTCATAAAGTAAGTCTAGACCATTCTGCATCTATACATGAAAATATCTTAACTACTGGATATTCCAAAATGTAGTTTTCTTTCAAATTCAGGAGACTTTCTAAAATTGCTCTAATGTTTTGAGCATCTACCATCTTTTAAGTAGAAGAAAATCTCTATCAATATAATGTAAAGAAAAAAATTTTTGTGATCATCACATTTTTCAGGCTTATTTTTTATAACCTCCCTATTTATGTGCTTCTGACAAATCACAAAGTAGAAACTGCATAATTAACTAAATTATATAAGGAAGAATGTGTTCAGAATAGTCATCACATTTTAAAAAGGTACATGTAAGTACAGTTGAATATTTTTCACAAACTGAATATATCCATATAATCCTCAACCAGATCAAGAATGTTACTAGCTCCCCAAAAGGATACCTCATATTCACCTCTCTGAGTAACTAGCCATCTCCAATGCCAATAATATCCTGACTTCTAACTACAGATTAGTTTCACCTGTTTTTATGTTTAATGTTAATGGGATAATGTATCAGTATTTTTGTGAATGATTTTTTTCATTCAGTTTATGTTTGTAGAGTGGAGTCATGTTGTTGTATGTAGTTTGTTCCTTCTCATTGGTGTATACTATTTCATTGTTTAAATGCACTACAATTTATTTACCCATTCCGCTTTTTTTTTTTTTTTTTTGCTTTTTTTTTAATCTTAAATTTTATTTTTATATTCCCCCATACAATTGCAAACGCCCCATTCTGACCCCAATCCTTCCCCTCCCGCCCCCCACCCCCCAAAAAGTGTCTCTGGTTCATAGTTTTTTGTTGATTTTGATTTTCACTTTCTTATATTCATTTTCCTGGTCCCTTATTTAAGTTTTCTAGATTCCTGCTATGAGTGAGACCATCCGGTATTTTTCTTTTTCTTTTTGGCTTATTTCGCTGAGCATGATCCCTTCCAGCGCCATCCATGTTGCTGCAAATTGCATGTGTTTATCTTTTTTGAATGCTGAGTAATATTCCATGGTATATATGTACCACATCTTCTTGATCCAGTCATCTACTTTGGGCATTTGGGTTGTTTCCAAAGCTTAGCTATTGTAAACAGTGCTGCTATAAACATAGGGGTGCAGGTGCTCTTTGGAATTGATGTTTCTGTGTCCTTGGGTAAATACCTAGGAGTGGAATTGCTGGATCATATGGAAGCTCTATGTTTAGTAGGTCCAGAAATCTCCACACAGCTCTCCATAGTGGTTGGACCAGTTTGCACTCCCACCAACAGTGCAGAAGAGTTCCTTTTTCTCCACATCCTCGCCAACATTTGTTGTTGCTAGTTTTTTTAATATGTGCCATTCTCACTGGTGTGAGATGGTATCTCATGGTAGTTTTGATTTGCATTTCCCTGATTGCAAGTGATGTTGAACATTTTTCATATGTCTGTTGGCCATTTGCATTTCCTCTTCAGAGAAGTTTCTTTTTAGCTCTTCTGCCCATTTTTTGACTGGATTATTTTCTTTGTTGTTGCTGAGTCTCATCAGCTCTTTGCAGATTTTTGTGATCAGTCCTTTATCATTAGTGTTGGGTGCAAAAATGTTCTCCCAGTGGGTGGGGTTTCTCTTTGTTTTGTTATTGTCTCTTTTGCTGTGCAGAAGCTCTTTAATTTGATGTAGTCCCAGCTGTTTATCTTTGCCTTCACTATCACTGCTTTGGGTGATGTGTCTGTAAAGATGTCTTTGATGTGCAAATCCCGTAGTGTTCGTCTATATTCCTTCTATGTATTTTATGGTTTCAGGTCTTATGTCTAGTTCTTTAATCCATTTTGAGTTGATTTTTGTGTATGGTGTGAGGTAGTGGTCAAGCTTCATTCTTTTGCATGTAGCGACCCAGTTTCCCAGCACCATTTATTGAACAAACTTTCTTTGCTCCAATGCATAGTCTTTGCTCCTTTGTCAAAGATTAGTTGACCATAAATCTGTGGGTTTATTTCTGGATTTTCTATTCGATTCCATTGGTCTGTATGTCTGTTCTTGTTCCAATACCATGCAGTTTTGATGATTATGGCTTTGTAGTATAGTTTGAAGTCTGGGAGTGTGATGCCTCCATTTCCTTCTTTTTTTCAGTAGAGCTTTGGCTATTCGGGGTTTTTGGTGATTCCATATGAATTTCATCAATAATTGTTCTATTTCTTTGAAGAATGCCATTGAGATTTTGATTGGAATAGCATTGAATCTGTATATTGCTTTTGGTAGGATGGCCATTTTAATAATGTTTATTCTCCCAATCCATGAGCAGGGATGTCTTTCCATTTCTTTGTGTCTTCTTCTATTTCTTTTAACAGTGTTTTATAGTTTTCTTTGTATAGGTCCTTTACCTCTTTTGTTAGATTTATTCCCAAATATTTGATTTTTTTTGTTTCAATAATAAAAGGGGTGGTTTTTTTGATTTCTTCTTCTTCAGATTTATTGTTTGTGTATAGGAAGGCTACTGACTTTTGCATGTTGATTTTGTATCCTGCCACTTTACTGAACTGACCGATGAGTTGAATTAGTTTTCTGTGGAGATTTTGGGTTCTCTATGTATATTATCATATCATCTGCAAATAGTGATAGTTTGACTTCTTCTTTTCCTATTTGGATTCCTTGGATGTCTTTCTCTTGTCTTATTGCTCTGGCTAGGACTTCCAGTATTATATTGAAAAGCAGTGGTGAGAGTGGACATCCTTGTCTTGTTCCAGATCTTAATGGAATTGCTTTCAGCTTTTCACCATTGAGAATGATACTGGCTGTTGGCTTGTCATAGATGGCCTTTATGATGTTGAGGTATGTTCCTTGTATCCCAAGAATTTCAAGGGCTTTTATCATGAATGGGTGTTGCACTTTGTCGAAAGCTTTCTCAGCATCTATTGATATTATCATATGGTTTTATATTTCTTTTTGTTGATGTGTTGGATAACGTTGATTGATTTTCGGATGTTAAACCATCCTGTGCCCCTGGAATGAATCCAACTGGTCGTGGTGAATTATCTTATGGATACATTGTTGGATTCTGATAGCTAAAATTTTATTGAGGATTTTTGCATCAGTGTTCATTAGGGAGATTGGCCTATAGTTTTCCTTTTTGTGTTGTCCTTATTCGGTTTTGGTATTAGTGTAATATGGCTTCATAGAACGTGTTTGGTATTGTCCCTTCCTTCTCAATTTTTTGGAAGAGTTTGTGAAGGATAGGCACTAATTCGTCTCTGAATGTTTGGTAGAATTCATTTGTAAATCCATCAGGTCCTGGGCTTTTGTTTTTGGGGAGGTTTTTGATTACCATTTCAATTTCGCTGCTTGTAATTGGTCTGTTTAGGTGTTCTATTTCTTCTTTATCTAGCTTTGGGTGATTGTAGAGTTGTAGGAATTTGTCCAGCTCCTCTAGATTGTTGAACTTGTTTCCATATAACTGTTCATAGTAGTTACTGATTATTCTTTTGATTTCTGCTGTGTCCGTTGTGATTTCTCCTCTTTCATTTATGATCCTGTGTATTTGTGCTTTCTCCCTTTTTTCCTTGTGAGCCTGGCTAGGGTTTGTCTATTTTATTGATTTTTTCAAAGAACCAGCTCTTGTTTCATTGATCTTTGGATTGTTTTTTAGTTTCAATTTCATTTATTTCTGCTTTGGTTTTTATTATTTTCTTTCTTCTACTGGATTTGGGGTTTTTTGTTGTTCTTTTTCTAGATCTTTGAGCTTCGAGATTAGGTTGTTTCTTTGAGTTCTTTCTTGTTTTTTGATGTGAGCTTCTATTGCTATATATTTCCTCTTATTACTGCTTTTGCTGCATCCCATACATTTAGGATATTGGTGTCCTCCTTGTCATTCAATTCAAAGAATTTTTTAATTTCTTCTTTGATCTCCTCGTTAGTCCAGTGGTCTTCCAGTAGTGTGGCTTTTAATCTCCATGAGGTAGGATAGTTCCTTGCCTTCTTTTTATGATTTATTTCTAGTTTGATGCCTTCGTGGTCAGAAAAGATGGTTGGTATGATTTCAATCTTGGTGTATCTGTTGATGTTTGTCTTGTGCCCCAGTATGTGATCGATCCTGGAGAATGATCCGTGTGCGCTTGAGAAAAATGTGTACTCCGTTTTTTTTTGGGTTTAGTGTTCTATAGATGTCTGTTAAGCCCAAATGCTCTAGGTCCTTATTTAGAGCTTTAGTTTCTTTACTTATTTTTGTCTTGTTGATCTATCCATTGTTGATAGTGGTGTGTGAGTCTCCCACTACGTATGTGTTTTCTCTGATGTTTTCAGAGAGGACAACAGTTGTCTGATATATTTTGTGCTCTTTCGTTTGGTGAGTATATGTTAATGAGTGTTATTTCTTCTTGAAGTATTGTCCCCTTAATCATAATGTAGTGACCATTGGGTCTCTTTTTATTTTTTGAGTTTGAAGTCTGTTTTTCTGATATAAGTATAGCTGTTCCTGCTTTCTTTTTTGGCCCATTGCTTGTAGGATTGTTTTCCATCCTTTGACTTTGAGCCTATTTTTATCTTTTGTAGCTAAATGTGTTTCCTGGAGACAGCAAAAGGTTGGGTTTTGTTCTTAATCCAGGCTGCAACTCTGTGTCTTTTTATTGAAGAGTTTAGTCCATTACATTTAGAGTTAATATTGATATGTTAGCATCTGTATTTGCCATTATGTTTGTCTTCCTTTGATTTTATTTATTCTTTTAATAACTTTTTTTTTTTTGGTCTTCTTTCGTTGTTATTCGTCCCTCTGAGGTTCTGGCTTTAGGATTCCTTGTAGTATTTTTTGGAGTGGGGTTTATTCGTAATGAAATTCGGAGTTTCTCTTTGTCTGGGAAGGTCCATATTCTTTCTTCATGGAGGAAAGAGAGCTTTGCGGAATAGAGTATTCTTGTTGGCATCTGTTTTCTTGGAGTCTGTTGACTATGTCCCTCCACTCTCTCCTGCCCGTAGTGTTTCTTCAGAGAAGTCTGATGTCAGCCTGATTGGTTTTCCTTTGAAGTGTTATCTGTTTCTTTCCTCTTGTCAGCTTCATTATTTTTTCCTTGTCCTGGATTCTTGGGAGCTTTACTATATGTGTCTTGCTGTGTTTTTCCTTTCGTCGTGGAAGTTTGGTGTTCTTCTTGCTTCTTGTATACAATTTTCAGCTCCTTCTTCGCATTCGGGAAGTTCTCTTCAATTATCTCCTGGAATATTTTCTCTGTTCCTACATCTCTCTCCTCTCCTTCTGGAATTCCTATAACTCTTATATTTCCTTTCCTCATGGAGTCAGATAGTTCCCGAAGTCTTTCTTCATTCTTTTTCCTTCGTACTTCTCTTTCCTTTTCTGTTTTGGTTCTTTTTATTTCTGTGTCTTCAAGAGAACTTATTCGTTCTTCCATTTCATCTATTCTGCTTTCCTTGCTTTTCCCGCGAGTTTCTTTAGTTCCTCCATTAATTCTTTGATCTCCTGCATTTCTTTACTTCCCTCTTTAGGGACTCAATTTCATTCTTCTGACCATTGTTTTCCCTCTTTAGGGACTCAATTTCCTTCTTCTGATCTATCACTTTTTTAATCATGCAATTTTAAATTCTCTTTCTGGAAGGCTCAGAAGTTCTTCCAAGTTGCTGTCGTTGCAATCTGGGGAGTGGTTTCTTTTTGTGGTTGCTTCTTTCTTGAGGAGTTGTTAGGTTGCGTGTGGTTCTTCTACTCCCTACTGTCTGTTTTCTAATTTGTCGTATGCGTGGGACACTGTGATGCTCGGACTGACTGGCATCTGGGTGAACTTCTCCGCTCCCCTCTGGCTCTTCCAGGAGCCATCTCTGCCTTCTGGGGAGCTTTCTGCTGGTTTTAGGCAGTTTTTACTGAAGAAATGTCCCTGTTCTCAAATGGCGAAGCGGGATGCAGTCCCTGCGCCTCCGGTTTCAGGCACACTCTTTCTGCGCCCCCGTCTGCCCCGGACGTGAGTGGCCTGCTCCCTCTGTGGGCTCAGACTGCTGGTCGGAAGGGGCCTGGCGTGGAATAACTTCCCGGCTGGCCACTGCAGAACCTTCTGCCCTTTTCAAGCAGTCTTAAGAAATGTCCTGTTCTATGGTGTTTAGTGACTGTTTTTTCCTGTCACTAGGTGGCGCCAGAGATCTCTCCTATTGTCCTTGGGGGCGTTTTTCGTCTCCCCCCCCCGTGGGACAGGAGCAGAGCGGGAATGGTAGGTACACCTCAACAGCTTTGGGTGGCTGTGTGCTTTGCCTTGTGCCCCACCGTCGTGGAGAACCCACGCCCCCGAATTTTCGTGCCCCGGGTCTCAGTTCAAAGCCCTCAGTTCCAGGAC